>NC_080671.1:407265721-407576793 GCF_030247195.1 Topomyia yanbarensis | reverse complement strand
TAGACTTGTCCAATTTGCTTCAAATGTGAAGCAAGTATTCCTGGTGGGACTAGCAATCGACTCAGGAATGGGCCAATTGAGTTTTCAAAAATTCTTTGTTTTCCTGGGCAGTCTACTGTGCACGCTGGCGTGGTTGACAGGCGGGTCGACATGGATTGACTTTTTCTGTGGGCCGTGTTTGCAAACATTGTTCCATAGTTTAATGGCAGTGTTAGTTGACACGACTCGCAGTGAGGGTTATTGTGTGTCGATTTGTCGGTCGACTTCGGGCACAGGCAAATAAATAAATGTTAAAGTAAAACCCTTTTAGTCCTTTTAGTGAGGTCCAACGGGGAAAAATATATCGAAATAGTGAATTAAGTAAAAGCAATTATGTGAAAAAATCCCCCGAAAGGCAGGATTCGAAAATGCAACCCTTGGGACTCCGCAATGCACAAACCCTTATGCTATCCCTGGGATATGGTGACGTCCCAGAAAGAACATATGATTATCGCATTGACGACAGTGATTGTAACCTGCCTCTGGGGGGATTTTTTTCACATAATAGCTTTCGCTTAACTCACCATTTCGATCTGTTTGTCCCCATTGGATATCACCAAAAGCTTAAATAAGGTATTGGCACTTATGTCAAAAACAAAAAGGAAATTTTATAAATTATATTAGCCTATTAGTGTTAACGTACTAATAACTGTAACATTTAGTACTAGTGTACTCTGTGCATGTGTTCGTCTGAGAATTTGTGACAGCTGAGTCAGGGAATGGATACAGAACTGGCGTTGATCACTTTTCTCGTGCATTCGATTCTATTCATTCGGGAAGAACGGATTGGATAAATTAAGGTACGATTAATTTACCGACGCACGTAAATCCTCATTCCCGGTCTGCATAGCATGCGAAAATTCTAACAGAATGCAATTGTCGTTAATGGTAAAAAAGTATCATTTGCTGGCATTTAGACGAGTTCAAGTAGTTTGATGTGTTCTTCTCTTCTACTTCATTAGTCTGTTTTTGTTTTACTTCTATTAGTTTGCTTTTCCATTACTCATGTATACCAAAAATAATATCAGACAATTTATACGCTTCTACTTAATCTTTTTGCACAGTAATTCCATAATTCGGCATGTTATTTTTCCTTTTATTACTATATCGTAAATTATATTATAACACAACACTCACTAACACAACCAATTGCATATTCTCTTATATACACTAACAATTTCTCTTGTTCCGAATGAACAAATGCTCGTGGCCTTCGCGATAACACAATTCTGGTAACTAATGCGAAAATGCCAATGCAATCATCCGCACATACTTACGCTCGCGATCTCACACCGATGGTTAAGTGAAACAAACCGATGGTTAAGTGAACTTTTGAGCACCTATAAATTATAAATCGCGGTCTCAAACGTCAACCCGCCGCTCGCGCGAATCCGGACATCCGGAAGTCTCTACCCTCGGTTCTAGCAACGTAGGTTTATGCCTTCAGTTGGACCACTCAGAAAAATGACGCTCATATTCACTGGACAACACGTTCCATGCGACATGACTGGGAACTCCAGTGATATGGGGGACCACTCTTCTAGTATCTAACCCGTGCACTGAAAATAATGCATCACATTCACGGACCGCGCGATCATTCGAACACACGCGAAAATGTAAATGAACAAACGGTTATGAAATCTTATTTATCCACGCGAAGTTACATATACGCTAGCGGGCGCGACAAACACACTTGAGCTTCGCTCACGTACTACAACGCATTAGAAACATGAAAATACCCCAGTAATTGAGTGAATGTTTTAGCACCTATAAACTCATAAACGCGATCTCAAGCGCGAACCTATTAACACATGTGTTCGCGCGATCATGAATCGATCACGTCCGAAAGTTCCTTACCCTTGTACCTAGCATCATAGGCTCCTGCCTTCAGTTGAACAAATCGAAAAAATGATGAATATCCACTAAACAACGCGTCCCATGGCCACATGACCGGGAACTTGAGTGATATGAGGAATCCCACTCTCTTTTAGCATTCAGCACATAAACATGCAAACGCTTAAAACTTCCGCGATCATCCATGCAGACCAAAGCCGCGATCTTGCAAACATGAAAACCAACCGGTGATTAAGTGAATGTTTTAACACTAATAAACTTATAAACGCGATCTCAAGCGGAAACCTGCCAACGCTCATGTTCGCGTGATAATGCACCGTTCACGTCCGAAAATCTCTTTCTTCTGTCTTAGCAGCCTAGGTCTATCCAGCTTTTTACGTGCCATAATGGCGGTCTAAATTGTTCAGTTCGTAATACGTTTAATGGCCCTTTTTGACAATAATCGTTTACGTCAACCGCCCAGCGAGATTAAGTCATCCTACGTTAGTCCAATGCGTTGGATTATTCAATGAACGCCCGACATCTTCAACTGAGCGTTGCTGTCAAGCTGGCGTAAACGGTTATTGTCAAAAAAGGGCAATTAAGCGTATTACGAACTGAACAATTTAGACCGCCATTATGGCACGTAAAAAGCTGGATACCTTCAGTTGGACCAATAAAAAATGACGCTCATATTCACTAAACAACACGTTCCATTGCGACATGACCGGGAACTATAGTGATGTGGCAGAACTCACTCGATTCTAGCACCGTACACAGAAAATTCAGTTTCAGCTTGACGGTCCGCGCGGTATCATCCAAGAACACACGCGAATATACGAATCGACTCACGGATTTATCCGATGTTACATACACGCTAGCACACGCGACATACGCCCACGCGATCGAACACGTTAACGCACAAACGCTCGAGCACTTCGCGATGATACACGTGATCAGGAAGTCCCGACGCCCGCACATTTCTGAACCGTACAATGAATATCACATTCAGAATCATGGCCTGCTGCAATTGGCCTTAAGCGGTATTTTAGTGGGTGACATTTCCCTTCTCGTCTGCAATTGTAGTGAGTGATTCTGACGGGGAGCCCTGCCGGGACCCTAGCTCTACAGCTCCAGTAGGACAACTCTCGAAAAAATACAATTTTGGAAATAATATATTACAAATCACAAAAATAATAGAAAAAAACCTGTATAAATCCACGTAGCCTTTCTTATTTATCCAAACTATGATTCATTGGCTTGTTATGTTCAATGTAATTGTGGAATCATGTTACTATGTTTTTAATTGCCGCAAGGTTCTACTGTATCGATTTTGTTGGCTATTTTCGGTAAATTTAAGTCTAAGAGAAACCAAAGCAGTGAAATTGAAAGACGAATAGGTATTCTAGAGCGAATCAGCTATAAGCTTAGAACGGAAAACTAGGACTAGGCAGGCTCTTATGGACATGGTCGAGAGGAAATGTGAAGAATCCTTTGCCTTCTGCTAAGTAGGAGTTGGGTGTTGCAACGCCTGCCTAGTCCTAGTTTTTCGTTCTAAGTTTATAACTGATTCGCTCTAGAAATCCTATCCGTCTTTCACTTTCATTGTTTTCGTTTCTCTTAGTCTTAAATTTACCGAAAAAAGCCAACAAATAGCCGTTGTACCATCTCATCAAACTATATCAGAATGTTCATTATATATATTGATAGTGTAAGAACGTGAGATCTCGGTGTGCGTATTTTAAACGTCGGTATTTTTAAAACATCCTCACCTGTAAAATATAACTCATAGCGCAAATCTATGAAGCAATTTAGTTCGTAGAAACACACATGGTCGAGGTTAGCTCTTGACAGCGATGCCAGATGTGAAGACTTGTGTTCATTTTGAAGACATTTGAAAGGTTCAGAGTGTATGTAAGGAGAGTGAAGACAATTGTCATGATTTTCTGTCAGTAATATTCCAAACTAACAAATGACTTCTCAAAATGTATGGATTTGACTCGTTTGGAATGACACTGACAAATAATCATTGTTCCAATTTTGACAGTGTCGTCACTCTCCTTATATGCACTCAGGAAAGGTTGTGAAGACAGGTTTTCCATTTTGCCATTTTTTTCGGATGTCTGACTGATTTCTAGCAGAATTCTGGCTCAAAATCACAAATCGATTCAGAATCCTGGTCGATGAAGACAAATGAAGACATTTTTTTATTAAATGGCAAGACATTTGAAAAATGTACCTGGTATCCCTGGCTCTTGGTTCCCATTCCCACTTACGCAATAACAACACAACGCTATCGAGGTAAACATTTGAAGACTTTTTTTCATTCGGTCCAATCTGCAAATGAGAGCCCTCTTTTTTCGCTTTCTCTTTCGGTTATTACTGCAAAACCATAAAACTTTTTAAACATTTATCAGTATGTTTCGAAAGACCAAGGTTTTATTACGCAAACAGTTGAAGGGAAATCAGAAAGGTGACCGAGTAATTCGCGGAAGAGAAAGTAAACAAAGAGAGGCTCTCTTTTGTAGATTGCATCTATTGAAAAAGGTCATCGTTTTTGCTTTCTCATTAATAATATTTATAAAGACGCTGAATTACTGAATAAAGACTCGCCATCTTATCGCAGCTAAATAAAATGACTTGACAACATTATTTTCGGAAAACTAGCACCACTGTCACAGCGTAAACTTCAATTTACTCGTATACTACAGTTACCGCACAGTTACAACATCGATATTTTTATCATTTTGGAGTGCTGTGTGAAGTTTTGTACCAATAAAACTACCACCGGTTTTAAAAATATTGGTTTCTTTCTCTTACTGGTAAACTACGACCCTCGTGCGGAATGTGTCCGGTTCTGTAGTCTACCAGAAAATTACAACATTACGGATAACTGCAAGGGTTGAAGCAACTTTTAGAAGGCACCGTAATGATAAAAGTTATATGTTTTACCTTGCCTTAGAGATTCGATTCCGGAAATTTATTCAAAATATTTTAACTCACTATCATAATACTTCCCAAAAATTATTCGTCAGATTGCAACATTTGACAAGTCTTCTGCTTGATTGGAATGACATTGACAGGTCTCGTGCTCGATTGGATTGACACTAACAGATAAATGGTAAACAAACGATTGTCATGTCGAGTCTTTCTCAAGAAGGATTCAGCGTCGTTAAATATTTATTATCCTAGTGTTGTGACATAAAATTAGATCGATGCAAAATGTTTTTGCGATTTCGACGATCATTGCCCTGTTCAATTTTTTCTAAGTCATTCGCAAAGGTAAATATATCAAATTTAAAATTAACAACTGTTGGCATATGAGTGTTATTTACTGTTTCAGAACTGGATGTGAATGGCACTATAATCACAGACTAACAGACATAACACTCAAAAACAAAGCTTCGCCCGCTTTAACGGTCATTTTAAATATATTTGTAGTTGGGACTGTGGCCACATTTGAAATTATGGCGCCACTGACATATGAACAAGCATATGGGGGATAGACCACTAGTGAAAAATTGTTCCCAAACCTGAGGGGTAACCCACCAATAAATGAGTGTTTGGGACTGTGAATAAAAGGTGGAGCTAGTGTTCTGGGAAAATTGTCGGATCGATGTTTGTTGAGGGAATTCCCTTATAGTGTTATGTCTGTTAGTCTGTGCTATAATTTCGTCGATATTTTGCAGAAATGTATTTACACCTGGTTTTAAAATGGATTGATATCTAAAACTGAATCCAAATTACCTGTGATCGATGCATCGGATGAAAAAAGGTGTGGAAGTCAAAATAAAAAAAATGCGCAGTTATAGTAACGATTAGATTTACGTGTACAGCAAGCTCGAACTTGCAACTTCCACAATGTGTGCTATGTTACGAAGTACTCTCAAATGGAGCAACGAAACCATCGAAACTTCAGAGGCACCTAGCATCCAAGCACAATGAACACGATACCGTACATTCAATATCACAATCAGAATAACGGCTCGCTGCAATTGGTCTCAAGCTGTGTTTTAGTGGCTAGCATTCCATGTCTCGTCTGCAACTGTAGTGAGTGAATCTGACAGCCCAAGTAACAATTGAAGTTTCATAGCACGCACCAAGTGAAATGTAACTTTTATGAGTGGATATAAAACCGCCATAAAACCTTAATTATCACTAGCTCAAGTTGGACCAGTCTCAAAAAAGTCTCCTTTCGAGAAATTAGTTTGCTCACCAGTGCATTAAAAGGCAAATACGCTGCAGCAATAAAATGGTACCAAGATCGGTTTCAATTTCAATACCCAAACACTCGTTCACCTCGGTGTCAAAAGCAGGCAAAATGCGATGTTTGTTTGAAATTTCGGTGAAGGAAGCAACTTAATATGTTGATCAGTTTCTGAGATATTTACGATTTTTTACCCAAAAATGGCCTACTTAGCACTTTCATAACTCATGATCGGGCAAAAACGGGCGATCCACGGGCACTGTATCTGTCAGGATAGAAGGTTTCTGTCTTCGACAATGTTTTTGTGAGAACTTTTCTCAAAATTTTGCCGAAGACAGTTCCACATTATATTTTCAGTTCACCGAATATATTTCGCATAAATATTTTAAACTGTTAAAATATATTCTTTAAATCCTGCTACCAGAGCCATCCCTAGTGACAATTCAGGTTATATGGCACTCTTGAAGCCCTTCTTAAAACTTAGAATGCACTTGTAGTGTGCTATAAAACTAGAAATGCTACTTGGGATGGATATAGAACCTTGTAGCATCTTTCTTGTACTTTCAAATGCATACTGAGTGGATCGCCCGTTTTTGCCCGTTCATGAGTTATTAAAGTGCGAAGTAGGCCTTTTTTGGACAAAAATCGTAAATATCTCAGAAACTGATCAACATATTGAGTTGCTTCCTTCACCGAAATTTTGTATTTCATTAATTGTGAGGGTTTTATAGAACATTTTGAACTTCCAAAAAATCTTGGGAAGAAGTTATAATGAAAAAAATGAAGAATTTACTACAACTCATCTCATTATCATCCGAAGCTAGTATATCGCTATAACAAACCATTTCGGAGTTATTCAAAACGATCAAGTTTTTCGCGTTT
Organism: Topomyia yanbarensis; assembly: GCF_030247195.1. Lineage (NCBI taxonomy): Eukaryota > Metazoa > Arthropoda > Insecta > Diptera > Culicidae > Topomyia > Topomyia yanbarensis. The sequence continues at coordinate 407,569,832 of NC_080671.1, read as the reverse complement.
TAAACCACTGTACATTGTAGGATGGAGGGACTGAGATAGAAGAACCTTGTAAGTAGAGAAGTTGTATTTCTCTTTTGAATCGGTTGAAAACGCTTTATTGAAAGGCACCAAAAGAAGTTGGTAAATTTTTCATTTGCTGCTTTTACTGCGATGCACGAGAATTTCTAATATTTTCTTGAATAGAACATGCCTAGAAATTCGATTCATTGTTTCCGCACATTTGAAACATTCTGTAGTTTCTTTCACCGGACAAACGTCTGTGCGAATTATCACCGCAAATCATACATTTGGAATCAAAATGACAATTTTTAGAGCCGTGCCAAAAGCCGTGGGATCTACGACACTGGATCCGATTTTACATACCTCCCCCATGTCGCCTATAATGTCCCCACTTTATCCGCACGTGGAACATAAAACGTTCCTTTTTCCAATACATACTTTCAAATTATTAACCTCATTACGGTTAAAATAAACAAAATAAACCTCTTGGATAATTCCAGAGCGTGGTGGCGTGTTAGTGTCGTTAGCCTTTCTCTTCGTAAGAATGAAATTCGTTGAGTATTTCATTCAAACTTTGACCTTGCGGTAACCTTTTCAAGACAGCTTTGAATGGTCTATTTGTCTTGAAACTATATGAATAAAATTTATACAAATTCTCCGTGAGGTTCAGAAAAACACATATGTTGTGTGAACTGTTTGGTTTGGTGTTAGTTTTGATATGTCATCTAACTGATAGCAAGTTGATGTCAGTTACTAACGAGTTGAACACGAAACATTAAAATCCAAATTTTCGGATCGATAGTCATTTATAAGTTTCTGTTTCAAGATGGATATCAAACTGTGAAAACCATTTTTCTCTAAATATTCCTCCCTGGGGAGCAAAATTTAGGTGAAAAACAATTTTTCTCCCCCTAGTGTCGGATTCTGAAGAGACGAGGTCAAAACGCAAATTGCATAATTAATCTACTTATAGGTTTTGTGCCCTTCATGCGCAAAAGTGGTTTCACCAAATTTTCCCTTTGTGGAGAAAAATTAGTTTTTACCTAAATTTAACTAGGGAGAAATATCATATTCTTTTCGTCGTTTTGTCCGTGAGCGAATTCAAAACTCGATGAAGCTCGAAGGAGTTTCTCAAGTTAGTAAAAATAACCAATAGTTCAAAGAACTTCCCAGGATTCCGTAGAATATTTTTGATGTTTCTAGGACTTCCTAGAAATTTAAAATTATTGGATTTGAACAAACTTAGTTAAGTAGAATATGCCTGAGACCCTGTGTACTCTGTAGTATAAAATTCACGTACGAACTTAGATATGTAGTAGGATCTTTTTCAAATTTTATAAATTATATAAAGTTCGACAAAAATTCTTGGAAATCTTTCAAATTTCTACAATATTAGAGGATTGATATTCTAAAATCTTAGTTCAAGTTCAAACAGCATTGCATAAATCTTCAGCAAAATTCGCTGTGATTTTCTAGAAGCCCGTATGACTTGCCTTTTGCAAATTTCTTGAAGTTTACAAAATCAAATAAAAACAAAATGCTTATAGTTTTAAGTACTATCGTACTATCGAGGAATATACCGTAACGACATTTTGAAACCGTGAATAAACCCGACTTTGTCAAAGATCAGATTTTTTTCAGCATTATTAGGCCTCGTGTCATGCAGCTAATAGAGCCTGAAGGTAGCTGAAGAAGATACACATAGTAAAAGTACAACCATAGGAATTACAACACGGCTAAGAGTTCTAAACTAATTGAATCATTGAGATTACCATCTCAATAGTTTTTTGGATTCAATTTAGGCAAAATACAATAATTATGAAGCACGCCCCGCCTGTTAACATCATTAAGAGGATTCCTAATTCTATTTACCAAGGAGGCCTGCTCCCGGTTGTCACCGCCATAATTTCAAAACAAATGAAACGTAATTTAAAACTTATCTGACATTCCAGGTTTCCAAAATTGGGCTAAGACGTTTGTTTTGTTGTTCGACCCACCATAAAACGAAAAAGAACTTCGGTATGCACATAAAACGAACAGACCATGTACAAAAACTCCATTAATCCAGCATGATGACGATGATGATGATGATGCTTCACTATTATGTTTGAAAACCGAGCCTTAACATAAAATGCTCGTCACTTACACTCAAACACCAAGATATGACAATCTTCATAAAAGCCACAAACTCCAACTCTTTGCTCTATGGGTTGCTATCTCAAAATACGACTGTTGGATTGGCTCCTTCCTAAACTGAACACTGCACAGATTATTTCACTTTAGTGGACTTTTTTATAAATTACTTGTCGTTTTTTTTAATTTGAACTACGTTGGCACAATTACGTGTTTTGATCAAGCACTGACACTTTTCTACCAAATGGCACCGAACACTTATATACCAGCACTGCTGGAACTGCTACTACTGTTGGTAACTTCTCGCTACCGATCTCACCGATGACTTCTGTGGAAAAGAAAAACAAACACCGAAATCCGTAAGAAATCTTGGCCAACGACCGCTGAAACTACGGCACCACAATTCAACTGAAAGAGAGAACGAATCACCGCCCGTCGCACCGAATAAAAGGGCAACATAAAATAAACATAAAAACAAATCGTACATGTGTGCTACTACGATGCTGCATTTTGCTCTCGAGCATGCACCGAATATCCCAACAATAAAAATGCACTCCTGGCGGACCGCACCAAACTCGCTCTCTCCGGTTCTCTCCCGGTTACAAGACGATCTCGAGTAAATCCCAGTCGAAAAATGCACCAAAAGAAGTAACTTGAAGTTTTCCCTTCCACAACTGCGCGCTACTCCACTTGGCTTCTCGGTCACATAAATATGCTGAGATTTTTCTTTCTGGTCACGTCGATCAGCACCGAGAACATAACTTCTCACACAGCACCTTCGCCACAAACAACGGTAGGCAAAAAACCTTCATACACTAGAATCTCATTTTCAGCGCACCAACTGTTACATTAATCCGGCCGAAAGTGATAACAACCAGATTCATTGTACGAACTATAATCCTGTACTGGGTTCCACTCGAAATGCCCGAATTTCCTGGCGCTGCACATGCAAAGAGCCAAGAATTCGGTCGATGATTTATGATAATTTTTCTTAGGATTTCTTCTGCCGCTGCTTCTTCTTCTTCTTTGTCTTCGTCATATGTTACCACAGCGCGAACCAATCCACACGCCCAGGCGATCCTCTCTCCTTGTCACACTCACAGACCCTAATGGCCACCGCGATCGGCCAGAAAACGCACGTCCACTCGATACGACCGAATCCACTCGACTGCGAGAGGACTGCCTGTGTAGCATAGCTACATACCCGACGACGACGGCGCACCACCGTCAGTGTGGATGTGGGAGATCATGCTTCTCTGCCGCTGTCTGGGTTATGTCGCATGCCCCGTACGAGCGAATACTACGACGATCAGGATCGTAGCAGCTGTGTAGGGTGTATGGCAGTGTGCAAAGATCATTGCGCCAACGAGCAGGGTGGGATTAGGGAGGATGAATGTGTTTACGCGCGGATTTCTCCGGAGCATAATTGTCACTCAGCAAATGATACATTGGACCAGACTGTGGTACTCAGAGACTTGTTCTCAATACCTAAAACGAACCTTTGACTGAAGATGTATGGCAATAAAAATGTTATGCCATAAATTTTTCCAATAACTATTTATTTAATTTAGTTCGATATCTGCAAAAACTATTATACTACATACTAGATTTACAAGCGAACCAATGCGCGAATCGCAATTTTATCTATCAAGTGGACTATTGCAAATATTCTAGAAGAATTGTATTAAGCATTGGAAAGTAAAAATTGAGTAGCTTCTAGCACTGCGAGGGAAGCACCTATCTTTATGTAAAAAGGCTTTTCGAGTTTCTTGACCCCACCGTTTTCAAGGAAAAATAGTTTTGAAACCCTACATACACTAGAAAAAAGTTGGGTATGAAAGGGATAATGGTATGACAACCTTTTGTAAGCATTGAATTCACTCTAACATGTCTATTTGGGTATATATCAGTTTGGGATCTCCAATGCAATGATATTAAAAATTATCACTTTTATAAAATCGGAAATATTTAGGTATAAGTGAAAATAATACTTTTAATTGAATATCAAACCAAGAACTACTAAAATTTTCGCAAAAGCTTAAAAAAAATTTTTGCTGATTTTTTGTATGGAAAATGTCAAAAAACATGATAAAGTAAGCTTACCCTATTTGTAGGGTTCTAGAGTGACACGCACCAAACCTTCTTATATTTATTTTGCATAGTTTAGACAGTGATAAAAGTACCTGTTCGTGCCTTTTGGTTTGCTCCTTTCTTTCTTATACGTATTGGAAGTTTGTATAATAAAATGTAAAAATCTTCAATAACTTTGAAACAAATGAATATTTTTACATACAGTCTTCGAAAACATTATGTTGTTTTAATTCCTATACATTTGTCTGGAACATTGTTTGCACGAAAAGTCACAATGAAAAAAGTTATATTAAAAAACTAGGTTTAAGGGGGTTGCCATAGAAAACGCCTTATAAATTGATAACTTTTAGTCCTGCAAGGTCAAGTTCTTCAACAAAATTCTTCCCTACGAGCATTTCTAAAACTTTGTCGAAGACACAAACTTTCTACCTCGTCAGCATAAAAAGTTTTTTTTTTAGTTCGGTCATAGTAAGCCATGCCTAATTTCAATTTTTATTAGATTTTGGGGAATATTCATACGAACAATTCCTCCAAAGACACCCTGTGAATATCAATGACATTATCAATTAGTTTTCCGTATATTGATTCCATAACTATCTGTGATGATTTCAAAAGGGAAAAACCATATTGGGACAGAAATGGGTTTCCACTTAAAGTAGGCCGTAATGCAAATGCCCTTCAGATCATTTAGGAGGCTGATTGAGTACTGACGATAATCCACGTTATTATCGAGTGTTTTACGCTTATTTTATTTTATTTTATTTATTTATTTATCATATGACCTAGTTTTTTTTTTATTCAAATCATATATTTGATAAGGCACGTTTGCGTTAGCTTAAAGATGCCATTTTTTTCTTTGTTCTACATTTTGAGTTTCTTAAAACGAGAAGTTTACACATTTAAATATTAGGGTGATGAGCCCATTTTCGCTATGTTTCTATTATCACCCTACCCATTTGAAGACGTTGGTTAGAGCAGTGTTTGCCATCTTTGTTGAACGCATTGAGTCAAACGGTAACGCAACAATAGGGGCTTTCGATTCGAGTTTTCGTTGAGCTCAAACACGAGAATTTCACTGTTTTCAGCGCTGTTGTGTTATTATATTGGTTCTTAACAACGAAGCAAAACTGTTGATGTCAATTTTTGCGCATTCCATTGATTGTAGGTCGAGAAATTAATAAATTAGTGAGGCACCCTGCTTAGTATGGCGAAAGTAAGATTAGGGGAGGGGGGTCATTTTGTGTGTTTTTGTATAGTAATGCACTTTAGGATTTTTAGAATGGAGATTATTGCGGCAATCAATTATTAACTAAGCGAAATATTTTACAAGCATATTAAAATAAAAAATAACTAGAGGGAGTGGTTCAATTGTATTAAGATTAGGGGGATTATTTAGAGCTATTTTTAAGTAATGGTACTGCTGGGGATATCTTAACGAGATTAAATATTGATCAACTAAAACTAGAAGATATGGGGGTGCATAAATTTTGCGAAGATATTCAAGGGGGAGGAGTACGGGTGAAGTCCTACATCTGTGCATCAGAGACAGGGGAGAGAGGGTGGACAAGGCTGACAGGGGGAGGAAGATATTAACATTCAGTTTCCGGCATCAGTAATCAACGATAAGGATTACAGATTCGGACGGATGTATTGGAACGCCGGGCGGTCTTCCTTGAGCCAGCAGGGGTTCCTCCAGAGGATTTCGTAGTACGCCCTAAATGCGGATCGGTAACACACCGCGTTGCGCGTCTCGTGTTTGTTGGGTCATTCGACAGGGATGTTTTGTGTCGTCTTGGAGTCGCATCAAACCATCGTTGGGGTACGGTAAGCGGAAGAGGGTACTTCTGAGAATGATAAGAAAAATAATAGGGACAGTTAAATCTGAATATTGATGATTTTTAGGAAGATGTATACGAGAGACATATAGAGAAGATTGCGGCTTGCCAGTACATTTCGAAGCGGGGCATTGGGTGATCTTCCTCGGGCCCGAAGGGAATCCAATAATTGAAATCTGGCAGAACAGTACTCGGCTCATGCCTAGACAATATGTTCAATATCGTGATAACCGTTGCCACAGGTGCAGATACCGCTATCCGCGAGCCCAATAAGTTGGAGATGAGCGTCCAGCGTGCAGTGATTGGACATGAGCCGAGACATCACACGAATGAAATCCCGACCCACATCCAAGGTTTCGTCGATACTCTAGGGATTATCGAATGTAGCCACCTTCCTAATTCCCCATTGCTCCATGACATTTGCCAACTTTCGAAGGTTCTCTGATGAGTAATACTGAAAAATTCACTGAAGCAAATTGGTCTTTCATATATGTCACCCTCTAAAGCGCCCGCCTTAGCTAAAGAGTTCGCTTCTTCATTGCCTGGAATGGAGCAATGCGAGGGAACCCAAACTAAGGTAATCTTGTACGATATTACAGACAAAGCACGCAGGCGCTCCTAGATTTTCCCCAGAAAACATGGAATGTGCTTTCTAGGTTTCATTGAACGGAGAGCTTCGATTGAGCTGAGGTTTTCTCCGTGGAGAACTCGATATCCAGCTGGAGGGCCCAAGCAGGCAAATTATCCAAGGTAACTTGCAGTGGTCCTTGCAAATCGACGGCTTTGGAACCTGTAACAGAGACCACACCGTCATCTGCAAGCTGCCTTAGCGTGCAGGAATTGACAAGACATTCGTCAATTTCATTCACGCAGAAGTTGTAGAGAAGGGGGCTTAGACATGAGCCCTGGGGACCCATGTAGCTAATTCGTGATGTCGATAAATCACCATGCGAAAATTGCATGTGTTTTTCAGACAGCAAAAAGTTGTTTAGAGTCATTGAAAGACCATGCTGGTGCAGCTTCTCAGAAAGAATTTTGATAGAAACTGAATCAAAAGCCCCCTTTATATCTAGGAAAGCAGATGCCATCTGCTCGTCGCTAGCATAAGCCATTTGACTTTCTTTCGAAAGCAACGCAAAACAATTGTTAGTTCGGATACAGGTCAGCATTGCAATCGGCTGATACGAGTTGTGGTCTGAGGCTGGTTTTTGGATGGTGATTACCTTCACTTGCCTCCAATCATGAGGGACAATGTTACCCTCAAGAAAGCGTCTCTTGGCAGAGTCTAGCAGATTCTTTAACAAGTTAAATTTGATTCTGTCTGACCCTGGAGCTTTATTGTTACATGACAAGAGGGCAACTGAGAACGAAAACGGTGTTTCGTTCGCGTTATCGTGAGTGGACGCTGCGCGGTAGATCTTCTGTGCCGGGGCGGAATCCGGTCAAACCTTGGTAAAATCAAATATCCAACGGTTTGAATATTCCACACTCTCGTTACTACTGTTTCGGTTTCGTAAGCGCCGGGCCGTACTCCAAAGAGTGCTCTCGTTAGCCCGGCGACAAACCGGCGCCAGTAACCACGTTTTTTGGCTTTCATCAAACTCTTCATGCGCATTTCCGCCATCGCGTACTGTCGGTAGCTGACTGGCAGCACTTCGTCCCGGAAGCTCTTATACGCGGCCTTCTCCGCGTACACGTCTGAGCACTCTTTGTCCCACCACGGGTTGGGAGGACACCCGCTAAAGTTCGCATCTGGTACGCGTTTAGTTTGAGCTTGAATCGCGGAATCGAGAATCAAGTCAGCCAAGTACCCGTACTCTTCCTCCGGAGGAAGCTCTTGGGTGGACTCAATTTTGTCGGATATCGCGGACGCGTAGCTCTTCCAATCAATATTTCGTGTGAGATCACACAAAACATTGATTGTATTCGAGGGCTCTGAACCGTTTGCAATATTAATTACGATTGGCAGTTGGTCGCTGTCGTGGGGATCAGAGACTACCTTCCACATGCAATCTAACCGCAGCGATGTCGAGCAGAGGGACAGGTCTAAGGCACTCGGACGTGCTGGAGGGGCAGGAATCCATGTCATTTCACCCTTATTCAAAATGGTCATTTTGAAGTTGTCGCAAAGCTCATCGAGTAGGGTAGATGGATTATCGTCATGAAGACAATCCCACGCCGTACCGTGGGAGTTGAAGTCATCTAAAATTAGCCTCGGTGCGGGGAGGAGTTCCGCAATATCGCAACGCTGTCGGTGGCTAACTGAGGCTCTAGGGGGGATGTAGGTGGAAGGAATGCAAAGGTCTTTGCCTTTAATTCTGGTTTGGCAAGCGACAACTTCAATGCCTGGCGTCGAGGGGTGGTCCATTCGATTGAAAGAATAGCACTTTTTGATCCCCAAAAATACTCCTCCTTACGAGTCTTCTCGATCCAAGCGAATAATATTAAAATCGTGGAAGTGTTGGGTTATTCCTGAAGTGAGCCTTGTCTCGCATAGGGCAAATGTATCGCATTTCAAATTATTTAGTAAGATTTCAAACGAATCGATTTTCGGGATAATGCTTCTGCAATTCCACTGTAGAACAGTGATTAAATCCGTGACCTCGGTCGATGAATTAGCCATCGAAGGATACAATCGCTGAAAGGAGGGGCCATTTCGCAGTGAACTGCATCAAGAATGTTTTTACTGCGGGGAGAAAGCTTATCAAGATACTTTTAAGGGGGTCAGAAATGTTTAACGCTGTAAGAATACGGTCCACAATGTCAGAGAAATTTATTAAGCCAGCACTGTTTTCTTTCTCTGGCTGAGATATGGGAACACTTGGGGTTTTTGATGTTCCTGGAAGTGCTGGGAACTCCTTTTCTGAGCTCGGGTTACTGAGACCGGGAGCGACTTGCTTCGGTTTTGCACCAGTACTTCCTTGAGTAGTTATTTCAGGGAGGCCATGAAGAGACACCTTCTGGCCTTTACGACGAAGCTTGGGAGAGGAAATATTCCTTCTTTTTCAATTGCTTCTAGGCACAGCAGGAGATGTTCTCTCCTGGGGTTCATCCCAGTCGCCTTCGTCAGTAGACAAGTTGGTATAGACGTTCGTAGAGACAGGTGGCGTAGCTATATTAAGCATTTCTGCAAAAGATCGCTTAGAGCGTCTCTGAAGGGAACGCTTAAGATTGCCCTCGTGCTGTTTGTACGCGTGACATGCCGGAAGATCATGTGGGTTTCCCCCACAGTAGAGACAATTTTTGACATCCTTTCCACAGGAATCATCCTCATGATTCCCAACGCATTTCCCACAAGGGGCTTATTGCTACAACGGGAGGCTGTGTGTCCCAACTGTTTGCAATTAGTACACTGCCCATGATCGCATATTTGTCCCGTTTTCTATGGGTTTTCCTATCTTTGTGGGACTGATATGCGATCATAGGCAGTACAGTTCATGACCAGCGGCACAAAGAGGCGAACAGGTAGACAAACCTCGTCAAAGAGGAGGTAGTTGAGTAGAGCAGAACCGACGAAGGTCACCCGAAAAGAGTCTGAGTTGACGTATGTTTTCTTCCCGTCAGCTGGGATTGATACTGAATTCCAACGTTTACACTCCGGAAACGGAAACGACCCCACAGACTTCAACCCTGTGATCTGGTATATACACCCTGTTTTTTTTTTTTTTTTTTTTTTTTACAATGGAGAAGACCTTTATGTCCTAGCCCAGTACACGTGCTAACGGTAGGGTCCAATCTACCACACGGGGTGCACTGGGGGCGTGTCGGACTCGAATGGTGACCAGCCATTAATACCGACTAAACTCCATTGGGCTCCGCCATCATTCCTCCCAGGAACTACCTCTCGGTATTACTTCTGGGGGGATGGCTGTACTAAGTGTACTCATTCACTCTCACTCGCGCGATCATACATCCTGTATGAGGCTTACTTGGGTGCTCTCTCAATCACACTTTGATTCGCTCTCAAACACTCCCACATGAGACTGACTTTTGTGCTCACCTTTTACGTTCCATGCGAGGCTGACTTGTGTGCTCACCTTACTCATTCCTTGCTAGGCTTACTTTTGTGCTCGCCCTACCCATACATGTGAGGCTGACTTGGGTGCTCACCCTATCACCTGATTCACTCTCAATCGTGCCACTCTATTGTACCTTTGTCACTCCCTCTGGCATCCCATGTGGGACATTTTTCTTAGGCCCCACTTCTGACATACCATGCGAGGCTGACTTTTGTGCTCACCTTTTTCATTCCTTGCTTGCTACCAACCTGTGAGGCTGACTTTTATGCTCACCCTTAACATGCAGTGTGAGACTGACTTGGATGCTCACCCTTTCACTCCTCTGCCACGCCATGAGGCATCGATAGCTTAGTTCCAACATACTACGCTACGACCCTCCCGTCTTGGCATGAGGCAGTCCACTTATACGCCTATACACTCACTCTTCTGTCTTGCTTCGGGGTGGCTGGGTTTACCCCTTACGCGGTTGCCATTCGCTGCGCCAACCTACCTCGGCATGAACAGACCATTCACTCTCTTATTTTGCGCTTGGCCTTTTTCGCTCCAACTAACCAATCACTAGTTAGCCGTGCCCGCCGTCTGTTGCTCGGTTCGCCAGATTACCTGTAGCCTACTGGCAATCTGGATGGTAGCAGCCGAGACTGCATTCCACTTCTCCACCGTTTGACACATCCGCTGGATAAGGGTATCCGGGGTTGTGTCCCAGCCACAGACGTCAAACATTGCTCTTCTTTCGACGTCGAACCGATGACATACGAACAGTATGTGTTCGGCAGTTTCGTCTACACCTGGGCAGTCCGGGCAGACTGGGACCTCCGCGTGTCCGAACCTGTGGAGGTACTGACGGAAACAGCCATGGCCTGACAGGAATTGTGTCAGGTGGAAGTGAACTTCCCCATGGGGTCTTCCCACCCAGCTCGATATGCTAGGTATCAGCCGGTGGGTCCACCTACCTTTCGAGGAGTTGTCCCACTCACGCTGCCATCTGGCGACCGAGGTCACCCTGGTGCGCTCGCGGGCTCCCCTATTTCCACGTAGCTCAAAGCACTCCTCATCTTCCCGAATGACCAGCCCGACTGGCATCATGCTCGCTATCACGCAGGATGCATCGTGTGATACCGTGCGGTAGGCAGATATCACTCTGAGGCACATCACGCGGTAGGTGCTCTCCAGTTTCTGTAGGTAACTGGTTACCCTCAGTGCTCTTGACCATGACGGGCCGCCGTACCTGAGGATAGATACGGCAACGCCTGCCAGTAACCTACGTCTACTGGCGCACACCTTTGAGCTGTTGGACATCATTCTCGATAGTGCCGCAACAGCAGTCGACGCTCTCTTGCACGTATAGTCGACATGGCTGCCGAAGGTCAGCTTGTCGTCTATAATGACTCCGAGAGACTTCAGACTTCGCTGTGAAGTGATCGCGACTTCTCCCACATGGATAACTGCATGTTGTGCCGACTTGCGGTTGTTGACGATAACTACCTCCGTCTTATGATGAGCGAGCTCCAGGCCTCTCGCGCTCATCCATTCCTCCACCGTGCTAATCGCGTGTTCTGCGGTTAGTTCTACCTCAGGAATTGACTCCCCGTAGACCTCCAAGGTTACGTCGTCGGCAAAGCCGACGATCTTGACCCCAGGAGGGAACTTCAGTCTCAGAACCCCGTCATACATGAGGTTCCATAGCACCGGGCCTAGGATCGAGCCCTGCGGGACTCCGGCGGTAATCGGAACCCTTTTCTGACTGGCATCGGTCTCGTATAGCAGTACGCGGTTTTGGAAGTAACTTTCCAGGATCCGGTACAGACCCACCGGTAGGCTAAGCCGGTGTAACGAGAGCGCGATGGCATCCCAGCTTGCGCTGTTGAATGCATTCTTCACGTCAAGTGTCACTAACGCACAGTATCGAATACCTCGCCTTTTTCGTTGGATCGCTATCTCGGCAGTATTTATCACTGAGTTGAGAGCGTCCACTGTGGACTTACCCTTCCGAAAGCCAAACTGGTTGCTTGACAGACCGTCCGTACCTTCCGCGTACGGGGTGAGCCTGTTGAGGATGATCCTCTCAAGCAGTTTGCCAGTCGTGTCTATCAGACAGATTGGTCTGTACGCCGATGGGTCGCCTGGCGGCTTCCCGGGCTTCGGCAACAGCACCAGTTTCTGCCTTTTCCATCTATCGGGGAAACGGCACTCGTCAAGGCATCTCTGCATAGCTAGCCTGAACATGTTCGGGTTCGCTATGATCGCTGCCTTGAGAGCGTTGTTCGGGACTCCATCCGGCCCTGGAGCTTTGTTCATTGCTAGGGATTTAGCCACTGCGAGTAGTTCTTCGTTCGTCACTGGAGCCACCATTTCGACCGTGCCCGCACTGTCTCGTAGTGCAGGTGGCCAGGGGCTTGTGGCTCGAGACGGGAAGAGTACTTCGATAATCGTTGCCAACCGGTCCGGAGACCGTTCTGGGGGTGAGGAGCCCCCTTTGGTCTTGGCCATCACAATCCGGTAGGCGTCACCCCACGGATTCGCGTTGGCACTCTCACACAGGTTGTCGAAACACGCTCTCTTGCTGCTTTTAATAGCCTTGTTAAGGGCTAATTTCGCAGCTCGAAACACTTCACGGCGGTTCTCTCTTGCATCCTCGGTGCGAGCTCTTTGCATCCTACGTCTAGCTCTGAGACAGGCTGACCGTAGAGCTGCAATCTCGGCACTCCACCAGTATACCGGGCATCTACCGTTTCTTGGCAGTGTTTTTCTCGGCATAGTGGCGTCGCACGCGCGTGATAGAACAGCTACCAGCGCATCCCCGCTTAGACTGTCGGTGTTGGCCTCCAGTCCCAGGGCCGCGGTGAAAGCTTCGCTGTCGAAGTGATTGGACTTCCACCCGCGTACCTGACAGGGATCTCCCGCCCTCGGATGCTGCACACCATAGTTGATCTTAAAGCGGATTGCTAAATGATCGCTATGGGTGTAGCCTTCGTCTACCCTCCATTCCATGCCTGGAGCCAGACTCGGGCTGGCAAAGGTCAAATCAATCCACGCCTCCACTCCGTTTCTACGGAATGTACTAGCGGAGCCATCATTAGCTAGCACAGTATCGAGTTTCGCAAACGCTTCCATTAGCGCTTGACCCCTGCTATTTGTACAGCGGCTGCCCCACTCCACTGCCCAAGCGTTGAAGTCTCCCGCTATTACTACCGGTTTCCGGCCCACGAGGTCCGACGAGAGCCTGTCGATCATCTGGTAGAACTGTTCTATTGGCCACCTTGGTGGGGCGTAGCAGCTGCAATAGAACACACCATTGATCGTGGCAATCGCCACACCCTCGGCGGAGGGGTGTATTACCTCTTGAACCGGGAACCTTCCCGTTGTACAGATTGCCACCATTCCAGACCCGTCCGACACCCAATTGCCGTTGCCGGCAGGGATGCTGTACGGGTCTGATAAGAGGGCGACATCTGTCCTCGACTCCGAGACCGACTGCCACAGCAGCTGTTGGGCTGCTGCACAATGGTTAAGATTTAGCTGTGTGACTCTCACGGCTTCTTCTTATTTAACTCGCCGAAGGGACACGAAGGTCCGCCCATAGCATGTTTATGGGCTTGCTTCTTAGAGGTGCAGATAAGGCACTTATATGCCTTAGTGCACCCCCGCTCTTTATGCCCCTCCTCGCCGCATCGACGACATAGCTTACTCCTGTCTAGGCCTTTGCATTCGTAAGCTTTATGGCCGGATTCTAGGCACCGATAGCACCTGTCCACTGAAGGCGGCTGGGGTATACTAATAGGGCATACCGACCAGCCGATCTTCAGCTTAAATATACACCCTGTACTCCTTCGTAAAGGGCCCATAGCCAGCAAGATCGTTTGCCTGAGTTAAACTGCTTACAACAGAGGGGGAACAACTTGAGAGCTCCTATACAAATCGTTGAAACCACTTTTTTGGGTCTGTGGGTCTAAAATGGCGGATCAATCTTTATTCAAGAGCAATTTCTAAAAAAAGCGTGAACTTGTTCACAATGAATTTTCTTGTTCAATTTTTTTACTTTCGATAATTCATTTTTGAAGACTTTTTATGTTTGGTGTTGTTTTGTTATAAAAAAAATTCCGATGCATTATTTTTAAATAATTCATGATTTTTGAAATCATCGGCATACAAACAAGCGGCGCTTATACTAGTTAGTAAGCACCTTAATTAAGTCTTAGTTAGGTAATAATATTTGTATTGCAATGTAATCAACACACACAATGGTACTGGACTGTTTTTCTCCCTCTCCGATAAAAAATGAGTTGTTATCACTTCTGAATTTCGTGGAAACCTTTGCACCGTAAATAACTCTCGAGAATTGTTATATGCGAAAGATGTATCGAGGGCGATGGGAGAAGAAAAAGTTCACCCTAGAAGCGCACTCAAATCAAATCATGCATTTTACATTTACGTTCGGCACAATTTGTGATCCCATTATGAAACTCCAAAATGACGAATTAACTTGTTTGTATTTATATTAAATTATTACGTTGTTTTGAAATGATCATCTTGATTAAAGAAAACAAGTTCGTAAAAGACGACACGGAATTATTTTCTCGCATAGAAATTTACAGTATCACAATTAGTGGACGGCATTCTATGTTGGCGACATCATTTGAAACGCGGAGGTTTCATGCAACTTAGGTTAAATGTCAAGTTGCGGGAGGGTTGGTTTACAACCACCCGAAGCTTATCAGGGCGAATTTTCGATATTTCTGTCACGGCCGAATACCGATCCGTCAGAACTCGAGAAATTTGCAGCAGATTTAAACACTTTTTGTCTTTGGTTTGGAAGAAGACCACAAAGGGCCCAGTGGCTGAGCTTGGATATACTTTGAGCCGGAAAGCCGATTTTGTATTGACGTCCATCTCACCTTGAGATGAACCGCCGTCAGGGGAAGTCATTTTTGCACAGGCCTATTGCCCAGTGCACGTTAGTAGGAGAACGAAAGGGTAAACGTAAAACAATACTTAACTTGTGTATGTAACGATATTCGGACTGCTTGCACTGCTTCACTGGTCACTGGCCGGCTAACAGTACTCAGAAACACAAAACAAGGGAAAAAATAGTGAAACCTCGACGAGGCGGAGTGTGCGCAAGACAACCTTGAACGCGGATTAGCACTATTCGTTGTCGCTATACACTGCACGGACTGGCAACAAAACACTTGTATCTCGACCGCTCGAAAACAAATGAGGACTTTCCCTTGATAGTAGCCCAATACTTTTCGGTTGGGCAGTTAAGTATCCTTATCGATAAAATCCAGCTTTTTGTCAGGTTACCACTGTAGCACCTCCTGGATCCAGAAACAGTTTATCAAATCTGGTCGGAATTTCACTGATCCTTTGTGAGCGAACGTACATTTTTCCAGTCACTCTAGATTATAAGATTTTGCGATTCGAGCGTTCAGTTGATGATAGAAAGCTTAGAGTTGAGTCCGTAACTGAAAATTGCTTGCCAGATCAGTTTCCGGGTGAATCTATCGGCGAAGGAGAGTGTCATCCCGTGTTGTCAGTCGATAAAACTTTTATTCGGGAACCTGCCTGAAATCCGCATTGATAATTTTTTCGCCATATTTCAAATTTTTCTTTTCTTGTCTCCCACCTAGCACAACTTTTTCAAAACTGCATATATCGAGACACCACTATCGCCACTGCAACAAGTATATTTTTGAAACAAATCGCCGTCAAAACATTTCAAATCCTGATGAGATGCTGCTTCACAATAAATGAAAGTACCGGATGTTAAGTGTAACAGACGATAGCCTTTTTCCAGCTGCTAGGGGAAACTTTTGGGATTTTCGATTAATGGGCATCGGTGTAGTGGAGTGCACTGGTTTTGCACTTTCTAGCAGAAGTGTCAATGGAACATACCCAGTTTTCTGCACTTCTGCTAGAAAGTGCAAAAATGGTGCAGTTCCAGTGCACTCCACTACACCGATGTTAATCAATCGAAAACCCCATTTGATAGCGATGATTTTGTTAAACAGTTCTACTATAATCGGCCATAAGAAGAAAGAAAGGAATGAAGTGGAAATTCCAGCGCTACCTATAGCATTGGATTTGATTTTATTTCTCAGACAAACTCAGTAGTAGTGCTAGTATACATACAAACCATAGCAACGCATTAAAGTTTCCCCCACAAATCAACTCAATTCAATTGAAATTTTGAAACTTGGTTAAACGTTTTTTTATTTCATTACTCTACGATAGACCGAGAAAATGAATGTACTCTGATAAGAACTTCCCATTATCACCACTTCACTACTCGTTATGCTTTCTTTCGTATTCATGTTGTATACTTATCAAGTGGCAAACAACGCTCGGTCGAGCGGCTGATAACGCCGAACTCTAATTTTAAGAATCGAGGCCACATGTATGAAAAATTTTGAATCAATGATCCGCGCCGATGTTCAGCATTAGCCCGCGAGATTTTTTTTGTTTTTTGGTTCAGCAGAACTGCGGCAGAGGCAAATTCAAATTTGAATCATCTCATTCGGGTTGATAAGGCCCGCTAGAACAGCCTTGCCGTGTCACGTAGCTTGCATCACTGCTGGACCGAGCTTATCGCTCTCAGGGGTAATAGCGGTAGCAGCGGAGTTGAACTCTGCGTCGGGGCCAACCTAGCTAAGAACAACAGGAAGCTAAATTAGAACGGTGAAACGACCAAAGCGAAGAGAAAGAAAGCCTGAGTCAAAAAAAATGTATGAATACAAACCGGTGAAGGTTAGCATCGAAACGAATAGAGAAGCATTCATCGAATATTGGCGGTCCAATGTAAAGTTCAGAATACGTTGCCAATGGTCGCTATAGCAATGGCGCATGGCTCTTAACTCATATGTTGCGATGGTTGCATAGATTGTTGGAAGATATTCACCATGGAAGAGACTTGGCGAATCGAAAATCAATTCTGATACTATCGTTAACTTGTGTGATATTTCGGATGCATTCGCACCAAGCAATAATCCATATAAGTTTCAGTGCTTCGTAGAAAATGTCCATTTTCAAGCTTTTATCCTGAAACGCAATATTCAATAGACTTCCGTTGAACTCGTTGAACTCCATAACATCGACAGCAGCGTTATACCGACGATCATACGTTTAAGGCTCGAACGAAACCCTTCGTCGCTGCTACAGCGTCAAGCCCAATTCAAAGAAGGTATCAGGAAAACTTTTTTCCTTTTCTTTTTAGTCGGTTGTCACGGTAAAGATGAACACGTCTATCGATACCAGGACACATGTTAATGAACTCGGGTGATTCGTAGTTATACTGCCGAAGCTCGACCCTCATTAACAGAAGACAAAGATTAAGCCCGTATGATATTAAGCCTGTTCTAATGACCATGCCACTTCTAGTTTTCCGATCTGTTTACTTCACATCCTTGCTCTCAATTGAGTACTATGGCTCTAATTTTTATAACTTTCCCTACCCAGTAATATCTAGCTAATTGAATGTCGTTAAAATGTAAAAAAATATCAGGAAACATCACCACGTTCACTGTCGAAAGCAATCCATTACCCAAACCGGGCTTTAACGCTTCACTATTGCCGGAGCATTTTGTGTGAGACCTTACTCGTGGTTATCATCACGAATTTCCGGAACATAATCTACAAGAAGCGGCTCATCAGTCGAGGATTACACCATAGCTTTGACCTCGGGTCAATGTGCACGATCCATCGAAATATGCCGTTTTTGACGAGCGGAAAGGCGTCTTTCGTCCGATGTTGGTACGACCACAAACTAGCTGATAACAAGAACGTACGTCGTCGGAATGCTGATAGCACCAAGCAGACAGAAGATTTGCATAGCTGGAAAGGGTTGAAAGTACAACGACAATGTGTGACCATTGTACTTAATGGTATGGGATTGTAGGGTGATTCAATGAATTGACACTAGAAATGTATGCTGGTTCAGTTTAAATTTTGGTGGGAAAGCACACTGAAAAAACTTAACACGTTAACATCATGTGGAAATCTATTGAATTATTTCAATCCACAAACACATGAAATGCACACGGTTGCCACTTGAATATTCGAGTGTGGGAAATATGGTTTTCAAATGAAATTCATGGTGTGAAAAGCACATCAGAATCATAAGATTTTTAATTTTTCCAAATGAATTGAACGTGAATATCACTTTGTTTTGCTTATAGATTTCATCGGCAGAATAATTGGTGAAATAAATTGTTTTACATGTAGAAATGCGCCACATGTCTTTTATGCGAAAGTCATGTGGAAAGTTCATATTTTACGACTCAATAGCATGGTAATAATCATTGAATGGATAAATATGTCGTATTCACATGGAATTTGAATTTAATTTGAAACACCATATGCTTTTTAATGGATTTTCATGCAAAATTCAAAGGAAAATCATTTCCTTTTCTTTTTAACACGAGAACGCACATGAAAGAGATGTTTAATTGCATATGGTTTTATCATGTCGATTATTTTCAGTGCATAATCTCTTTTTATGCGATTTTCAAGCGACCTTTTTTCATACGAATCTCGGAAGCCATGCGTTATTTATTTTTTGTTCGAAGCATTGCAGTTTTTATAATTATTTTAAAAGAGATAGCTTTTTTGGCACACATTAAAATAAACAATACCAAACAATTATTTGCTAGATATATTTGTTTTAAAATATGTAATTAATATTTGAAGGCTAAATAAAAAGAAATATATACATGGAATACAGCTGTGATTTTAAAGTCAGTGGTAACTGTAAGTTGGGAACAGCTTTACCGATCAGCTTCAAATTTTTCTATGCATAATTTTCCAAAAATTAGGCCAAATAATTTTTTACGATTTTCGATAGCTTGAACTGTATGTGGAATTTTGGTATAATTACTTACTTTGACACATTGACTTGCTAGTCAATAAAGTTTTGATTTCACTTATCATAAACAATGTTTGACAATTTGTCAAACATGGTGTATTTCATTTGATTATATCCCGGGTACTATTAATTATAGAATCAATTTGCGAGATGTTTTTTGAAGGTTATTATTGTTGGAATTTCAGCGGTAGTGCTTCCAACTATAAAATTGCTCCGCATTTTAATCGCAATACATATATTTGAATTTGGAAAAATGCAGATGCTATCGTGTTTCTTATTTGATCCGATCATAAGGTACATTGTTTTGGGAGGAGAGACCTACTAGATCTAACTCTCTGCTCTGACAGTATTACGTATCAGCTAGCTAGTTAGCTCACACCTAACGAGCTGAAACCTTCGTAATCTCATAAAACCTGGTCACCAAGTCCTATTAACAAGTCTTGGTTTGTAGATTTGGAGTGGATATATGCTGCGGTATCTACTGAAATATTTGCATCACCAAGAAAAATTTATTTTTGCGATCATTATGTCTTCTTTGATTAGCCTATTGACCGGGCTGCAGGCTGAGACCTTGGCGAGGAGAACTTGATGACTAAGTTATGGTGCTATAGTCATGTAATTTTCAATACGCTTGTAACATTCCGTTGTATTTGATGAATTCGTTTTGTTACATCTACATATTTCAATGGAATTTGAAATAGAAACTATTTTAAAATTTCTCAGGAAGTTAAAAATTTTCGGGGGGGGGGGGGGTCCGGACCCCTAACTGGTACCACCATGATGTCCAAATGATGTAAAACATATTAAAATGGGTGCAACATTACTTTAATTTGTGGATCTAGATCACTAATGATCAATCAAAGTAGCTTTGACCACATTGACCACCTATGACGGTTCATGGTACTTCCGGGGAATTCGCCAAGTTCCTAAGCTAATATCACACCTATTTCCCAGCAAATTTCCGATCGATTTTTACAAACTTGATTTCAAATGAAAGATACAATAACCCCATTAACTGCTGACAAATTTCATTCGGTTTTGGATTCTGGTTCCGGAGTTACAGGTTGGTTAGTAAGGTCACACTGTCATTTCCCATTTAAACCGTTACAATCGCAATATCTCAGAGGCTAAAAACTATTGAAATGGTCACCAAATTACTTCGATTCGCAGATTTAGATCACTGATTGCGAATGAAACATTCTTTGAATATATTGTCCACTACCGACGACTCCGGAAGTCCCGGATTCCGGGCATTAAAGTCACACTGGTTCTTCGGTGATGACTACACCGATTTTCACAAATCTAGTCTCAAATGGAAGGCATAGTATGCAGTTGCATTGCATCGGCTTCCTCCTCTTACCCTTGCACCTCCCTACTTCATCACCTCCCCCCTCCCCCTTGGACCACCATCACACTCGCATTTTCTTCATCCATATCGCATACCGAAATAAAATGAAGTATTTCTGACGCATCCTCCGCATTATATCTTGCCTCTTTTGAGACCAGGTTAGTGAAATTTGGTTCAGTCATCACCGAAATGGCTTTAGATCTGGAATGTGCCCGGAACCCCGGAACTTCCGGAATTATCGATAGGGGAGAATACATTCCAATAATTTTTGATTCGCCATCAATGACCTAGGCCTGCGAATTGAAGTACTTTGACTTTCATTTCAATAGATTTAAAACCTATGAGGTATTTCGATTGTACCGGTTTATATGAGAAATACCTATGTGACCGCAATAACCAATCTGTAACTCCGGAACCAAAAGTCACAACTGAATGAAATTCAATAGTCAGTCAATTGGAGTATTATATCTTTCATTTGAAATAAAGTTTGTAAACATCGGTTAACAGTTTGCTGGAAAATAGGTGTGACATTAGCTCAGGAACTTGGCGAGTTCTCAGGGGGCATCATGATCCGTCATAGGTGACCAATAGGGTCAAAACTACTTTAATTGATCATTAGTGATCTTGACAAATCCAAGTAATGTTGAACGTATATGAATATGTATTACAACATTCGGACATCATAGGGCTACCAGTTTATATGTGAATTTTCTGTGTGACCACACTCTTCACCCCATAACTCCGGAACCGGAAGTCCAATCAACTAAAAATTTCAATAGCAGCTTATGGGAGCGTTATACCATAAATTTGTGCAAATCGGTTCAGCCATCTATGAGAAAATTGAGTGAAATTATTTGCCACACACATACATTCATACATACAAATACACAGACATTTTGCGATCTCAACGAACTGAATCAAATGGGAAATAACACTCGGCCTTCCGGGCTTAGGTTCGAAAATCGGTTTTTGGAGTGATTGCATAGCCTTTATTTACATGAGAAAGGCAAACATGTAGGTTAGACATTTTGTTTAAATCTAATGATTCATTTGAAACAGCTCAATGCGTTAGCACTACTGAGCCGTGGGTCTTTTAATTTTTTTTACAATAAGTAAAAATAAAAAAAAATTATTTTCCTTGGCGGTGAAGCCGCTTGTAAATCATGTAATATTACTCCACATACAGCGTTTGTTCTGAATGGTAGGAAGTGTAATTTTATGCATGTAAAGTATATATTTCATGTAAAATTAAACGGAACACGGTAATGTTCCGTCATTTCGTAAATTACGGTTTGTTGAATTGTGTCATGTTTGCAATTACGCCAACGAGAAGATTTTTTTGGTGTGAATTCATGTAAGAAGGTATTGGTTCAGTCACTCGCATCCTCACAATACGAACGCCGTTGGGAATGCCGGCGAAAAAATTTCTCCAGGTATCATTCGTAATAGATTCTGCTTCTCCATATTGCGACATGATTCGTTTGATGTAATCATCCCTAGTGCGCGGGGCCAAATCATGGATACGTACGTCCACCATGTCGTTTTCATATGCACGGGGATCTTGAAACTGGTGTTATTAAATTCGACCTCGTGTTGCATGTTGTTTTTTGCAATGATGTTTTCTGCTTCTAAACGTGATCAAAACACAGTTTTTTGCGTGGTGTAGCTGAATGTACGTAACTTCAGCGAGATTAAGCACCATTTTAACCTTATCTAACTGTTCCACTTCCTGAACTGTGGATCTAACACGAGTTTTATTAAAGTCGATCGAAATCGTGTTATCCCTTAGCACGGGCACTTTTGTTTCACTTGGCAAACTCATTTCACTCCGCAGCCGGGGGCAACGATACAATATATGTGTGCACTGATATAGAACAAAAGCTGGCTTGATTCACCGGTGCCTATAGCCTGCTATAGCGTAGCGATTTTTTTTTTGCTTCTGCTTTGTGCGAGATCAGAAGATAGACTGAGGTTAGACATTGTATACAAGCTGTTGCTGTGGGTGAACTTTTTCAACTTTTTGATCTGTCACGTTACAAGTTATTTGTTTTTTATTGTTTCACAATTAAAAATAAGCATTAATTCATTTTCACCTAAAATTTCCAAGCAATATCATCAAATTTAATTTAACTACGATGGAAGAATGTGGTTCCAGGCAAAAAGTTGAAAATATAGATTTTGTTTACCTTTTTATCTTCTTACGGTCTTTTAGTCATTTTCAGGTCATGCTAGAAGCATCAACAAACTTTACTAAATGACAGATACACACCAAAAAATAATGAAATTTAAACGACATGTAAATCAATAGGAATGTACACATACAAGGATTGAATCAAAAATTTGATTGAAAATTACGTTTAAATCAATGCACTCAATTGGAGCATCAAAAAGCATACAATTTTACACTTTCATGTCATGTATTTTACAGCAATATTCAAATAAAAATACATTGAAGTGCTTTTGTTTAAAGTTACTGTAATTTTCAATCCACGTGTAAAATTATAATAAAATTCGTTGAATAAAGCACGACAAGTCGTGTATATTTGTGGTGGAACTTAATTTTTCATTTATATTCATGCTACAAATGAGAGGCTGAGAGCAAGAGTGGGTTAAAAATTCGCTGCGAGCAAAAGCGGTATACGTTTTATTTAGAGCAAAACCGGTTTAAGTACCAGTCAGAGCAGAAATGGGATAAAAAAACCTTAGCGCAAAAGTGGGTTAAAAAGATATACCACTTTTGCCCTGAGAGGATATATATTCCATTTTTATTCTAAGAATGTTTTCAAAAATGATTTATCACCAATCAGGGAAAACCATCATCAATATGGGTATCATTTGAAAGGAGGTGGTTAGTAGATATGGGAAATCGATAATTACGCCATTTTGAATTCCAAGATGGCGACTTCCGGTTACGACAAAATAGTGAGAACCACCATCAATATGGGTGTCATTTGAAAGGGGATGGTGAGCAGACACCGAAAATTGACCACCACCGCCATTTTGAAATCCAAGATGGCGACTTCCGGTTACCACAAAATAGTGAGAACCACCATCAATATGGGTGTCATTTGAAAGGAGATAGTGAGCAGACATCGAAAATTGACCATTACCGCCATTTTGAAATCCAAGATGGCGACTTCCGGTCACCACAAAATAATGAGAACCACCATCAATATGGGTGCAATTTGAAAGGGGATGGTGAGCAGACACCGAAAATTGACCATTACCGCCATTCTGACTTCCGGTTACCACAAAATAGTGAAAACCACCATCAATATGGGTGTCATTTGAAAGGAGATGGTGAGCAGACGTCGAAAATTGACTTTCACCGCCATTTTGAAATCCAAGATGGCGACTTCCGGTTACCACAAAATAGTGAGAACCACCATCAATATGGGTGTCATTTGAAAGGGGATGGTGAGCAGACATCGAAAATTGACCTTCACCGCCATTTTGAAATCCAAGATGGCGACTTCCGGTTACCACAAAATAGTTAGAACCACCATCAATATGGATGTCATTTGAAAGAGGATGATCGCCAGACACCAAAAATTGATCATTACCGCCATTTTGAAATCCAAGATGGCGACTCCCGGTTACCATAATATAGTGAGAACCACCATCAATATGGGTGTCATTTTATAGGGGATGGTCAGCAAACACCAAAAATTCACCACCACCGCCATTTTAAAATCCAAGATGGCGACTTCCGGTTATCACAAAATAGTGAGAACCACCATCAATATGAGTGTCATTTGAAAGGAGGTGGTTAGCAGACACCGAATATTGATCATTACTGCCATTTTGAAATCCAAGATGGCGACTTCCGGTTACCACAATATAGTGAGAACCACCATCAATATGGGTGTCATTTGAAAAGGGGTGTCAGTAGATATCGGAAATTGATTATTACGTAATTTTGAAATCCAAGATGGCGACTTTCAGTTACCACAAAATAGTGAGAACCACCATTAATATGGGTGTCATTTAAAAAGGGTCAGTAGACATCGGAAATCGACAATTAGGCTATTTTGAAATCCAATATGGTCACTTCCGGTTACCAGAAAATAGTGAGAATCATCATAAACATGGGTAACGTTTGAAAGGGGGTGTTCAGTAGTAGCCGTTTTAGATCCGATTTTCTTTCACTGCAAGCATTATATTGCAACAACACGGTTTTATGCCTAAATGATCGACAACGACCAACCTGCTCTCGTTTACAACATATGTACTCGATGGATTTACTGACGGATTGCGAACCGATGCTATTCACATGGATCGGTTCGGCCTTCGACAAAATCAACCATGATGTCGCAATAGCGAAGCTGGACAAACTCGGTATTCATGGACAAACTCTGCGTTGGTTCCTCGATGGAAGGCAATTCCAAATCAGCATGAAGGACTGCCTATCTGCACCATTCTTCACTACATCCGGCATCTCAATAGGTAGCCATCTCGGTCCATTAATTTTCCTCCTCTACTTTAATGACATCAATATTAAATTACAAGGACCCGCCTTTCTTTCGCCCATGATATGAAAATTTTTCGACAAATACGGGATAAAACCGATTCCGAGTTTCTTCAGAGTGAACTGGAGAGCTTTAGTACGTGGTGTGACCTAAACAGAATGGTTTTACATCCGAGTAAATGCTCAATCGTTACGTTCACTCGGAAACGCTATCCGATTCAGTTTAACTACCATTTATTCGACTCGCGCATTCCAAGACACTCTCACGTCAAGGGTGGTGGAGTCATCATGGATGCAGCACCACACACTTCATACTTCTTGGATAAGGCATGAAGACAATAAAGATAAAGCCGTGTGGTGTCCGGCGGGCTGAAATCTTTTTGCACTATTTCAACCAAGAATAGAACCTCTGGGAACTGCTCCCATGTCGTAAGAGGCGACTAACAACATGCTAGGAGTTCCTAGGCCGACGTTTTGCTCCGTACCGAAGACTTAATCTGGACGGACCTTAAGGTTTTCCATATTACCCTCTTTCCAGTCTGTATTTAGTGAATCACTGACATATACTCACCTTTTCTGATTCGCCTTTCTTGATTGTGTACCAACGTTTTAAGTTTCTTCTGGCGGTTGTATATTAGCCGTAAATGACGAAATCTAATTCTACACTAAGTAACAGAATATATTAATATACCGGCACTTCCACGCCAAGGTTTAACTTCCAAAGCTTTGGTTTAAAAACCGTTTTTAAAAAATGGAAACTTTCATGTAGGAAATTTATTGAATTGGCCTAAGATGGAGCTGTCGAATTTCACAAAAAGCTTTTTATGTTGCAAGTGATCTGTAGTTGTGTTAAATTAGGTATTTTTCTATTATATTTGGAACCGTCTACTGACAAATCTACATTTACGAATACCTCCAAAAGTGACTCCTTGAGGTCTCATGAAGGCCTGACACTAGCTTTATGATACTTTTGCTTTTCTAAACAGTAATAAAAATCTCAACATTCAAGAACTTCACTTTGTCAGAAAATGTAGGGCCATCGGAAGCTAAAACTTCGTAAAATCGCACTCCTGGTCCTTTTTTCAGTGCAGTACTCTACGTCACTCGTTCAAATTTGCACCGCTCTTATGGTAGTCGGTATTTGCTAGTATTACTGTTCTCCCATCCATTCTGGTAGTCAAACGGTGGGATAGCAAAATTCTTACAAGTTTCCTATCTCATGCCTCCACGCGAGTCTAAGTCTATTGATGATATTTGGTCCTTAGACCGCAGAATGAGAGGGTGCGAACAGAATGAGAGGGTGCGAACAGATCTAGTCGAGAAAACATTGCCGTAAAAATGAATAGTTGATCGGAAATTAGCCCCAATACGACTAATCTGACTAGTATCTATGAAGACGGGTCAATACGTATTGAAAATTCGCCGCGTCTGTTTTTATGAACCTAATTTAAAGCTCCGTTATTGCTAACAAGCCCGTGCATCAGGTTAACAATCCTTTATATTTCCCTTCAGTGTTCGGTATTATCGCTCGTATACTTGTATTCCACAAACAATCCGATATGGAAAATAAGAAATACTTTCCTTGATTTATAACATCTCTCGCTATTTTTGCCTGTATAATGTGTTATCACTCGGTAGTTTTCAAGCCAATAAATATATCGTAGAGAAGAAGTAGCGAATTCTGTCCAAATACTGTTGCAATAAATAGTGATCCGGCCCATTACGCGGATAAGATTAGCTTTTCTAGGCAATACTCCCACGGTCGGCCGTGTGGAGTTCAAATTGCTTTTGTTTAGGGAACATAGTATACTCTCGGTAGCCGGCTGCCCAGAGTTTAAAAATAACCAAAAACTAAACAAGATCATCTCTTTTTCGAGTGATCGTGCACTCGAAGACTAACTAAACAACTACCTAATAAAACATGCTTTACAGGTCGCATCGTTTGCTTGGAGCGAATCCTAGACCTGATACCCTTCCAAACCACCAACTCCGCGACACCTATGGAAGAGTCTGATGAATCGTCGTCCTTCCGTTAAGTAGGTGGAGCATCAACACTTCCCGTCTACCTTATCCTTTATCCTTCCCCGTGAACGATGGAGATGGGGGCGGCCGGCAATGATGGCTATCATGCTGTTGAGGTTTTAATATGGGTCGGATTGGTATGAATTCCTACTTACCACTTCCTAAGCAACTCTTATTAGATAATCAGCAGTCAAACATGATGAAGTCAGTGTGCAATCCGCCAAAATCATCGTCACAACGCAACGCAACGCAACGCAACGCAAGGCATGAAGACAATAAAGATAAAACAACCCAATGCAAGAGCATGGGAGGTATGAGCCTAGAAGCGCAAGAGCATGGGAGGTATGAGCCTAGAAGCGACCGGGCCCACTATATGTTGGATACTGTCAACGTCTGTACATCAACATACGGATGCCACCCCCTGGATAAGAATGATCGACCCGCGCGAAATTAAAATTTTGTGATTTGTTTCTCGCATCAATAAAAATATTATATATGCAATTCCATATTAATTTTATTGGTTTTAAAATAGGTTATATGAGGAAAAAAGCGAAAAATGCTAATTTTCAATAAAATTGCTTTTGGTTCACTTCAATCCATTTTTGGGTTTATTAATATTCCTTGGATCTTCAAATTTTAAAGGTGTATGAAATGACACCCATATTGATGGTGGTTCTCACTATTTTGTAGTAACCGGAAGTCGCCATCTTGGAATTCAAAATGGCGGTAATGGTCAATTTTCGGTGTCTGCTGATCATCCTCTTTCAAATGACACCCATATCGATGGTGGTTCTCACTATTTTGTGGTAACCGGAAGTCGCCATCTTGGATTTCAAAATGGCGGTGAAAGTCAATTTTCGATGTCTGCTCACCATTCCCTTTCAAATGACACCCATATTGATGGTGGTTCTCACTATTTTGTGGTAAACGGAAGTCGCCATCTTGGATTTCAAAATGGCGGTGAAAGTCAATTTTCGATGTCTGCTCACCATTCCCTTTCAAATGACACCCATATTGATGGTGGTTCTCACTATTTTGTGGTTACCGGAAGTCGCCATCTTGGAATTCAAAATGGCGGTAATGGTCAATTTTCGGTGTATGCTGATCATCCTCTTTCAAATGACACCCATATTGATGGTGGTTCTCACTATTTTATGGTAACTGGAAGTCGCCATCTTGGATTTCAAAATGGCGGAAATGGTCAATTTTCGGTGTCTGCTGATCATCCTCTTTCAAATGACACCCATATTGATGGTGGTTCTCACTATTTTGTGGTAACCGGAAGTCGCCATCTTGGATTTCAAAATGGCGGCAATCGTCAATTTCCGATGCCTATTGACCTATACGGATCCTATATTACACGATTTCTAAAGCATCGAAAAATTTAATAAAATTTCATTTCCCACAAGTCCGAATAAGAAAATTCTGATTCTTTTCTTAGCGCAAAAATGGGTTGATATTCTATACCAGTTTTGCCCTGAAAATTTTGTCGAACCATTTTTGCGCGAATTAATATTTGATCCACTTTTGCCTGAGGTGTGATGACTATACCATTTCTGATCTAACAGAATATTTTAACCCACTTTTGCTCTGAACAAAATTTTAACCCACTCTTACTCTCAGCCTCTCAAATATGTCCATGAAAATAAACTAAAAATTACAAAATATTTTTTTTCTGCGTAATTGTTTTTTTTTTTTTTTGGACTCGCCATTCATATTCTTTAATATTAGAGGTTATATACATACAGAAAAAAACACAGTTTGACGCCAAATTTGATAAAAAAAATCGCTTGTTGTTGCCATTTTTGGAGCCTTGACCGTATATAATCGTCTATATATATATATATATATATATATATATATATATATATATATATATATATATATATATATATATATATATATATATATATATATATATATATATATATATATATATATATATATATATATATATATATATATATATATATATATATATATATATATATATATATATATATATACGATAGGCATAATTACGTTAGGTATATTGGACGATTGGCATAATGTACGATAGACATTATTTACAAAAAATCTCATAGCTGTTCTATTGAAGAAATTACAAACTAAAGCTAGTTTTTTCGTGTTAGACAAATCTATGCTATGCTTCAGCATCGTCTCGTATAGTTTAAACGTGAAGCTGCAAAATGAACAATACTATGCAAGTTGTTTAACCCTTAGATGCGTAGAATTTTCATCCTTTTTCCATGCCATTGCAGGAGTAATACTAAAGTGATCTTCATTTAATTGAACAGTTTTGTTTAAATCACATTTTAAACCTATTGGATATATTTCTGTTAAAATTGATGAGTAATTTAGAAACTTCAACTTTAAGCTGGTTCAGCTATGAACAATAATTATTCTTCGGAATTTATGAAAAATTGCATTGTTCGATATAGGCTCAGTATTGGGTTTCGGATGTTACGTTCACAACAATACCTTGTTTATTTCAGTAACTCGTCACAGTACATTGAAGCCTCTCTATCTCGCATCAAACAGCTTAAGTAGTTGTATCTTGGATGACAATATAATCATTGAGCTGGATAACATGGAAAAAACTATTGTAGTAGCATCCATATTTGTATAGTCATTGAATGATTGATAGTGAAATGGATCATTCTACCTTTCATGGGCTGTTCATCAAGTCAAATATTTTCCCATTGGACAATTGCAACTTGCATGAATGTAACCACTAATTAACATATATGTATACATGAATTTCCCCATGCTGAGCAATCGCTTCTGTTATTTGAGCTAACACTTCTTCAAGTATACTTCAAGTATACAGTAGGATAAAATTTTATATCGAGTTTGGTCCGCAGCGATTTACTACACGGTCAAAAAAGCATATCTGTCCCTCTTGCGTGTCAATCAAACTGGGAGAACGAGCGATAACAATTGCAATAATTTTCGCTATTTCTTCAAATTTGAAATCTTTGGAACATTCTTGTCGTGCGACTCAAACACTTTCGTTGTACATTCAATTACCCACTTTACATGTATGAATAACACCATTTATTGTGAATAAAACTGAATTGGACTGAAAGGGCAGTGGCGTCCCAACAAACAACGAAAGCTGAACAAGCTTTTAACCAGTGAGAATAAGCTGAATAAGTTTAAGCCATTATCCAGCCAAAATGTTTGTTGGGGTGGTAATCTGGTGACTTTTTGTGGAGTGTCAGTTGCACGCCCCTTTGGTGTTTACATTGGTCCTATCTTGACTTATTTTATAAAACACATCAAGATTCCAGCGCCCCCATCTCGGATTGACGCCTACTTCAAAACACGGAATCACAATTTATGTTCCTGTGCAGGATATCACTAGACGTTTGTTCAGGAACACAAATTATATCTCCGTTTTTTGGAACTAGCGTAAAAGCCGGCACCAAATTACTCCTGTTACTAACTTCGAGTCAGATTCTGATGAGACGCAAATTCCATATCTAATTTAGTTATAGGTTTTATGACCTTCACGCACAAAAGTGGTTTTACCGAATTTTCTCCTTAGTGAAGAAAAATTGGTACTCACCCAAAAAATTTTCCATAACATGGCGAAGTTAAGATAAATTTACCTACATAATAATTTAGTTGAGCAACACTATCAACCAACATCTTGATACTACAAACTGCTATCATAAGTATTTCCAACAAATTAAATAGTTGCGCTTGAAATCAATCAGTCCATTTGACGGTTCGAACTTCTATTCAAATAGTTTTTAGAGTGTATAACATTGATTTTACTATATCCAAACAAAGATGTAACATCCCCTAACGCATGTAACCTCCAAGCGAGCTGGGACACGAATCTTATGTCACGTAACCGCATTATTCTCGTTAGCGTTACTTTTGTGTTACCATCAAGCCGATTCGTAACTGATGTTGCTATGACGATATACGCGTAAACACAAACCATGCTGCCGCCGCGTACCAACGAGGAAACCGACAAGCGCGAACAAACACTCGAATAGAAAAACAGCCACCGATCTAATAACGCGAGACATACTAGCGGTGAGGTGACGCGCGCAGTGCTCTACTGTCGGAAAGAACAGAACTCGCCGCAGGCAGAACAACTTTTTATTCGATCGCATATTATTATTGTTGCATTGAAGGGGGGAAGAGTTTCGATGCCGTGCGCAGTGCCGGCCGACATGGACCAGTATGGCAGCAACAGTCGCTGAGTAGCACTCGGCGGAATCGGACGCAATTTCTGTTGTCACTTGTTAGTAACTTCTTTTGCGACTGCGCGTGATCTCTCTGGTGTAGGATTACAAGTAAATGTTTACTCGCAGGATTTTAATTCAAAACGATTGAACAAAATGTGAATGAGTTTTTGTTTCGGTCTGACGGACAATCAGCTGCTGGTGGTGGTGTTTTTGTTGTTTTTTTTTATGCTCAGTGCAGCGAGTGAATCATCTGATCGATCGATGTACCGTTTTGTCGAACAGAAAACGGAGACGGTTATTGCTATTTTGTGAGAAAAGTCAATGCTCGACTAGAACGGAGCAGTTTTTTTCGCGAGCATCTTTCTACGCGTTATGTAACGAAACAAATATATGTACGCATTTAATACTAGGTTAGTGCAATGCAATAAAGCGACACTGGCGTGTACACCAGACAGTGTAATTGCGATTGTAGTGCAGTGTGAAGCGGTTCGAATGCAATTCAGAACGCAGTGAACAAAGGAAAGATCGGAGAAAAAGTCATGGTTTTGTTTTTCAGCCTTCACCTCGCAAATGCGACAACTGGATCTTGGTGAACCCCTGAGCATATTTTAATACTCGTATGTACTTTATGTGTTTGCCTAGATGTCAATTACATATACTGGCTAGACAATAGACTGCATTAATTTGAATTGAAGGACAAATTATGAAAATACTCTCTTCATAGTTTGCGGTTGCGGCTACGTATTTCTTATCAGTCTACATCGGGACATTCAAAGATAACGCTGTATTCATCAAGTCAGTCCGGTTAAGGGCTTGTGATGACACTGAAAGCTTTTGTTTCGGATTAAACTCGTTGAGTGAAAGCGTGAATGAAAGTTGAGATAGTGTGGATAGCACAACCATTATTTAGTTGACGTTAGATACAACCTGTTACATTCACAGTTATTGGGTTCGATTGCGACAAACGAGTAGAAACCATTTCTTTAGAATTTTTTTTGTAGATTTAACCCTTGTATGCTAGTGAATATAGGGTTTTTTCTAGTAAATATAGGGCACCAGAACATTTTTTTGAATCCTTTGGGCCAATAATCACAAAAAACTTCTTCTGATCAAGATTAGTGCTTTTCTTGTAGTACTTGAAGCTACTCAATTTTGACCTGATGCTCAATACAATTCTCCTAATTTTTTTTTACAATAGTCTGAAAGGCTAAAACAAAGCAAAATACTATTACATTCCCGTGCTAAACTATACTTTCTGTTTCACCAATGGGACATATGCAGCGATTATCTAACACGGGTGATGAGTTCAGTGTCGGACAGAGTAGAAGCAAAACCTTGGTACGGCAATCCGTTGTGGAACCTTACCTTCTGTTGAGACAAAATTCGCAGCTAATTCTTAGAGCAAAGGGCATTGCGGGCATAGGGCTACAATCCTACGCAGTACTTAGAATACTTCTTGGAACGAGCTAGAACAGAGCTATTAGATCTCAAAACCACTCATCTGGTGTATAGATACCTAACATGCTAATATACGAGATTCAATTTGCTATAATTGACTATAGCCTTGACAACCTGCACATAGCCGGTTTAATGACAAATGGCATTCACAGTGTTGTGCTATGTTAGGGCCCTTAATGTCAAGAATCTAGTAAATCAGCACCCAGAAAAGGTGAAACAGGTGATGAAAGATGAAACTTTATTGCTTATCGACTTGAACTGTACCATTGTTATGTTTGATTTTGAATGTCGTAGTCTTGTAGATAACGCATCATATATTTTTCACAAAGGAAAAAAAATGGATGAACCAATTTGCCCTTGAGAACACAAAACCTAACCTAGAAAAGTTGGATTTGTTTCGTGTTCCACTCGTCAGTAGCTAACACCAACTTGCTATCAGTTAGAATATATATCCCAACTACCACCAAACTTGGTACCAGCCAATTACTTTAGACGTTCACATATATTGTGTGAATTGTTTGGATTTAATGTCTAACCGGCGCCAATTTTGGTGTTGGTTTGGATATATGGACATTAACTTGCTATCAGCTATTGTCGAGTGGAACACGAAACATTCAAATCCAACTTGTATATAATTTTTAGAGGGCTTGGTTGTCTATCGTCCGACATTTCGGTAATTTTCGCAGCCCCATAAATATGTACACATATGTCCGCTATTGTTTCAGGGATTTAATGCACCTCAGAGCAAATAAAGAGAAGAATAAAAACGCTCTTTGCATTTCCATGCGAATCACCGCTCTTCTCTTTCACAATAAATCTCTTCACTCCGATGTGTGTTGCTCCCATATGTGCATTCTACTCCATGGTTGTACACCTCAAAGAGTAGAAATAAAGAGGCTCTTTAGTGTGAATCATGGTCTCACACGCACGGAAGCAGAGAAAGCAACAAAAAACATTTTAAAAACGTTCTTCCGATCAATCTTAATTCTGAATTGTAGTTTGATTCGCGCTCCTACCTGTATGCCAGTGAGTGGAGGCACAAAAGAGGCTCTTCTAGGTGACTCTTTGTGTGAAATTGTGTAGCTCTTAGTACACAGAGTTTGTTCTTTTGACATTAAAAATGTCTTACTCCACTATCTGGGGCTAGGTGTCATTCTAAAATCTAAACTATCTCCCATGTAACGAAACTATGTAAGGTTTGCACGCTTATAACTCCGATATTACTAGATGGATTTTAATCATTCATACACCAACCGATTCAGAAACACCTAACTTAAATATTGGTAATAATTTAATATCTCCCCAATAAAAGTAGACTTTTGGAAATTGGTAAAATTAAAAAGTTCACAAAAAACGGGAAAAATACCATTCGTGAGGCAGATTTCTCAGACACAGCCGTCAAAAGAGGGCAGCTTAGTTGCTCAATGAAACACGAAAAGTCATAAATAGAAGCAACGCATGTCCGTTTAAATCAGTTGTTGCTCTTATCCCACACGAGCAACGTCGTCTCCGGGCGATGCAATAAGCACTATCGATTTTCAGCAACGTTGGCATTTGCACACACTCGCACCTAAGTGACTAAACCATATACAGTTAGTTTATAAATAGAGGTGACGCGTACCCGTTTGAATCAGTTTTTGTTCTTATGTCGAACGGGTAAGATCATGGCTGCAGCGTCTGGACACTACAATAAGCGGTAGACGCTATACATTTTCGGCAGCGGTGGCCGTGTGCGGATTTGTCGGATACCAGCACGGTGTCACAGAATGATTTGCAAAGTGGGTGGGCGGGGTGGTTTGGATTTAATTCAATACGGTGTGTGCTGCTTAAGAGTGTTGCGTTTGAAAAAAATATATTTATTTTTATGCATGCGTGTGCGTTGTAACTTGTTAATCCATGTTTACGGCGCTTTGTAGCTGCGTAGGGTAAAGAGCCAATTGGTTTTCATGTTTCATATTTCGGTTATATGTTTTTTATCAGTAAGGCATCTGACAACGTGCTTCTGTAGTTATTGCACTGTTCAGCAGCGTAATATTTTATATAGGAGAGTACACTCAGGTTTTTTTTACGCGGATTTTGAAATTTTCGCGGTTTTCATTAACGCGTTTTTTTAATTTACGCGGTTTTCATTTACACGGCCTGTATCCCCTGCGTGAAAAATCTGAGTGTAATTGCATCGGAAACAATCACATTCCCAGCAGAACTTTTTGTTTTCTAATTTC
Source organism: Topomyia yanbarensis (assembly GCF_030247195.1). Lineage (NCBI taxonomy): Eukaryota > Metazoa > Arthropoda > Insecta > Diptera > Culicidae > Topomyia > Topomyia yanbarensis. The sequence continues at coordinate 407,535,171 of NC_080671.1, read as the reverse complement.
AAACACTTTTGTTTCGTACTGCACACAACGGAAAATTTTAAAACAGAACTTACCGTCCCAGCAGCAGTTGAAGCGGGTGTTCTTTTTCGATTCAAATTCAAGCCATGTCTTAAGCGTTACTGGACTTAAAATTGTTTTCCCAGTTTAACCAGTCAGAATATCTGTCCTACCCTATGTATTTAAAACACAGTTCTAATTGCGTTTTAAGGTATACAACAAATACGGTTGGGTATGCTAATTTAAATTTTAAAATAAATCTGTTTTAAATTATGAAACAAACCGCTGTACTGAAGATATAATTATGTCAGTCCTATTACCACATAAAACACCTATATAACATAAAACGCTGCAGAATTGGTTTAATAATACAATGTTTACACTACAGAGTTATAACACGTTTTAATAATTAGCAACAAGAAAAATGTCACCAAGATAGCAAAAAACCCGTTTTAACTGGTAGTGCGAACGTTGCATAACAATGTAATTTATCAAATAATTTCATTTTTCCACCACTAATCGATCAAGAAATACTTACAATTAAGATTGTTTACTTAAGTTCATTAGTACATTATTGAAAATTTAAATGGAAAATGAAATTTCATATTTTATGGAGAATCTGTATATTTCCGTTGGCGGGCGTGGGTTTCCTCATCACACCAGACCAGCCTATTTTTACTAGATGGATCAGCCAAATAATGCCAATCACCTAGTGAGATACTTGATTAATTAATAGATTACCGTTAAAAGACCTTCAATAAATTATGTTTTAATGGGAAGGGTATATAGCAAATTGTAACATATGAAAACAGGCGAGTGAACAAGAACGTGTGTCGATATGTGTGATAGATAAAAAAGCTATATTTTTAATGTCACCGCGGTCGTGTCCTGTACACAACCCTTTAATTTTTCGTTTTCAAGATTCTCTTTGTGCGCTCGTTCTGCACATCGCAGTGTTTTTATGCTGCTCTATTTTTCATCGGTGTATTTCGCTCTTAGTGCACATTGTGTAAGCAAATAACAAGCCTGGTTTCCAATCTTTTCTTTGTACACTACATTAAAACAAATCATACTTTAAATAAAATAGGTTTGTATTAAGACCACAAAGTTGATACTTACGAGAATTTCGCAATTAAAATAAAAAGAGCTGCAGATGAGCCACGAATGATTGATTATACATATTATGTTGGTGCATTTCGCATATTCCACTAATTACGAATATATTCTGACAGTGGTGGATCACGAAGATGTTTAACCTTCAACCAATTTCGAAATGTTTTGATTTTTGTGTTCTATAACAAATATAAAAATAAATTCCGAAAACCATATGGATGGGTAATGTCTAATATGTTACCAACCCATTTTTATTATTGAAAATCTGGTACTGAAAAAAGTGCTGGTATTTACGGTGCTATGCAGAACTTTTAATAAAGGTTATAACTGTCAAAGATCTAAAACATGATGACAGTTATGTCATCGTCTCCGTAAATCTATCCGGTAATAATGGAAATCAAATGACACACTCAGTCTATTTTCAACCACCAAAGGCATCAGTCACAATACCAGTGTGCTCTCTGCTGCTACCAATGTTAGCGCAAACAGTTGCTTTTTTCTTGTGTGCATTGTCTGAAGAACAAAGGGAACCGTTACTATTATTCTTATGTGGCGATCTGTCAAGATGACTGAGTCTCGTCAACAAAATGTGATTCTTCGGGCTAAAACGGTGGCCATTGACTTCCGGTCTTTCCGAATAAGACCAAGAATTGGTGATGTGGAACATTTGCTGAAGGTGAAAATGCAGCTTCGGTTTTCGGAAGTCAGCTTCATCCAGTTGGAGCACGCTAGGCACGCGGTGTTGATAACGTTCAACAAATTCGCCCAGGCGAAAAGATTCATTTCGCAAAACAACTTGGCACCACGTACTTGCAAAGTGGCCATTAAAAGATTCATGTCCTATTTCGAAGAAGTAGAATCCATTACGGAAGACACGTGGAGGAACTACTTTCCAGGTATTCAAATGGTGTTTTTTTTGGTGAGAATGCGGGTGGACCAACCCATTCCCTCCTACCTTACTCTGCAGTACAAAACAGAAGGGAGGTGATACCATTATACAGCGAACTCTATGTACATACCAAGGACAAACTATCACGTGCCAAATGTGGAGAATAAGGCATAGATACATGAGCCATACCGGAAAGGGTAAAATTTTGAAATTATTTTATCTTATTTCACTCATGGCGAATACAGGTCTTGCATGTATTCTTGGTATTTGTATTTGGCCTTTGATATCGCATTTCGTTTGCGATTAATAGCTCTGTGTTCAACATATACGACTATGACCCGAATTAATAAACGAACGAACACACATACGTTGAAGATGTTCGAAGCAAACGTCGTTGCAAAGGTTTTACTGAACTCATTATCTATTCTTCGGTTACTTTTCTACCTACGTGTTTATGTATGCACGAAAGCGAAACCATAATGAGAGAAAGAGCGGTAAATAAACATTAAAAAACGCCCGAGACTCTGAACGGGGAGCGACTTGCTGATATGGGCATGTGAGCATCTCGTTGTTTCTCCTGTCGCCAGCACATCGTCCTACCTGCAAGAGTATGTTGTGCATCGTGCATGTAAGAATCGCGATTGAGCGAGCGAGAGCAATATTCTGATGCACAGGAGCTGTTACCCGAGATTAGAAAAACGAGATACCGCTGTGTGAGTGTGAGAGTGTATGATGTGTACGGATCGACGAGCAAAAATGTATCGGCCTCGCATGGAATTCACTCAACCAAATTTGCCGCGAATAGACGCGTCCGTGTGGTGTACTAGCCGACTTTCCGAAATTCACGACAGTTCTGTGAACAAACGGCACATTATGGACAACCCTGTCCAGAAACCGCTAAAAAAGCTCATCTACAGGAAGAAATGCCAACACTCAGTCTCCAATATCATTCCCTGAGCCACAAACGGTTGCCAAATTTGTGGCTGCTGTTCAAGCAATAATGACAACTGCAAATGCCGCGTCAAGTACCACAAACCCAACAACTAATACCATCAATGAAAGAGCTACTAGCAATGACGGAGGGTTCACGCTCGTGACCCCAAAAGGAAAGAAGTTAAGAACAACAGTTGATCGCGAACATCAAGGCAGGAACCTCGATGATGACCCGGACATGTGCGACGACGATAGAGAAATGACTGACCCCCATGATACAGTTGACGTGGATGCAAATATTTCCCCGACACAAAAACGGATCTCCACGCGCAATGGCAAGTCGCACGAACGGGATCGGATAGACTCTTAGTAGTATTAATAGTTTATTATTTTTATTTTTTACATCATGTAAATACATAAAAGACCCACGGCTCCGTGAAGCTAACGCCTTGAGCCGTGTCAAATAAACAAATTAAAACATGACACACTCAGCAGTACACAGCAAAATTATTGCTATTTGTTTCCGATTATCTAATCCAATATGGGCTAAGGTTCGCAAAATTGAAATGATAACGAACTCACGTATCGCAAAAGTAATGATTACTTTGCTTTTGAGAATTTGAGCGGAGAGTGATCTGCTAGTTCAGTTCTGTGTGCTGTCAGGCTCTCTATGCATGCCTTTGAAGCGAGTAGTTGAAAGCTCGAACGTTACGAACTGGAAACTAACTTTTCCGCACAGTTTGACTCTTTTTCAGTGGGACACAGTCCACTTTCGATCAACCTTTTAATATATTATAATTATATTACAAGTTTAACGTTTTATGTATAATTCCCATCCTACTGAGCAGTATGTTCTAATGTCAGTTTGAAGTGTACCTCTGCCTGCTTTCTATTAACCCACATCGATAGGTTTGGGATGAGCCGGTAGGTCCACCTTCTCTTTTCCATATTGTCTCATTCCTGCTGCAACCTAGCACTCGATATCCTTCGCCAGGGTGATGCAGATGTGGACCATTCCGGTGACATCGCATACTGGCTCCGACGATATTATTATGTATGCGCTCGTGATTCGTACGGCCATCAGCCTGAACGTCCAGTTCAGCTTTTCACGGTTCCCTTGGGTTTCAGCGTAGTACCTAAGGCAGGAACACCATATCACAGTATCGATGACGGAACAGTAGATAGCAGACGTCTCGTGCTGCTCTCAGGCCGTCGACGTTTGGCATGATCCTCGCTATTGCGTTCGTTGCCTTCGCCAACTTTTCGCATGTGTAGTCGTAGTGGTTGTTGAAGCGAAGCCTGTCATCGACTATCACTCACAATTGCCTCAGTGCACGCTTCGATGCCATCGCGAACCCTCCGACGTCGATCTGCATCAGCTGAACTGCTTTGCAGTTGCTGACCAACAACACCTCCGTCTTGTGGAGAGCCATCTTCAACTTGACCCCGTTCATCCAGGTCTCGATCACGTCTATTGTCTCCGTCACCGACACCTCCACTTCTTCAACTGTCTCATCCATCACCGTTAGTGATACGTCGTCTGCGAAACCCACGATGTTCACTTTCCTGGGGCAGCCGCAGTGTTAAGACGCCATCGTACATCCCGTTCCAAAGAGTTGGACCTAGAATAGAGCCCTGAGAAACGCCCGCTGTGACTCGCATTGACTTCTGCCTTTCGTTCATCTCGTACAGCAGCACGTCACTAGCCGTTACAATCTTTCATGTTAGATCAGCCGCATCAACGTTCTCGGTTCCGCCGTCCAGCCAAAATGCCTCAGCGTAGACGTCTTTGCTGAAGACTTTCGTCTTCCACTTTTGCTCACCGGTCGTCCTTCTCCGTGCTGCAGCAGGGTTTTGTTGACCGATTCGGTAGCGAACCGCCTGGTGGTCGCTATGCGTATACCTCTCGCATACTCTCAATCCATGATCGCCGTCAGTGAAGGGCTACAGAATGGAACGTCTATGATAGACTCCCTCCCGTCTCTCCAAAATGTGCTAACGGAATCTTCATTGCATAATCGTACGTCTAACTTCGCTAGAGCTTCCTGCAGGATATACGCTCTTGTGTCGGTTACTCTATTGCTCCACTCCACAGCCCAGGCGTTGAAGTCAACACCAAAGACTACCGGCTTTCGGCTGATCAACTGTTCGGTTAACTACTCTAGCATTATGCTGAACTGCTCCACTGTCCACCTTGGAGGAGCGTAACAACTGCACGCGATGACGCCGTCAATTTTGACGACCACGAAGCCTTCGTATGAGCGTTCTACCTAGAGCTTGTATCACTGCCGTTCTCGATCCATCCGCCACCCAGTTACCGTTATCAAGGGGGACATGATTCGGCACTGCAATCAAAGCGAAATCACACATTGTTTTGTGTATGTGTGTATGCGTGTTTTTTAAGGTGTAGTGTATTGACACTGTGTGGAACTCACTTTCGTACCCAACCCCTAAAACCGCTCCCTACTTCTTTTTTGCCCTTCTTCTCTACGGAACTACATGAAAGTATTACTTCGTGAGAGGGATCGTTGTGCTTTCGTCGCACCTCTTTCTTTTTCTAACGAGTTTTTCACAGCCATTTCAGAGCCTCACTTGATCCATGAAATGACTCGACCTTTCAGTCATTTAACTTTCGACATTCCGTCACCATCTATTATGTCTCCTTTTGGCTCCTGTTTCAGTGAGTCATTCAGCTCCCAGTCTTTTCCCGACCTACTCGGATAGTACCCTACTCCGACTGATAGATCCCTGGCGGCGGAATTTCTCTCAGAACCGGTGTATGTTTCGTGAGCCAATAAGCTCCCATTTTTGTCATGATGTAGTCGGATAGTTCACGGCTGTGAATCTACCCTAGTGAAAATTCCCCAGGTGTTGGATTTGTCCCTATACCGATGTTCATTTCCGTGAGCCAGGTTCTAAGGTCTGTCCAGTGGTTCCGGGTGGAGCGTAGTTTCCCGGGTCACTGGAGCCCCAACGACCCACTGCTAGCTGTTCGACGCGATCTACTCGCACTAGTCCCGGGCGGTGGATTTAGCCCACACACGAGCTACATGGTAGGGTGTTGAGGTCGAGTCTGATGTCCGATCCACTGATGTTCCGAACCCGGTGCTATGTTGCGTACTACTCAACTAGTCCCCGGCAGTGAACCTAATCTACACAGGCGGAGAGTTCCCCAGCGGTGGAATTTGTGGTGTCACGGCGGCTTCTTAGCCGGTGCCGCTATTTAGTTGGTTCCTCCGCCACTTTCTCTGCAGCTCGGAGAGTATACTCGCAACTATTCTGTTGACAGCATCCCAGATATGCTCGTCGTGGCACATCTCTTCCATGATATTGTCAACTGTCGCACCAGTCTCTTGCACGTTCACACACTCCGGGCAAAGAGGTGCCTCTGGGATAGTCCGTTCTTACTTTCAGCGTAGCTCGCCAGTCTGTTGAGGATGACCCTTTCCAGAAGTTTACCAAGAGTATCCAGTAGGCATATAGGCCGATACGATGCTGGATCTCCTGGTGGTTTTTGGCAGCAACACTAGCTTCTGAATCTTTCATCCATCCGGGAAGTAACCTTTATCCAGGCATATCTGTTGAACTATCCTGAACATGTCCGGAAACGCCAGGATCGCGGTCTTCAGTTGCACATTGCGGAAACTGTCTGGACCGAGAGCTTTCTTCGCTTTCAGCCCTTCCGCCACTATTAGGTTTTACACCAACCGACATAACCCCAAAAAATGAACCGGCTGCACTTCGTTTGACAATTCACGGTAGTTTGTTTACTTGGGAGTTACGTGAATGTGACAGATGAGCACCCGTTGCACTCTAACTCACGCAACTGACAAAGTAAAAAAAACTACCGAGAATTGTCAAACATGAACTTCATTCATTATGAGTTCATTCGTGTCGTCATCTAGTAAAACGCGAGTTCCTTACTGAGTCATTGGAGACATGATTGTCACCAACATTTCCACATTCTGCATGACCGTAGGCGGCCACACCGTTGGGTTATGCTTTGGGAAAAGACCCTCCACGATAATTTTAAGTTTGTTAGCGCTCATTTCAGCTGGCGTCGTTGGAATCTTGATCTTGGCCATCACGACACGGTAAGCGTTTCCCCAGGGGCTAGCGTCTACTTCTCTTCACGGCCGATTGTAGCAGGTGGACTTACTAAGCACTATCTCGCATTTAAAAGCAGCCCTAGATGCCCAGAATGTCAACTTACACTCTTCTCTGACTGCCTGAGATCTTGCTCTCTGAACGCGTCTTCTGGCTTTTGGGCAGGCAGCTCGGAGAATGCTGAGCCTTTGTATGGGTATGTGTCATTTAACCTGACACAAGTTTCTCAGAGATGACTGAACTGATTTACACAAGTTTAGTCCCAAATGAACGGTATAACGCTCCCATAAGATGCTATTGAATTTTTAGTTGACCCGACTCCCGGTTCCGGAGTTATGGGTTAGAGACTAATGTCCGAATGAAATGTAATACATATTCAAATAGGTTCAACATTACTTGAATCTACGGGGCTAGATCACTAATGACCAATCAAAGTAACTTTGACCACATTGGCCACCTATGACGGTTAGTTATGCCCCAGGGGAATTCGCCAAGTGCCTAAGCCAATGTCACACCAATTTTCCAGAAAACTTTTAACTGATTTTTACAAACTTGATTTCAATTGTAAGATACAATACTCCCATTGGCTGCTATTGAATCTCATTCAGTTCTGACTTTTGGTTCCGGAGTTACAGGTTGCTTATTGCGGTCACATTTTCATGTAAACCGGTACGATCGTAATACCTCATAGGTTAAAAATCTATTGAAATGAAATTACTTCGATTCACTGGTCTAGATCACAAATTGAAAATTAAAGATTATTGAAATATATTGTCCGTTACCTATAATTCCGAAAGTCACAAATTCCGGGCTTATTCCATATCTAAAACCACTTGGGCGATCTGATCCAATTTTTGCAAGGTATAAAATCGGTTGAAAAATGACGTCGGTTGAAAACGTTTTTTTGGCAATCGTAGTCTCCACAAAGATGCTTTTAGAAAAGCATGGGAGGTTACAACCAATTGTGACGTATGGGGAGGGGGAGCAAGCTAGAATGTTACGTATCACATTTTTACTAAAGAAAAAAATCAAGGAATTTGGTCCATAGTCGAATAGGGGGAAGGGGTTAGTATAGCAAAAATTGTGACTATTTGTTACATGGCTTGAGTGAGGAGTTGATTTTGAGCACTGTTTACTTTACGTAATTTTTGAATAGTCCCTAAGGGAGCAAGATTAAGCTGTAACTTTGCTTCTACTACAAAGATCTTTATAAGAATTTGGAAAAACACTCCTAAAAATCTATATTTTAACAGTATAAAAACTATCGATTTTTTGACCAACTTAAACATATATAACCCCTTAAGCTAACTAATTATTATATATTTGCTTGTTTCAAACGTGTCAGTGTCGACATGTTGCTCATCAGGTTCACGGCGGATATATAATAAATGTAATAGAGATTTCCATATAGTTATATTGAACGCATCCAGCAATTAAATCGTAGTTTGGATAAATGAGAAAGGCACAGTTGCATCAATAGCTGGATAAAAACAGGTTTTTAATTTCCGACCGCTGTGCGACGTGATTACAACGTATCGATGAACATAATGTTTTGTAAGCTAACCAGGATTAACAACCTCAAACCTGGTATTGTTTGAAGAATTTTCCTTGTTCCATTTACTGCCGCGGAGAGGGCTGGTAGTAGTTTAACAATGAAAATTATTGCACCAATTGATTGGGAACTAAAATTTTAAACAAATAACTTAGGAACTATTTTGATTCAATATAAACAATAATCATACCTCTCATCATCGGAGAACTTAATAATCTTTTATTTTCGTAGAAATAATCAAAAATGTCAAAATATCACCTCCATTTGCAAGGAAACAAATAATAAAGAAGAATAGAATTGTTTTTTCATGTGTATTTCAAACGTCAGCAAAGCTGCGGTAACGAACGGAATACGGTATTAAACCAAAAAGCTCATTCTCCGGCGGAGTAAAAAATATTTCGTCATATTTATCCGGAGAAGTTGCGTTAGTACAATTACTTCGTGGGATAAATTATTCGTGAGAACAGAGCAAAGTGATTAACAATCATGCCTTCTGAGGTCATTATGCACAACCCAAGATCGTTTAAAGTGAGATGGTTGCTACATTATTTCAGAAATTGAAATCAGATTAAACTACAAAAATGTTGTCAGTGTATCTTTTGAATAACAAAAAAACCCAGATGGTTATAGATTTTACAAGTAATCGATACTGCATTTGATTTAAATTTTTAATCAGATGTTGTTATCTTCTGTCGAATTTTCATGAAAATTGCTTAATCCACCACCGACGGATGTTGTGAAATCATTGAGCAACAAATTAACCTTCAAAGACTCCGGTGGCCTAGTGAAACGCCACCAATTATTAGCTGCCATTGTCAACAATGGAAATCTATTTTATATTTCCCCTCGTTTCATAGCTGTGACATTGCAAATTGGTTAGGACCTGATCGGATTCCATAACAAAATACGTACCTACTCCTATTCCGGACAATGAACTCGAGATCAGCCTGCGAACATCTCCAATTTCCCACCTCACCGACAACTAGCGCTCTTCCGAGTGCATCGCTCGAACGCGAGCTAAGCCAAACGAAGCGAAGTTCAATAGGTGACCATCACCGTAGCGACGTAGCGTAGCACAATTAGTTTTGCGGTTATATAAGGTCAGTCGGAGAGGTAACCGTCCGTGTAGCGTAGGAGCGCATTTTCTACGTCAAATCAAAACAAATCCGGCTCAAATAGGTTCAGTGCGGAATTACATTAGTCAAACTGCAGTCACGGCCTTCACGGTTGACCCCCTCAGCAACCCTGATGTGAACAGTTCGCCGCTTTAAGGAGCTGACACACTCGGATAACTATCAGTGATTCGCCTAACCGTAGAGCTTATAACTGAAATCTGACACTGCCGTTTCACTGTTTTTACCATCTATCCGGTTTCAACAACAATCGCATTCTAATTCTGATTGTTCGTTGATCACGCATCACGTTGGGTTTTTTGGGCTGATTTAAGCACATTTCGTATTACCGTCAGCGTGAAACCTCCACACGTTCATGTTAATTGTCGTCGTGTCGAGACGTCCGTCGCGGACCGAACACTATAATTGAACACGGAAACCATTCAGCAGCGGCGGTAAAGGACGTCCCTTGAAGCATGCCGCATCACAATCGTCGCGCAGCATGAACACTTAGCTTAGCCATGCTAGCTTGAGTTTTAATTGAACACTAATTAACCCTAAGGGTGACGACTAGTTTGACGTTTGATAAAAAGTTTGAACTATGGACGGTGAATTTAAATCGTCAAGCTGTAAAATATTCTGTCTATTCTTGTTGTATCTATTGTAAGGTGCTTTCATTTGAAGTTCAAATGTATTTTATGCTAATTGACATTACATTGTTTACTAAGAGACTGACCAGTTCGGCGTGTTTAAATTTCCGCATATTTCTTCGAATTTGTATGTATTTGTGATGTACCCACCACGAATTGACGGCTATTTATTGCATTCGACTGCCTGATGTTTTTATTCATATTTAACAATCGCCGGTTCGCATATATTTCAAGTTCAAGACAAACAACGCCGGGAGCGAATTGGTCACTGACCAGTCTAGGTGCCGTTCGTGCTGGTAACTTGAACCATTGCATGGCGCTGATTGATGTACAGGTGGAAGCCGGCGGTCATATGCGTCATCGATTAGTGCGCGACTGGTAATGGCTCGAATGTAGTTTTGGTCGTGAAGTGCAACATTGGTGTGCATTTTTCTTCTTGGAGTATCTTTTTGACACGAATTGGAAAATGTAATTCAAATAAAAATTTAGAGACAGAATAATTTGCATATTTTAGTGGCATGGTGAGCCAAACCAAGTTTTGGCTCCAATAATTCTCATCAGCTTAACCAGAAATCCTTTTCTTGTGGGACATCGCGCAAAGATTTGCTCAGAAACACAAACAATGTTTTCGTTTTTGGAGCTGGCGTCAATCCTGCGCTAGCATAGTCCTGTCACTAAGTTAGTGTCGGTATCTGATGAGAGGAAATATGTAGACATTATTGCGACCAGGGTGGCCAGACCTACCGATTTATCGGTAGTCCTACCAATGTTGGTCTTCCCTACCGATTCACAGACCACGAGGGAAACTTACGATATTTTCTTATCCCTACCGAAACTACCGATTTTTATAGATTTTGGACACATCCTACATCAACATTCATTTTTGAGTTGGGAAGCAACACGTTAATTGAAGGTTCGTTGAAATGGAAATAAACTTTCGACGTCAGTGAATTTAATTCTCATTTTTTACCGTGCTTTAACAGACTAAAGCTTGCCGGTTTCCTTAGTATAGCAATATCTAAAAGATGCTGAGTCAGCGTTACGATTTACAAACAATGGGCAAACTATATCACATAGATCTATATAAATGCAACCTTCATCGCTTAGTGCAAAGTTTCCCAGTGTGTTAGTAAGGCATAAGTGCAAAACATAAACAGCTAAGACGTGATAACTTGTGTTTGATAGGATTACGAACCAGCTCACGCAGCGCTATTTGATATTTTGAAAAGAGCTGCACGGAAAGCCGCTTGCTGGAAAATCTACTGGTTGTACGATCTGTTAACGTATAACTGCACTTCTAGGTATAGAATATTTTCATTATAATATTAATTAATTTGTTAGTATATTTAGATGTATAATGCGTTTACACTCTTGATGCACACGGTCGAGTTCGCCAAAAATTTATTGAGTTATTTAACGCCAATGAAACGCACACTGATTTTGTGTGTTTGCATGTAAACTTAGATGTTACGAGAATGTATGCGTACATACAGTTTAACCCAACTTAAGCCCCCATATAATTTAACTTCGACCGTCACACATAGATTGAACTATATGAAATAGATAATACATTACAGTTTTCAAATACTTCAAAAAACTGTCATAAAATAATTTACATTAACAACATATTAAGTACTGCTTTTTCGTTATACTTAGATGAGAGTTAGAAAGGCCCATCAAAAGTTAACGATAAAATCCGATACACGCCATTTTAAACGACAGCTCCAAATGGGAATGGTTATGATAATAATCGAGCTAACTAGGACTCAACATTACAACATTCATCTACAACATCCGATACGTACAAACGAAATAGCCGTGATTTGATTTTACTTCTTGCCAGTGATGTCACATGTTTTTGTGAAATGTCTGTAGAAGGATCATTAAAATGTCTGTAGGATCATCTACACACTGTAGATGGTTGTGTAAACCCTAATTACATACATTAAAAGTAGATTGAAAATGGAATACTTTTGTAAAGGAATACGTACCGCGTAAAAAAATTTGTGATTTCGAAGCTTTGTCAAAAATTTTCTTTTGAAGACAAGAGATTTAGACGATTTTTGAACAAGTTTTTTTGCCTTTCTCATATAGAAAGGTTATGCAATCACTCTGAAAAACGTCAACCTAATCCCGGCCCGGAGGGCCGAGTGTCATATCCCATTCGACTCAGTTCGTCGAGATCAGAAAAAGTCTGTATGTGTGTGTGTATGTGTGTATGTATGTGTGTGTATGTGTGTATGTGTGTGTGTATGTATGTGCGTATGTGTCAAATAATGTCACTAATTTTTCTCAGAGATGGCTGGACCGATTTGCCCAAACTTAGTCTCAAATGAAAGGTGCAACCTTCCCATCGGCTGCTATTGAATTTTGGATCGATCGGAATTCTGGTTCCGGAATTACGGGTTTCAGAGTGCGGCCACACAGAAATTTCGCATAAAAACTATAGGAAAAATTAAAAATAGAATTTTTATTTTTGATGCTAAATGTATTCAAGGTGCATAAAACGTCGAGATTTGATGCAAACACGAAAAAAATTTGACGAAGATTCACTTTTTTGAATTTTGCACATTTTTGCCTTTCTCATATAGAAAGGTTATGCAATCACTCTGAAAAACGTCAACCTAATCCCGGCCAAATTTTTTTTTCGACTCGCATAAGGTTTCTGGATTTTAACAGGGGCGTAGTTGATGGTTTACGGAGAGGGGTTACACCCCCCCTCTACTGTTCACTCCCCTCCTTTAAAAATCTCCTTAAATCACCCCTCAGACCACCACCTCATACCCCTCCCTTTCAACCCCATCATCTTTAAACCAGCACTATATTACAAAGCATACCAATTTAAGCTGGGGAGTCGTTCATTCATGGGACTTTCGCCCTCCTCACATACCCATCCCCGCATGACAAAATGAGTTAGCAAGCAGATAACATTGATCTAATGCTGATTAGGCTAATGGAGTATGATATTTTTTTGTTTCAAGTGTTTCACCGTCGACACGTAGCTCATCAAGTTCGTGGCTGGCATGCCATTGTGTATAAGTGCAAAGTGTACTAAGAATGTAATGGACATTTCCACAATTATGTTGAACATAAAAAGCCTCCGTGCCATAGGTTAGAGAAATGAGAAAGGCACAATTGCACCGCTAGGTGGATTAAAACAGGTTTTTGTACGGTTTCTGCTTTTATTCTAATTCCTTAGAAGAGTTTTGAAAAAGTGGAAAAGTCGTATCTTGAGGTTTCCTTTTGGCCTGCATTTCAACAATTTTGTTTTTGGAACAGTATTAGCGAGTAGACGCCAAATATGGATGTCTGAGACCATTTTAAAAATCAAGGTGGCAACTTCCGGTTCAGTGGAATTCTCTAAAACCCAATCGATATGGGTATTTTTGGAACGGGCTTGGCGAGTAGGCGCCGGATATCGATGTCAGAGGTTATTTTGAAAATCAAGATGGCGACTTCCGGTTCAGCGGAATTCTGTAAAACCGCATAAATATGGTTATTTTTGGAACGGACTTGATGAGTAGATGCCAGATATCGATATTTGAGGCCATTTTGAGAACAAAGATTGCGACTTCCGGTTCTGTGGAATTCTCTAAAACCCTACCAATACGGGTATTTCTGGAACGAGCTTGACGAGTAGATGCCAGATATCGATGCTTGAGGTCATTTAAAAAACCAAGATGGAAACACCAGGTTCAGTGGAATTTTCTAAAACGAATTACTATGAACATTTTTGCAACGGGTTTGACGAGTAGACGCCAAATATGGATGTCTGAGGCCCTTTGGAATACCAAGATGGCGACATCAAGTTTAACGGGATTTTCTATAACTCAATCAGTAGGGTAAGGTGGGGCAAATCCGACCTAGTAAATGGTTTTGGCTGTAAAATGCTCATTTTACATCGGATCAAGTCGTTTTATATACCAAATTAAAGGCTAGACTCCTGGACAATTTTCTGTATATAGCATTTTATTTAGATCTTGGGAATATCTTGAGATACAAGCGTTTTACAAAAATGTTCATTTTTGCTGTTTTCAAAAATAGTGGGGTAAACCCGACCCCCTATGGTTTTGGTTGATTTAGTGCAGATATTACTCAAATTTGATGGTTTTTCAATGATAAATCAATGAATGTTGTGTTATTGAATTGTAACACGAAGAAAATGGAGTTCAATGTCAATCTTGGAATGTTAAAATTACGAGCAGTAGCACGTAATGATATTCCCATTTGCATCGGAGCAATTACTCGACAAATACTATAATCATCACGTTTTTGTGTCTTTAGTTTGAAATTATGAACCATTTTGCATAAAAATATTTCAATTTGAGAAATAAAAATTTTCTTAGCAAAAAAGCGGTCAGATTTACCCCAATATTTAGAGGTCGGATTTGCCCCACCGCGTCATTTTTCATTACGATGCAATTAAAAAAAATATGAAAAAGGTTGAACTAAATCCATCTACGCACTTAAATCAAAGAATTTAAATCCACTTACATGTACTATGCAATCACTTTAACAATCCGAAATATCCTGTAGTTAATGATGCACAAAAGTCAAATAAAAAGTTGAAAAAACACACTTTTTGTCGTATGAGCATCTCAATGTAGACTAATAAAATGCTGTGTTACCATCATTATGATTATTTTCGATGCTCTACACGACATCATTGATATTAGTTCGCGTAGTGCTTCTGATTTTCGGTAACAGAGGGGGGTCGGGTTTACCCAACGGTCGGATTTGCCCCACCTTACCCTATGCATATGTCCAGAGCGGACCAAATGAGCGCATGATAGAGATCAATGTCTGAGGCCATACATGAAATACAAAATGGCAACTACAGGCTTAGCGATACTCTGTTTGATTCAGACAACGTGGAGTTTTTTGGAACTTGATTGACAAATATGCAGTTGTCAGAGGTCTGACGTCATTTGCATTTATAGGATAAGAAAAATGTGCTTTGAATTTGAGCTGGTTCGTATACTAGAGCTCATCGAGCGTATTTTCATGCGAGGCTCATAATTGAATAAAAAAATTAAAGGGTTGTGTACAGGACACGACCACGGTGACATTAAAAATATAGCTTTTTTATCTATCACACATATCGACACACGTTCTTGTTCACTCGCCTGTTTTCATATGTTACAATTTGCTATATACCCTCCCCATTAAAACATAATTTATTGAAGGTCTTTTAACGGTAATCTATTAATTAATCAAGTATCTCACTAGGTGATTGGCATTATTTGGCTGATCCATCTAGTAAAAATAGGCTGGTCTGTCCAGAAAATATATTCAAAAGAAAAGTTCCATATTGAGAGCTGTGATGAGGAAACCCACGCCCGCCAACGGAAATATACAGATTCTCCATAACATATGAAATTTCATTTTCCATTTAAATTTTCAATAATGTACTAATGAACTTAAGTAAACAATCTTAAGTGTAAGTATTTCTTGATCGATTAGTGGTGGAAAAATGAAATTATTTGATAAATTACATTGTTATGCAACGTTCGCACTACCAGTTAAAACGGGTTTTTATGCTATCATGGTGACATTTTTCTTGTTGCTAATTATTAAAACGTGTTATAACTCTGTAGTGTAAACATTGTATTATTAAACCAATTCTGCAGCGTTTTATGTTATATAGGTGTTTTATGTGGTAATAGGACTGACATAATTATATCTTCAGTACAGCGGTTTGTTTCATAATTTAAAACATATTTATTTTAAAATTTAAATTAGTATACCCAACCGTATTTGTTGTATACCTTAAAACGCAATTAGAACTGTGTTTTAAATACATAGGGTAGGACAGATATTCTGACTGGTTAAACTGGGAAAACAATTTTAAGTCCAGTAACGCTTAAGACATGGCTTGAATTTGAATCGAAAAACTACAAGGGGCAGCCCTATGGGGTTGCACGAACTGTAGACGTAGGACTATACTATTTAATTAAAATATTTATTTTCTTAGTACTTAGTGTGTGGGAAAAAACACCCGGACCGGTGAAGAAAAATCAAATTTTAGACAATATAATCATATCTCATGTATAGAACAAGCTTTCTAGTTGCTCTCAAACAGATCCTAAAAGTTTAAACACCCATGGATAACCCCAAGTTTGTAGATGTGTTTCGATGCCACAGGATTGTAAAATGGTTAATATTACGTCATGAAAATTCAATTCTTCCGTGACAATTTTTTTGCCTGCAAAATGCCCTGTGTGTATGCAAAGCTCATGATTTGTTGGGATATTAGCATTGATCGGAAAATACTTTCCAACGCTGCGCATTCCATACATACAGGACATTTTGCGGGTCACCAGAAACTATTCATTTTACCACCGCCACATGTTCATTTTACCCACTCGCTATAAACATGTCTCATTTTTGGACATGTTTAGAAATCAAGAATCATGTTTGAAAAAATGTGTTTATGACGAAGTATTTTTACGAGATATGTACAAAACATGTCTAACAAGAAACATAAGGTGATTGTAATATCTCATTCACTTATTAGTTAGAAAATAATGACTTTGCTTAACGTGTTCATTTTACCGCCAGTTCCCCTACCTACCAACACATTCGCACCAAACATTGAACCCAAGCGTACAATGCAAAATGAGTCAACGCTGATGATGATGGATAGAGCGAAAGAGACAACTAGTACCACCACGACACTATTAGCGCATTTCACCAAAATTCCATGCGTGATTTTGCATAGCGAAGGGCTGAATGATAACACATTTTGTTCCAAAAAACAGCCCTGCGTTATGCAACACTTTGTGCAGGTTGATTATACCAGTTGCAAGTGGGGCCAAATTCACCAAGTTCCGTAAAATTCCTTTTAAATTACAGAATTGATAAAATTGCTTAGATGAGCTAAACTAATTAATCAAATCCTGTTTTAAAAACTGTCCTTGCGTTTAAACCAAAATGGGAAGCTTATTACTATCACTACATTACTTAATTTCAAGCGCAAATAGCAAATACATGTGCTAGTTAAACCAAAAATTTACTGGCAACATTACAGCGGCATTTAGGAAGCAGTTGGAGCGGTCGCCTGTTGGACGACACAGGGTAGCGTCCCTACACACTAGACTTCTAGCTCAGCTACACTGGCTGTAAAAAACATAGCGCAGTGATCTGCTTCGCCAGCCGTTCAACAGGGAACTGAGCATGTCTGGCCAAGTCCGTTCTTTAAATAGTCGATGATGACGTCATTCATAGAAGCGTTGCGCGCTAGGTACACCAATCCGTCGTACAGGGCTTGGGAAGCGCTATCTTCTGTGTTAATGCGCGATATTTTGACAAGGTTGTATATTATTTAATTTTTTAATGCTATGATATCAAAAATCTTTGGGTTTATCTATTGGAATCTATTCTTAGAAGTATTTCGGGGCGATCTGTGCAAAAAAATTGAAAATTTATCGTGAGATGGCTGAATTATATGCGTTCAAAATTGGACCACTTTTCGTTACATACCATTTTTGTAGAATTTGCAGAGTGCACCCCCATATCGAAAACAAAGACGTAGTCCTACGTCAAAAGAACACCCGCTTCAACTGCTGCTGGGACGGTAAGTTCTGTTTTAAAATTTTCCGTTGTGTGCAGTACGAAACAAAAGTGTTTGAAATTAGAAAACAAAAAGTTCTGCTGGGAATGTGATTGTTTCCGATGCAATTACACTCAGATTTTTCACGCAGGGGATACAGGCCGTGTAAATGAAAACCTCGTAAATTTAAAAAAAAAACGCGTTAATGAAAACCGCGTAAATTTCAAAATCCGCGTAAAAAACCTGAGTGTACTCTCCTATATAAAATATTACGCTGCTGAACAGTGCAATAACTACAGAAGCACGTTGTCAGATGCCTTACTGATAAAAAACATATAACCGAAATATGAAACATGAAAACCAATTGGCTCTTTACCCTACGCAACTACAAAGCGCCGTAAATATGGATTAACAAGTTACAACGCACACGCATGCATAAAAATAAATATATTTTTTTCAAACGCAACACTCTTAAGCAGCACACACCGTATTGAATTAAATCCAAACCACCCCGCCCACCCACTTTGCAAATCATTCTGTGACACCATGCTGGTACCCGACATATCCGCACACGGCCACCGCTGCCGAAAATGCATAGCGTCTACCGCTTATTGTAGTGCCCAGACGCTGCAGCCATGATCTTACCCGTTCGACATAAGAACAAAAACTGATTCAAACGGGTACGCGTCACCTCTATTTATAAACTAACCGTATATGGTTTAGTCACTTAGGTGCGAGTGTGTGCAAATGCCAACGTTACCGAAAATCGATAGCGCTTATTGCATCGCCCGGAGACGACGTTGCTCGTGTGGGATAAGAGCAACAACTGATTTAAACGGACATGCGTTGCTTCTATTTATGACTTTTCGTGTTTCATTGAGCAACTAAGCTGCCCTCTTTTGACGGCTGTGTCTGAGAAATCTGCCTCACGAATGGTATTTTTCCCGTTTTTCGTGAACTTTTTAATTTTACCAATTTCCAAAATTCTACTTTTATTGGGGAGATATTAAATTATTACCAATATTTAAGTTAGGTGTTTCTGAATCGGTTGGTGTATGAATGATTAAAATCCATCTAGTAATATCGGAGTTATAAGCGTGCAAACCTTACATAGTTTCGTTACATGGGAGATAGTTTAGATTTTAGAATGACACCTAGCCCCAGATAGTGGAGTAAGACATTTTTAATGTCAAAAACTGATAAAATGAGAGGGAATAATAAAATCGGGTTTTCGTTGCATTATTAAGATGAATGAGATTCCACTAAACTAGAAGTCACCACCTTAGATCAAAACATGACTTCCGGAATTGACATCCGGTATTTATTTATCAACGCTATTCCAAAAATTCTCACAATGTTTTGGTAATTGAAAATTATACTGAACCGAACTGGCCATCTTGGTTTTCGAAATGGCCTCAGATATCGATATTTTACATCTACTCGTCAATCCTGTTCCAAAAATCCCCATATTGATGGGGTTTTAGAGAATTACACTGAGCCGGAAGTCGCCATCTATAATTTCCAAATAGCTTCAGACATGGACAAGGAAAACTTGTTTAAAAATCGTCTAAGTTATTTGCCTTCAAGAGGACTTTGCTAAAACTTAGAATAGAAATCCGCGCAAAAAAAACTTGATTTGCCTTCAAAAACCGCGTTAATTGCGAAATCCGCGCAAAAAAAACTTGATAAGACGCCGACACTATTATTCTTCTAAAAGCGTGTAGATTTTTGGCTACGTCTGCAGGAGACTATCAAAAGTCTGTAAAATACTAACATGTCTGTAAATCTGGCATCGCTGCTTCTAGCGGACCGAGTCAATAAATCAAATCCTAACCACGCGCAGCAAACAGGAGTAAAACCAGCCGCTTGGATAAGGGTGCAAGTTTCGTCACTCCCAAGGCTGAAAATACTGTGAGAACCTAGAGCGGAGCATTTGAGAGCAGTCTGCTTCAATCAGCTGACCGATACGGAGTGCCGTTTTCAATACATATACACGGTTGCTGTGTTCAAATACAAGGTGCAGTGCAGTGTTTAAAAATGACTGCTGCTGCTGTTGTTTCCGACACAATGTTCGATGGGAGAATGAGCTCGCTCTAGTAACGCTGACTTTAAATAGTCGATGATGACGTCATACACAGAAGCGTAGCTTGCCGGGTGCCCAAATCTGTCGTGCCAGACTAGGGAAGTGCTTCTTATAGACACTCACAGTAATAGACCAGTACCTTCGCTTTATCGAGCCAAACGAACTGTCAAAATCCGGAGCCAAACGAGCATGACGTCATTCAATGCAAACAAGCAGAACAAGTATTAGGCTTCACTTTTCGTGTTCGTATTAGTATTTCACAATGTTATTTAGAAAGATATTTATTGTGTTCAATATAACTACACAAAAAGCATTTTACTTATGCTCTTTTTCATCAACTTTGTGTTTGTGAAGATATTGGATTTTTTTCTTTCTTTTCTCAATTTCTTGTTGCTCAGTATCAAACATATAACTTCTCTTTTGATTCATATATTGAACCACTTGAAAAATTATTTTAAAAAAAAACAGATGATCGAATACAGTCGAGCACGTTTGAGCTTGCACATTTTTGGGTGATGCGAGTTTAACATGCTTGTTTTTCTAGTTGCCAGTTTTGCGGTTTTTACATCCGCGAGTCTATTGCTATGAGTGTTTATAGTGCTTCTGTGTGGAAATTTATGGTATTTTGACTATGCTTTACAGTATTCAAATTTTCAATTCCGTAATATCAAAAATATATAGTTTTACCTATTGGAAACTGTTTTTATAAGTATTTCTGAGCGACATTTGCAGATAACGAAAATTTATCGTGACATGGCTGCATTGTAAGTCTTCAAAACCTAACCACGTGAGCGAAAAGACAGTTCAGCAGTTCCAATTGAACTGACATGAAAATCTGTCGATTTCGATAGAAATTTATTTAAACTGCTAGTCTCATTTAGACTTCAGATATTCGTACAAATACTTTTCCAACCACTTTTCTCTAAAGATCGGTAAAACTTCATGTATGCTTTGCGAGCCTACTTAAATGTCTCCGTAGATGTCCTTGCGTCTACGTTTAAAGCTCTTCTACTTAATTCTTTGAGTATTGCGATTTCGACATTACCCCAAAGGATTTCTCTAGAAACATTAATAACTCGAAACGACGACGTCTCTTGTTATACTGCGACGTTTTATTCACGACCGCATACAAGTCATATGGAAATTCAATAATTGGAAATACTCTTAAAACCAATTCCTCTTCGACATTTAAATGATCGAAGGTGATGTATTTATGTTTTTTCTAGACTCCTTCAACAATTTCCTTTAAAAAGCAACTTTCCTTCAAAAATCCACTTGCGGTAGAGTATATAGAAATTTAATTTAAAAAAAAAATCAATAGTTTTACCAATTTGTCAAAACGGGCGGTGTTCTCATGGCCCGAGAGGAAGTTCAATGGGCACAAAACTTGACACGTGCCTTGATCACTTCGCGCGGAATGACCCATACGTTCAAAGATAACCTCAAAAATTGATAGCAATGGACAAAGTTTTGTAGCCTATGTCTGTTCGCCCGATTTAAAAAAGCGCATTCAAAGATTTCAGAAGCTTGTGGTATCTCCGAAACGTTTTCCAAACGACTGGTTCGTAGTTTTTTGTTAACTTTTTTTTTTGTTCCGAAAGGTTGTGAAATTTTTTAAACTGATAAAGAAAAAATCAATTCTCTAAAAGTTGCTATCTGCTCTGACCGCTTATTACAATAAACAACTTTGTAGAATAGAAAAAGAATATAATTAAGGTTGCACAGAGAATGGGCATCGAAAACGGAAAAAGTAGTTTTTTTTCACACAGTTTGTTAGATCTTCATAAAGATCAATCATTTTATGTAGAATGTTGTTACAGTACAGCTGATTAATTTTTATGAAGATCTAACACACGGTGTGGAAAAAAACTGATTTTTTCGTTTTTGCCCCTTCTCTGTTCAACCTTAAATGGGGTGAAACTAATTTTAAATTGATTACTGTTAAAGCCCAATATTTGATTATTCAGCCAAATCGTCTGAAATATCGTTAGCTACAAACACAGAGAACTACAACTGGACCGAAGACAGTCTCTATATAAATTAGTTTAGAAAATTAATTTCATATTGCATTTGTAGGTGAATTAATCACCGAACCGTACTTAGCTATTACTAAATTGCATCTTTGTGCATCTATTCACTTTCAATACTATTTAGATCCAGAATGTTGAATCGCATTTGTTTCTATGACACTTATATTTTCTGAAACTTGATAGTAATTGCGATGACTCGACCTGCTTTTCCGCTTATAACCATTATTCAGTTAATTGCTCGACTGTGACTGGCAGATTCCTATGAGTACTGAGTGCGATCCTCTATAAAGTGCATCATTTTAAAAATAGGGGTTATTATCTGATTGACAGATTTTTTAGAACCTTGTGTAGCATTGCTGTTGAATTGTTACTGAATTTCTGAGCTTTTGACGTTTGAGCCTTATCCAAAGCTCGATTTGAACGAGGCGTAATATTATCATCTTCGTTCTAAAAAATATAAAGGAGAGTCCCAAGCAACATATTTTATTGTGAATTTTTTTTACAACTAATAATAAAACGAAATCATGCGTAACAATCCAGCTGCGGTGAACATATTCTCAACTTTTTCATAACCAAGAAAGCCCCAAGGCGGAGTCTATTTGTAACATGTCATGAAAACGTACGCTGTATTGCAAATGAGTTTTGCCACCTAGTTTCAAATCGAGTTCAATTATGTTTGAAAATTTTTTGGTGTTGAGATAATACGATGTTACTTTGTTAAGATAAAATGGAACATTTGGAAGCGAATATTTCTATACTTCAGTTTCACCGGCGCGTCTAGATTTACTGCGTACTTCTCAATTTTACGTTTATATTTTTAATACGCCCTCAATTGAAATCAGATGGATGAAATTATGTTTAGGTAGAGCACTCCAGGCGAATGACGCAGTTTTCGATTGCGCTTAACAATATGCAATTCGAATCTGTCACACATTTATGAAAGCATCATGGCCGCCTTCTCGTTGAGGCCGATACGCTGACAGAAGAAAAACAATGAATAAAAATACATCGTTGACGCCTTCTCGTTGTTGCAAATTTGTTTTGTTAAATAGCTGGCTAGTATTCTCCAAGTTTGCAAGTATTTTGTTCTTTACGATTCTTATTGCAAACAAACGCTGACAGCTGCTTTCCACTATAGTATTGAGTTACTTTCAACTAACATTTATGAAACATAATGGGCTCCACCTACGAAGTATCGTGCAGAGTCGGTGTGATAAAATGGGCAATAATTCCGTTAATCAACAAAAGCTTGTGCGACCACCCCTGGCTGCTACTCCGTTATCGATCTGGACTAGCTGAAGTTGCACAGGAAATCAGCAGATAATTATGCTTGGGAGTAGCGAAACATCTTTCAATGTGCAACTTCTGGTAATCCTAAAGTTTGATCAATACCGGCGCCGGCCAGGCCCGAACGTAGATCGCGGAAGGAAAGAGAAGGAATGGTTAGTCCGATACTTACTTTTGCTAGAGGCCGTATATACTACTGCGCACTGCAAAAGTATCACGGGAGGAGGATATTTGTTAGTAAGTATAGAAGTTGGATTCTACTTCTTCTTTATCGAAGCCAGAGAGGTGACTTCACTTCTGGACTAGATATCGATCCATCAACTCATGGACCGGATTTCAACGGCTTTACTTCCCTTCCGAAGGAAGACGTGACCACAGATTTTTTCACCTCAGAAAAATCTCAACGACCTCGGCTGGAATTCAACCCAGGCCAACTGGAATGAGTGGCGGCCACGCTTACCACTCAACCACCGGCACCGTCACTTTTTACGGTTCGATTAGCAGCATCAAACTGGTTTGTGGTCTATTATGTTGCTTTGCTTGAGGCAGAAACTAACTCAGTTTAGGACCTAACTGCTGTCAAACCGTTTGTTTGAAACCAGTTTCGAACCTAGGTTATGCGCCACTGAACTGAAAACCGGGTTGAGTTCTAACTTGAAATATATTTCGGGTTCTCTCACACCACCGCTGTTTTGTGAGAACCACCTCGGTGGCACGGCTGTCATCTACATACACTAGACTGCCCAGAAAAATAATGAATTTTTGAAAACTCAATCGGCCCACCCCTGAGTCGATTCCTAGTCCCACCAGGAGTGTCTGCTCCAAATTTGAGCCAAATCGAACAAGTCTAGCTACCGGACCAACGTGCTTGAAGTTTGTATGGGATTTTTCGACAATTTACATGGAGAAAACCCTCTTGCTCACATTTTCGCCACTAGGTGGCACTGTATACACCAGATTATCACCAAAAGTGAAACTTAAGAAGATAATTCTATTGTCTACAACTTTGTTGAAGACTGCAAAGCGATCCGACTCCAATAGGAAAAGTTATTAAACTTTTAACGAAGTGATGTCTGAGTCTGTTTTGCATGGAGCCTAGCAGTGCATGATAGTGTATCAGTACTAGGTTTTAACAAACTAAACATTTTTGTGGATTAATGATTGGATTTAGCTGAATAGTATGTTCGGAAGAATTGCAGTACATAATACGAGTTATGTTCTAAATCTTTCTCGCCGTTGAAATCGATTTCGATTCGCAATGATTGCAGCAAAACAACGAAATTACGAATATCATTTTTCTATTTGTAGAGAAAACGGTTTATTGTCATTCTAATTTTCTGTGTCAAAAATTCAAACTGGTAGAATTAGAGTAACCAACCAAGTTCAAACCCCTAGAGGCACTGACCTTTCGTTTACGTCGAAAAAGATGTATTTGTTATCTCTGGGTCTGTTCAAAACTACTCCGATTAGAAAGAAACTGTCAATGGATTTTTAACTAATTAACTTGAAAATGACATTTTTTAACATCATGAAATTCCTCGCATTTTGGACCCTTCCATTTTAATTTTGACAGTGTCAAAAATATATGTATAATAATCACCCTTAATGTGATCGAAATTTTTTTGAAAACGGTAAAACCCAATAGTTCATTCAACTAAACCATGATACTGACTCGTTCTTATTGCAGTATATTAAATGTATTTGAGATAAACTTAGTTAAGGCAGTTTTTAAATAAAGTGTGCATGGAAGAATATCATGAACAAGTCAAACAAATGATGGATCTAAGTAACCAAAAGTTCGGATAATACTTAAATACCTAAAAAGTGGACTTTAAAGTTCACATAAAGTTCTTAGAGTACTTTCAAGCAGCCTATGCTGTAAGGAAACTTGAAAATTGCTTAAAAGGCTATTATTGCATCATATGGTTAGAAAAATTACTTAAAAGGGGAAACTAGAGCACCTCTCTTACATGAACTATTGATTGCTTGGGGGTACTCCGTGTAAACTACGTTTATAATTAGCGAATGCTTAGCAACGGCATTATTAGGAAAATTCCTCTGTCAGAATGATAGAGTTTTACTTTTTATCCAACAATAGAGAAACTTAATCAAACATTTGCTTGTCATAATTTCCATTGACTTGCTAATTATTTGAGAAGAAATACGAAAATAATCCGCATTCGTCCTACCGTTACTTGATTTTTTTTACATTTTGGTTATTTTAACTTGATAAAACACTACTATTAAGATAGAAAAACTAGATGTGTCCAAAATAATTTGGTACCAATTTTTGTACGACATATTTTGCACACTATTTATTTTATACTTCTAAGTCAAACTACAAACGAACCTTCTCAAGTACGTGAAATGCATAATCCCAAGACAGATGAAATTATTAGATCATTGGAACACTATTAAATTGTACTCTTTAATCTCATTTGAAAAAAAAAACATTGCTACTACCGATTCTTCTTGGCAACCGTGGAATTGTGAATTGTTTTCGACAACTGTGAGTTTTTATTGATTGGTAATTACAGATCAACTAACGATGCTGTGACTCAAATATCAATCTAAAGAGTAAGGACGGGCATAGCGTAATTGGTAAATCGATTGCCTTGTACGCAGCTCACCTGGGTTCGATGTCAAACCTCGCCCATAGGGTTAGAGATTTTTCCAAAATAAATTTCTCTAACCTGAAATGGCCTTAAGGTTATAACCTCGATAAACAAAATAAGAAAAAAACAATCCAAAGAATGTAGTTTCCTTCATAGTTTAGGTTGGGTTCCCAACATGGTTTTGCGGCAAACATTTTAAGTCTGTAGAGCTATTGCTATCGAAAATGCAAGCATGGAAGGTCTGTTGACGAAAGTTCCTCTAAGGAAATGATTTCACAAACACGTACTGAGCATTTTAATGTAGTAAGTGTATATCCGTGATATCTATTAAATTTATAGTTTAAATAATAGTTTCGCAAAAATTGATCGACTTTTCATAATTCTCAGCAAGCATACGCAATTTCATTATAATAGTGGACTACTGTTGTAACTACTGTCAAATGTCACTATTGGCATAAGCTTACATTTTCATTAGATCGTGTTCTATCAACAGCGTTCTTAGTATTTCTGTAATAGGCGATTTAATTTTTTCTAAAATGTCTCGTTTGTGGTTGTGGTATTTTAAATATTTTCGGGTCACCATCATGTGTGTCTAGTTGCAGGATCATTACATTTCCTCTACGAACCATCCTCGACGAGATCGCTTGGATGAAATAATAACACCTTGAGGACATCCGCATACACTCAGTTTCCTAATCTTTATTTATCTTGAAGATGCTAGATTAGATTGCTTATGCGAAAAAGCTTTTCCAATGTTAGATAACATTGTAGTGTCAATACCCTATGTAGAGTTTCATGTCTAATTGAAACAATGGAATTAAATTCTATATCCTCACAGATAACAGACGTTTAGGCTCGATTTGAAACGTGTGTAAATACCCGCTACTGAGATTCCGAATAAATCGGACATCTGAAACACGTTTGGCAAACGTTTGTAGATGGCGCAGTGATCGATACAGTGCAGTTAGAGCACAGCTGTCAAACACGAATAGCAAACAGTTGCGCAGATGGCAATAGTGAAACACGAATTTCCAACGATTATCAATTTGAAAGTTTACACAGGTTTTTGAAGAAATTTTGTTCTAGCCTAAACGTCTGTTATCTGTGATATCCTATTTATAATGTTGTTGAAATGCTCTGTGCCCCTGTAAAACTAAAGCCAGAGTCATAAAATACTCCTTCAGGTTCAATTACAAAAATAATTCGGATGATTAGGGTCAACTATTTCCCTCCACCTTAATTATAGGTGGATAAAAACAAAATCGTTAGTCACACTAATATAGCTACAGATTGGAAGGACTCCATACCCCTGAAGATTCCGATCACGCGCAACGTTAGTGTAGGCTTATCACATACTGTTTCTTCAATCGATATTTCCACTCGTTTCTTATTTCAGTCTTTGTGTCGAAACAAATGCAATTTATTCGAATAACATTGTAAACCTTTTAGTAGATTTTAATATCTCAGTATGCATGGGCGCCATACGTAGGAACAGTATGAATGTAGCTTAATAATTTGGTGACAACAACGCCACCACAACAACAAACGGAAGTTTCAGGAAACTATCACCGTGCCACCGGGGTGTTGAGAACCCAACTCAGTTCTATTAAAAACGTTCGTTCGATACCACTAACCTGTGTTGGTTTCTAGGTTCTCAATCGAAAACGACATTAGTAACAAACCATGGTATGAAAAAATGCTTTGATACTTTTCTACAACTGATATTCAACCAAATAGGTTAATTTTTTTTCTTAAACTTGTTACAAATGTTGCTTGGGGTGAGGACTTGTGACAGGAATTTTTTAAGGAATTCCACTACCTCAGTTAAACCCAATCCGGAACCGGTTCGTAATTCTGAGTGGAATCAGTTTGAATTCCAGCTCAATAACCGATTCCGACTCAATCGGTTTCGGAATTGGTTGTTCCATTTGAGTTGGATTTAATACTGACTCTATTCAGGATTCCGAATCAAACTTCAAATGGTTTGACCGGGTTTCAGACAGTAAAATTTGTAACTCGTCAGAATAACATTGCACTGGGTGGTAAATTAATTGTTTTGACTTAACACTCCGTAGAGTGTATCGTTTATGACAATATAATACTGACCGCGCTGTTTGTTGATCGTTTACAATTTTCGTAAATAGTGTTTATATTTTTTGCTATGATCGATTTTGTAGGTCAACATCGGCATGGTTTTTATGCGTTGTTTGTGAATCAATGTTAGGGTTTAGTCAATTCGCCTCCTACTAGCGAAAACGAGCGCTAAATTCGCTACTCAACGAATGACGGCGGTGACGGTAGTGACAGGCGAAATTATTTGTTTATGCCTTGCGAAAGACAATCACCCTGACTCATGGTTCAGAAAGTGATGGACCACGGTAGAGGTTATAAGCGGACCCTACACGAGCAGATTGACTCATGGTGCGTGACACGGCTGTTTGAAATGGGTTCAACGCATGAAAACACGTTCACCTTGGTCCAAAATATCACATACACAAAAACTATATTTTGGTATATTTGTGAGTTACTGAGACAATTTTATGACACATTCTTTCGTGACGTTACGTTACAATGATTTGACGATTCTTCATTCGACAAATATGTTATAACTTTATCAAACGAACGCCTACATTAAAACTTATTACAGATTCAGAAAGTAGACAAAATTCCACGAAATATTCAATCAACATTAACTGAATATACTGGAAGAGGATTCTTTTATGACCAATAATGTAACGTGACGTTACAACGAGTCACAAATTAGAACTTTTAAAGTATATAAATAAAAGTCAAATCATCAAATTCTAGTATATTCAGTTTATGTTGATTAAAATTTTGTCTACTTTCCGAATCTGGAATAAGTTTTGCCTACATAAAAATTTTGATAAAGTTATAACATATTTGTCGAATGAAGATTCGTCAAATCGTTGTAAACGCCACGGAAGAATGTGTCTTATGATGTTTTGATCCTTGTGAAATTTGGTTCGGTCCATATTTATGGTTTTTTTTGAGGTGCTGCAGCGCTGTGTGGTATTTAAACCCATGATAATTTGCTCGGGCTGCCGAATGAGCCCTTTACTCCTCCACAGCCAACAGCCAAGAAGGGGGGAACAGACGAGACAACGGTGTCGCCTGGCACGAACACTGCGGTAGCCAAGCTCTAACCTATAAGTTTTTTATATTGTAACGACATTTCATTAGCAATGGACTGGCAGGTGTGAAATATTTTTCAATATTGAGAGCCACAGTACTAAAGGAAGAGCAAGGAGTTGAAGGAAATTTAGAAAAGCGTGGAATACGGTCATATGAGCAAGCTTGAAGCTTTCCGGCGACTTAACCCTTTGTCTTCTGCAACGCAGGAGTCAGGATATTGTGGCATTAAATCCGAATCACCTGAGTCTGCGGCATGTCCGGACAAGCGTAAAGTCACTTTATGACTTACAGGGCCGGCGGAAAGCGTGGGTAGTATGGGTAGTACTACCCACTCGAAAATAACCGAGTGGGTAATTACACACTCGAAATTTTGAACCAATTCAAAAAATTTAGATGCGCAGCGCATGTATCTCGCACTACACACATTTGAAAACATCGATGTACTACAATTCCATTTGCATAAACGAACGTGATTTAATGTGAATTTAATGTAAGCGTGTGCATTGCGAAAAGGGAAAAAAATCCTTACTAATGGACCCCTCACCCTATGCTTTCTACCCACTCGGGCGTAAAGTGTTTCGCCGACCCTGATGACTTATACTGTCGGAACCGCATCCCAGGGAAAAACTTCCATTGTTATCCTGGCTGATCGGAAGAAAAAGCCACCTGTTTGCTGCAGGCTGCAAAGGAAGTTGTAGGAAAAAATACACGCTAAATTTGATTATTGGTTGATTTACTTCTCTTGCTTGTGTACGAAAATACGAAAGTCTAGTAGAAGCATATTGGCCGCCCTGTCACCTAGGGTCTGCGAGTAGATTATCCCGAGTAGTTGGAAAACGACTACTTACAAACTTGACATTTTCCGATTGGAACGAAACTTTGCAGTTGTATTTGGTTTCTGTTTTCACTGGCAATTAGACTATTTTTACTTGAGAGTAGTGTTTCAAAATGGCGTAAGAATATCATTCGAGAACCGCATTTTCTACAGCGAAACTGCCAGAGAAAACGGAAATGAATCCTTCTTAGCGAAAAAATCCCCTTTTTTGTCAGCGAAACCATGTTAAATTTAACTGAATCATGCAGAATCAAAAATTCAAATTTCTTGCAAATTCGTTTTCAAGATATTCTAGTTCTAGCTTATGATGCCTAGCAATGTATGGCATACCTGTCCCAAGCGGATCACCAGCTAGATTCAAAATGTAGTATTTTTTTTTCTAAACTTTCTCCCTTCAACACCTTGCTCTCCCTTGAGTACTATGGCTCTAAATATTGAAAAATATACTTCACCTTTCAGTCCCTTGCTAAAAACTGTTTTCAAAATGTAGTACTCGGCTTGAACGACACACGTGCACAAACTAACAACTCGCCTCCGACGACAACGGATTCGGGCAATTTGTAACATGATTAACAAACAGGGACAAAGCCCCCAAAAGAAAACCTGATTAGTGGTCGATGTCGCCAGATTTCTCCTGACAGGAAAAAATGGCTCTCTCATCCCGTTTACAACTATGATATCACTGGTGTATCTTAATCGAAATCCGAATGAATGGGCTGGTACACTCCCTTAGTGTTTAAGAGATGCCACTGGAAAACCTTGTTCAATCTAGTTCCCGCCGGTTGTTTTTTTTTTCAAACCAAAAACTTTAAGCTTCAATTCCAGAATATTCCTCAAAAGAAATACCAGACTGTCGCCAGCAGTAGAGGCGCCAGGTCACGGTACAGTAAAGAAAATAAGCTCGTACGTTGGCCTCGTCCAACCAACAGCATCCTTTCTTTTACGATGCGACGAAGAACACACGACTGTTACCGGTTTCAGCGAAGGTCGTGCTAAAATTAGAAATTCAAATCGGTTAGTATGGGTAATAAATTAAGGGATTGTGACTCGGTTCTCACCGTCGAAATTTTTGTGCCCAATGTGATGGCTGACGGGTTGGACCGTTTGATAAACCAGTTATTCTGTAGAGTGAAAAAATGCGATAAATTATGTTTCATAATTTGAAACGAAGGCTCGAATGAGCACAACCCATATTGTAGTTTGTTCTACCAAAATGATCATGATCATCGTGTGCTTATGAAAATAATGGCGGATCGTGACAGTAGACCTTTCTTTCGTTTCCCTGGTCAATGTTCAATTAAAAACGTTCTTCATTGTCACCTGATGACGTGGTCGATGACGATGAAGTTTACATTCATTAAGAGGTAGGGGGAGGGTGAAATAGTTTCAGCGTGAAAAAAAAACCTTCTTGGCGTTTTCTTTTAGAAATTTGGGTGAAGCGAATTGATCAAAACTTTTGTACAATGTCCATTTCATTTCAATAATATTCTGTTTTTTTGCGAAATAGTGAATATCAAAAAAAGAACAGAAAATTTTATAATAACAGAATCAGTGTCTCAAATGTTCTATTTTCTGCGATCTTTTTAAATGCTTGTTGTGGAGATATCATAGATTCCTTAATAACAAAAAACTCCTTATAAAGTTAAATTTACAGTTTTTATTATTTTAAAATCTGTAATATTTAAAGAGCATCGATACATTGCTTTTGAGCTACACACAGATACTGCAACATAACTTAAGAAAAAATTCAGGATTAACCTTTGAGGTATGATTCATTTTTTATTTAACATAAAAAAATAAATTACAAATTCTTTCATATTCTTAAAAGTCTTTTTGGTCTTATTATTGTAGCTTTTTTAATCAGTTTAGCTCTCTTAAAAAAAACTCAAATACGGTTAAAATTAAATTTGCTACATCAGTTAAAAAAATAGAAAATATTGTACATTATGACAACAACCTTTAGAACCAACTTAATCAAAATCATAATCTTTTTATAACCGATGACCTTTTTTCTCCAGTACTTCCGATCAAGCACCGCCTGAAATGATTAATCATTGCCCACTACCTCACCGAGCAATCCGTCACGCGTAAAATAATTTTCCACAGTAGCACAAGTGTGCAAACAAACGGAACCGAATAAATTACCTAAAGTGGTGTACAAATCTCATCGAAATAATAGCACTCAGGCTGACTCATCAAAACATATGCTAGCCATCGTCACGTGCTAACACATGCCAAAAGTGAAACAGTTTACCGCCCGACAATACCAGTGATTATTCCCGCAAGTAACCCCGACTTACCGGCCAGTGAATCT
This sequence comes from Topomyia yanbarensis, assembly GCF_030247195.1. Taxonomy (NCBI): domain Eukaryota; kingdom Metazoa; phylum Arthropoda; class Insecta; order Diptera; family Culicidae; genus Topomyia; species Topomyia yanbarensis. The sequence continues at coordinate 407,502,949 of NC_080671.1, read as the reverse complement.
GTGAATTGCGATACACGGACTATGTACAGCTAGGCAACTCTGACACGCGTTCGCCGTCAGTCTTCATGAGTGTAGCTCCCAAAAGTGGTTGTTCATCGCTGCGAAGCTTCAGTGCTGATACGGCTATCTCCTAGACAGTGAAAACTATAGCTAATCATTATTTAGTACCCGCGTATAGCATAGAATCCCACAGCAGGATGCCACCCACCGAACCGACCGTTCCGCTGACGGAAAACGCTCGCGGTAGAAAACCAACCGTTGTGTTTTCGAACGGTAAAGGAAAAACCCGGAATGATCTCGACACGCCCGACAGCTATCGTAGACCGCAGGATGAGGAACACGATAGTGGTATGCCACGCACCGGTGACGTTGACCAGCAGAAACTTGGCTGCCTTGCTCGATTGTCCTACAATGTGTCCACGGCCATCGGGCAATCTTTCTACAGGTGAGTTTCTTTTTAGGTTATGATTTTATGTAGATGTATTTTTTGTGATCAATGCTGGTTGATCATAAAAGTCAAAACGGGAGTGGGTCTTGCGTAATTTTTTTTGTTCCGATGTTTAGCAAATGTCTAGACAGGGTCGTCGAGAGCCGCGCTGGGCCCCAGGGTTTGAAGTACTGACGGGTCCTACCATATTCCTTATTTGGTCGGTGTTAGGTCAGACCGGACTAAGTGACAGTGCATTGATTTCGAGAAAAACGCGTTTAAAGTTTGAATCGCAGCATCCTTTACATTATAATAGAAAAATAATTTTTGCCATAATTCTTGTTTATTGTTTCATATTTCAAATCCGGTAAAAGTGGAATGTAGATGAAGAAATTCTTTATCCAGTGCTATCATTAACTCATTTTTTGATGTTTTGCGACTTAGTCCGGTCTGACTTAACACCGACCATTTCAATACCGATTAGAGAAATTATGCGGATGCAACCGCTTCAATTAAACTATTTTTTATGAAAATTGTTTATTTGACACGATTCAATGCGTTAGCTTAACAGAGTCGTCAGTATTTTAAACATGTAATAGATGGAAAAAATAAAAATTAATAAAGGAATATTTGTGGCTGGCCATCAGAATGACTTACGTCCGACTTGCCATTGCAATTGGAATCCTTTTTGCGGCGTTGCCATACAATCCATATTCCCATAGTTCATGCTCCCTTGACGCACGTTAATGCTACCATCGTTAATGCTGCCCAGAATCTGAGCTTAGAAAAATTGACATCCCTGCGTGAGCTTGAAAGAGAAACAAAATTCAATTCATGCCCGCCGCGATGAATTGAATGTTTGGTTTGTTTCCCTCGTCCTTCGATTTTTCGGTACAACGCATTCATGTTCGCATATGTTCTGTTTCAGCAGCAAACTGAATCTTGTTTCTATGATAGCTCTGAGAGGGATTGTCAAGCAAAAGTGCACCAGATATAGATTACGCAGTTCAGTTATGCTCGAAAATGTAAAAGAACTTCTGCCTTCAAACTGTCCACATAATAACAAATAAATGCTTTGGTTGGTGAAAGAATTTATATTTCCTCTGCACTCAACCATTCGATTCTTCATAAAATTTCAGTTAGTTTGGAAGTGAATGAATGAGGGAAGCGTTGGAACTGAATATTGTTTCAGCAAATTTATCAGAAATAAGCAACTAAATGTGCAATTTCGCACCACTGATGCTGCCTTGTTTCTTGTTGTTAGTACATGCTGTTGATTTTGAGGTACTGGATTCAGCTATTGCAGTTGTCACTATGACCTGAACGAATTTTCTTTATCGGTTTCTGAACATGGTAAAATCGGTTTTGGAATCAGTTGTTTCACTTGCGCTAACATTCAGAGAAAAACCATTACGAAGGCGATGACTGGGATCCAGCAGCGAAGTCTGCTGTGAGACAGAGAGTTGTGAAAGAAAGAGTTTCAACTTTTGGTGAATACTAATGGGTAGAATAAGTATCTAGTTAAATTCCCATATTTTTCTTCATCAAATGTGTACACTGGAACCTCCATTTACGAATCAAGCCAAGGGTTCGTAAATTGAATTAGTTCGTAAAAAAAGTGTTCGTTTTTTGGGATTTAGATCGTAAAAAATGTTCGCTTTACATTCTTACTAAAACGCATTGGTTGAGCGACATTATCGATAACCCTAACAATATTGGTATTTCCGAAACGGGCTTGACAAGTACATGATGAAAATGGATATTTGGTACCTTTTTGAAATCCAGGATGGAGACGTCCGATTGAACAATAATCTCAATAACCCTAAAAATTTGGGAATTTTTGAAACGGGCTTGACGAGTAGATGATAGAAATGGTAGCTTAGAGCTATTTCGAACAATTTATGTATAAACTATGAGGGTAATTTTAGGCGGGTTTGACGAATAAATGAGCGATGTCCTTTTGGAGGCCTTCTGGTTGAGAAAATTTTCTATAACCATATCATCCGCATCACAAATCACTATATCTATATCTATTCTATGATTATTTTATTTCGAAAATGTCAATATTTTAGGTTATACAGATATCTTAACTGGAATCCGCCATCTTAGTTTTTAAAATGGCTTCATACATTGATTTTCGTCCTCTACTCGTCAATCCCATTCCGAGAATATCCAACTTTTATTAGTAACAGTTAGCTAAGAATATGTTAAATTGTATACAACTTCATACTGTACGGTGCGTATTCAATCTTTTTTACGAACACTTTTAAAAACACTTGCGATAAATGAAACAAGAATGGTTCAATTGCACTGTTAAATGAATCTAATAGGGTTACGTTCGCGTACTTCAGAAAGCCATTGGAACGATTGGAACGTAGTTGATTGTGGTTTATCTACAGTGCCAACAGAAACAATAAACTTCAACAATTATATTAAAATAAATTAAATTCAGTTAAAAATGCGGGCCCACAAAACGGACCCGGGCCTCAGGGTAGTTGCCCCCCCCCCTGACCCCCCCCCTCTCGTCGGGCCCTGAAGATTTCTTAAGGTTCAATTGAGGAAGCTTCATCTTTGAAGACGAAAAAAGCAGTTCTTCTCACTACCCTTTACACAATCTTCATGAAAAACAATCGACGTTTTCAGGGCAATGCTAGAATGCTAATGATTGACTTTTATGATGGTTGGATTGCCAATGGTATGTAAAAAACTCCCTTTTTCGTTTTCAAAGACGGCCGCTTTCGAGGCTTTCTCAGTTGAACCTTAAAATGTGGAGAAATCCTAAAGTATCTTAAAAAGTAAAATTTTAATATGACAGAACTGTTTACCTGATTGTGCTGAACAACACATGCTTAATGATGAGACAACTGAAAAACATCGCTTGATGATGAAACACCCCAGTCTTGTACAATAAAAAAAGCAATAAATTACCAGCGCTGTGAGACATCTGATAGGTCACCTGCGCATAGTCAAATCTGCTCACCATGTGAACAAGTTGGACAACATACTGGATTTTTGCAACTCAATCTGAACTTTTTTCGGATAAACTAGAACATACTTATCTGAACTGGTTTTGCAAAGTTGCTGACTACGAATGATGAAAGCACGAAAAGATTAGCGAAATAGCATCGGCCAATATCCTTATTCGATCCGGTTGAAAAATTCAAAGCCAACAGTAACGAACGACGTTCCATCGGTTAAATCGCGAACATTGGACACGGCTCAATGCCGGAAAGTCTGCAAAGCAAACAATATTTCCGAAACTTGACAAGAATTTTGCCTTGTCATGATTACTCAGCGCTGGATAATCGATCCGTCGAAAACCAGTGCCGAACCAATGCATCCCATCACCCTTTCGTTCCGTATTGAAAAAAAGTACGAAACCAGAATGACGCGAGAGCTTTTGCTGGTCAATGTCAACTACCTTGGTGAAGGTATTTCCTAATTCCGATCAACGTAGTGCCAATACATGGTGGGTCAGCAATCGCGTCATCCTCTAGCTCAAGCTGGGGCGAATGATCCAAAATCTGTTTGATTGGGAAAATTGGAAAAAGGGTAGATTTCGGAAACATGTATGCAAGTTGACTGAAAAATTTCTAAAGCAACTTGTATCTTGGTGACTCTTAACGATCGTGTTTGTAGAGGATACGTTAGAAAAGAATCGAATAAGATGAGAATAGATATGAAAGCTAGGGGCAGATCACTTATGATGCATTTTTAAAAATCAGCGAAATTAAATGCATTTATTTCCATCAAAATAGAAATTCATAATGTATTTTGCGTTGCGCGCAATGTTTTTGCGTTGCGTGTAATGTTGTTTGCGTTGCGTGTAAGACGTCAAAACCCTACAGAAAAACTAGCCCTACATTTAACAAAACGTCGTGGATCAGCGTAGGACGTTTGTTAAACAAACTTTTCTGCGAGGCTGTGCAGAGCTGATGCAAAAATGGAAATTAAATGCATTTTTTTCAATTTGATGCAAATTTATTATACATTCTTAGAGTGATCTGCCCCCCTAGTATGAAAGTGTTGTTGTTGTTTTATGGTGTGTCCCAAAATATTTAAGCACAAACTCTGTTTTGAGTAAATTTTAATTTTGCTAACCTTCTTATGTTCTTTATAGTATTCAACAAGATTCCTTTCCGACAATTTTGGCAACCTCTTGCCGAACTTTTCGGAATTGTTTAAAAGAATACGCTGCCTTTACATTTCTTCACAAATATGCTTTGAGCGGAAAGTTTTGATCGGCCTTGCTTCGCAACAGTTTCCCGAATAGAATGGTATCATACAATAACGATACTAGAAATCATTTTTGTTACTATTAAGAACTTTTAATAGATTATTACGGCTATCGTAAAAACCTATCATAAGTCAATGCTCAGTGGTTCAGAATTTAGCAAGAATTTTTGCTTTTTGCTAAAGTTAACAAATTTTGTTGTACTTTGCAAGGTCCTTTTCGTTTGAACCGAAGCTAGGGTGGTCCTAATTTTGGCAAGATACAAAAGAGTTTGACTGTATTCGATGAAGATGTAGAACAACACATTTTAGAAAATTTTTAGAAATTTATAGAATTTTATAAATTGTTACGGAGACATGAAAGCTAAATAAAGCAATTTATTCCGTGGTAGAATTCAATTATATAATTTCTGTAAAATGTAAGTTCGTCAATAATTCAATAACAATAACGATCTAGCTTCGGCTAAAATTTACTGTTTGTCATTCGATCACCGCCTTTTAATTTGATAAATGTTTTGACATGTATACATAAGTTGTCCACGAGGACTCATACTTATGTTACATTTGTTCCTTTATTAGACAGTAAAACAAATTTGCATCATCACAAAAGTTTGAATTTTTCCCTTAGATTTTTCCAACATTCAAATAGCTCGTAATAGAACATTGCATGAAAATTTTAAACCTCACTTTTTTGACAGTTCAGACCAGTTGAAATCAACACCGAGAAAATTTTTGTAGTCGTCTAAGAGTATGAGTCAATTGATTAATATTTGCGAAAAAATTCTCCATCTTGCAAAAGTTGTGCAACTAGGCATCTGAAAAAAAAAATTTAATAGGTTTCATACGTCCGTCCCGCATTGATCACGAAATCATCTGGTCCACTTTTGCTGACGCACATCCCCATAGACTCCAAGCAAAGTATAAATATAGGTGAATGACCTGTCAGGAAAAATATGAAATATATCTACGGTACTGCCTCTTGGTGAACCGCAACAATAGATGAAAAGAAAAACCGCAAAGCTAAACACCTATACGTAACTACCTCCGTACCATCTTGGCGGAGGTGCTCTCATCAATCGAAATACTCACTTGGGACCAGACAGTTGCTTTAAGTGTTCACATATGTTGTGTGAACTGTTTGGATTTAGTATCTAACTGGATATATACTATAACTGGCAGTACGTTGGTGTCAGTTACTGACGAGTGGATCACCAAACATTCAAATACAGCTTTTATAAGTTGTGTGATGTGCACTTATGCCCCAATTGGCGCAACCATTTTTTTGCCTTCGTTAAAATTAGATGTTGCATAGAAAACGGATACCGGTAACATCACACTGTGTTTTGACCAATCGGACAACATCGTCGTATGTTCGAGCCCCAACCCTAAAAATATCTGTTTATAGAAATGTAGAACTAATAATCAGATGCGAAGTTGATCGAAACAGAAAGTCAAGATACGCAGTGGAGTGTACTATCAAAGTTTTACTTTGCTTTCCAATTTTCGGATAATAATGCAAGACACTTTTTCTACTGTGCTCAAAATCGCGGTAATCAGTAATAACTGGTAATAGGTAAACATAAAGCAGTACGTAACAAAAAGCGAAACCAAAAGAATGATGACGCACGTCATCATGCGATTTGATTTTGGCACTGAGCAAACATGGGAAATAAAGAGTGATCATCAAACAGTAATTTACAGAGCAAATAGGATTTTAGGGAAGTCCGACAAATAGCTTTAGCTGAGTTTGATGTAAGCAAATAATGTCGACAATTCTGAATAAACATAAGCCATTGAGCCTATTTTTACCCTAATTCCTAGCACCATCCGGTGAACAAACATGACAATGTCTGCCATATTTATTCATAGCGTTAGCTCAGATGAAAGGATGAGTCGTGCTTGATTCGAATTTTTGCTTCGCTCAACCACGAGTTTTACACAATTCTCACGCTCCATTTGTCATTTTACTGTTTCCAAGAAAACAAATTAAACGTATCGATTGTAAATCGAATATTTAATTAGATTGTGCGGCATCCCTGGCAATAAGGTGAAAATAGGCCAAACGACAAATGATTCTATCATTATTCACGGTAGATACTTAGCATTGACGCAATTTTTTCCGTTACCTCATCCAGTAAGATGTCCTTTATGGGTGAATAGCTACCGCAATTTTTTGCAATGATTGTACTCTGCAAATGACAATTCTGATAATCTGATCATATTTTAAGATTTTTTTTTGGATCGGATTTACGTCACAGCAGACAGTTCGAGCTATCGATGTTTGTTTGAAGGGTGCACGGAATCAAATACTACAACTATCTCTCTCTTCATTAGATATTTTTTACTGAAATTTTGGATAGAATTAGTTCAATGTGTTTACATTGTGTAAGTTTCATATGAGGCCTTCATATGATCATTCTCAGGGATAAACCGTTCCAACATCAAAGTATGGTCTTGTCAAACTGCAAATGACGTGAAAATCCGATATGATACCAGATAAGGTATAGGCATACGTAAAGCGAGAGATTTTGTTTTACGATTGGCAAGATTGACATTACGTCACTGTTTTGCTATCTTATGACAAGCGTCATTTAGTACATTTCGAGAAAAACGATTTTTGAAGTTTGAGATTTAATATCTTGAAAATTATAAATGGTATAATGTGGTATAATAAATTCAAAAAAGGCAATTTAGACTTCTATCTATTCTATATTAATCTGTCACATACTACGAAGATCGGTCGACTATGTTTCGAGTTTTTACTATAAATATAAACAAAAGTTGCACTCACACGTGTCGTAGGTGAATTGATGACAAAATTTGTATGGCGTGTCATAATCGAGTATGGAAAATTTTCCATAGAAAAGAAATCATCAATTATTAATTTTCATTCATATCTTCGGCTTCATTTGGTCTATGAACAATCGGTGAGATTCATTTTGAAGGAAATAAGTCAGGGAATCCATAAAAATAGTTATTTTTGGTAACAGTGTTGCCAAATATGCTATATTTCCAGTTTAAAACTTTAACTGCATTTTTCTCACAATACGTGCATTTATGTTTTGAAAATTATTATGCCATTGTGTTTCTCGGATAGTTTTACACATACACATTTTTACACATAAATCTTATACATCAAGATAACTTGAGCCAATCCCCAGACACGGCCATGCGAAACAAAAAAATTAAAAATTTCTCGTCATGTTTCTCGTTATATCTCAGTAACCAAGCAGAATGTCAAAATTCTAAAAACGCCACTTTGTAGAGATTATTTAGACAAGTGATTACGTGAATTCTACTTAACTTCCCAAAAAAGAGATGATTAAATACGAAATTAATTCAAACGTTAAGTTTTGAAGTAGTGCTTTCAGCCTTTTTGAGATTTTCAAGGCGTTCGCCACCAACAATATTATTGTACACACATGCATACACCTCATGCAGATTATCTTGAATCTGTTTTGTATCAGTCAAATCTGCGACTCTTTGTATTTTTAAGCGGATACGCTCTTCTTCCCTTTGAGCAAGCAAATGTGCACGCGTTAAAAATATGGGTCGAAAGATCTTCGGCATCAATATTGTTTGCACTGAGAATGGTCCAATCTACGGCAAGTCGTGCTTTGAAACGGCATAACGATCAGAACTACAACAAACCTTTTCCAGGGTGGAACTCGCCACTGCTCTAAGAAGAGCAGAAAGCAGTTCTGCCAGACTCGATGACGTCGGCTATTCCCTGTTAAGGCATCTACATCCGGTTGCCAAACGAGCACCACTAGACAGGGAGGCGAGCCTGTACCAGACAACTGGTGAACCGCAATCATGATCACCATCCCGAAAAAAGCAAGCAAATCAGAAGTTCGAACGACGCCATAGCCTACGAGTTGCATTTGGGCACCGCCTTCCCAGATTTCGACAAGGCCTACAACACGATATGACACGAGGGAGTGCTCCGCTAGCTGGTACCCGCGGAAACCTTGGCTGCTTCATCAAACAGTACCTCAGTGACCGAAGTTTCAGGGTATTGTAGGAAACCAATCAGACCTATTTTGGAAGGTAAACATTATTCCTGCTCAGCATGAACTCCCTCTTCGCCAGTCTTCCAAAAGGCGTAATTCTTGTAGCTAGCGGAAAAAAACGACCGTTCGCACTAGATTGCTCCCACCACGTAGCCACCGGTATGCCGGTCAAACTCGCTGGACCAGTCATTCCATTCCGGAAGGAACCAAAAAGCCTTGACGTGACTGTCGATCGGAAGACGATTTTCCTTCCGCACTTTCGACAGGTGTAAAAGGACTGTTAAAACAGAAAACGACTGGTCCGCACCATCATCTCGTAACACCCGAGGTGGAATAGGCGAACCGCGCTCTGTATCAGCCAGACCCTAATCCACAACCGGCTGTCCTACGGCCTTGAGATAACCAGTTGTGATTTGGAGGGTTTAGTCGATATCCTCACACCTGCCAGCAAACCTGAAGACCCCCGCTAGTGATTTTCCCTCTGAGTCATCAAGGCACTGGATTCAGGGAAGCTTAAAAGCCCCTATGTCCAAGGCATAGAGCAATCCTGTGACCCGTTGACCACCATATGCTGGGTTCCCGGACACAACGCAATCCGCGGTAACGAGGATGCTGGCCGTTCTCAGTCGCCACTCTGGCACCAGTTTTTCTAATGAGGTCCCGTCATCTGAAATCATCGGGGCCTTCAAGGCGGAGACCTTCGAGTACTTCATTACTCACTGGAGGAAACATCGAGGTCATCCTCAGAAGTTAAAAGTAGATCACGTACAGTGGACAGACCGCGAAAACCAAGTAGAACAAAGAGCGCTTTCCCGGTTCCGCGTGGGGTCACACGAAGATCACCCAAACTCACAGCGTCACCCACGCCGACCCGCCAATACGACATGCAATACAAGAATCATGGTGGAGCACCTACTCCTAAATTGTCGGAATAACGAAAACCTGCCCGCCTTTATTCTAGACACACTAGCACCGACTTAGCGAACGAAGAGGCATTACACACTCGCTTTCTTGAAAGATGCCCTTCTTTTCGAATCTATCTAAGGCAGACTGCCACAATCCATTAGCTCGGCTACAACCACTCCGCCACACCTGGACTAGGTACTGGAGAAGTTCTCCCGCGGCCCTTCAACTGCTTTTTCCGACAGCTACCCTACCACCATCACCCAGAAGGTCCACCACAATCGAACCAAGTGCTGGTGAGGGTCTACCGCTGCCCATCGACTGTCACAAACCACAAGCCGAACTACCACCATCTCACAACGGACTCTCCGCCACACCTGGATCAGGTGCTGGGGAGGTTCTCCCGCGGCCCTTCAACTACCACAAACCGTCTGCTCAACTACCACCATCGCACAGCGGGCTACCCGCCACACCTGGACCGGCGGGTTCTTCGCCACATTCGGGGAAGTTCTCTCGCAGCCTCTCGACTGCCACAATCCGCCTGCCCATCAATCATGATCGATCAGTGGACCCTCAGTCACACCTGAACCGGATGCTGGGGAGGTTTTTCCGTACATCTCACTAACCGCAATTTGCTAACTCACCCACCAACATCATTCAGCAGGCCTGCCGCCACACCCAGGCTGGGTACTGGTGAAACTCTCCCGTAACCCTTGCTAGACGCCCTCATCCCGGAGCTCAACGACGAACCTGAAAATCAACCGAACTCAAAGAAGATAAACCAATCTTTGTAAAATGCAATGTAACTATTTTCCTTTTTATGGCGAATGCCCCGTTGCGGTTGAGTCCAATAATAAATAATAATAATAACAATAAAAGTGAAACACGTTTTAATAATTAGTAACGAGAAAAATGTGATCAAAAGTGTTGAAAAGCGTTTTACGATTTCAAATTTCGACTAGATACCGTCAAACGTGGGAATTGGCGCTTTTAGGGGCTGCTGTTGGATGATGACTTGTGGATTTGAACTCGTTGCTGGAACTGCTTGATCCTTTGCAACCAGCTGTACCTCCTCTACATTCGTTGAGATCAAGTCGAAGAGGTCCTCGAAATCCTAGGAAATTTTCGGCTCGGCTGGTCACAGTCGCATCCAAGAGGAGCGACAATACCTTGCTGTGAAATCCATTGCACAAAACCTTTAAAGGTGGCCACGTCGATAATAGCCACAGAGGCATTATTGACGTTAAATGACCTAAATCTACAAATAGACCTTTCTCGTCAGACCTAACCCCTTTTTTATTTATTTTTAATCCAAAGATTTAACATTTCTAAGTGCATTCCCGATAACGTGAGCATTTTTGGATGCTTCCTGACTTTTTTATGATTTTTCAAACTTTCAAAAATGCAAGAATGTTGAATATATTTTTCACCAAATCAAGAATGGTGAGACGCAAAATTTCTCTTTCGGCAGCACTGTTTTGCGAAATTGCGATTGAATTGTTGCCAACACTGCGAATGAATTTTGGTGAAATGTGGTTACATGTTCATTCAAGCCACAAGACGTTTGTACGTAGTTTTAGGTTATGTTTATGTTTACATCGATAAACATAACCTAACACTTTGATCAAATATTTACAAAGTTATGTCGCGTTTTTCCCGTTTTGCGCCTACCGTTAGCCGATAGCATCAATTCTGCCAAATGGGATTAGTGGGGGGTGCTTCCTGCCAGCAATTTTCAACCAACCCAGCAATTGAAGAAGACTCCACACCCAATGCTTAAGCGGTACCGGCTAAAAAAACGACCAACGACTTTCAAATTTGTTTCGGTAAAAACAAAATTAAACCGCCAATCGCACCGAAATTTGGAATACAGTGAAACTATTCCGCCTCTACCAAAATTAACGCCCCCCCCCCCCCCCCCCCCCCCCCGGTCAAACCATTCCGAAACAACTTCGAAGATTTCAGTATAGATTGCTTAAAGGCAAAAACCGACCCCAAACCCGATTGAGCCGGATACGACTGCATTTGAGCTCGGATCCTTGAAATCCGATTTCGGGATGGCTTTGGTTATGGCAGTTTTAGATCTATACAAAATAAATGAGTGATATTCTAGAATATGAGGCATATTTCCTAGATATTTATATCTTTTTTTGAAAGCCATCTACTCACAAAGATTGGTGTGTTGAAATTTAAATCCAAGTAATTTGTGGATTTATGTGCTATAACATAAGACCTACTTTGAGTAGTTTGTTACATAAAAATGTTAAATTTGGTCATTTGCAATTTTTAAGTTGTTTATTTCTTCTAAGTGATAAGTAGAAATTGTAAATTACAAAAGCATTACTTAGATCTTCACAGGTTTACTTGCGAGGGCCGCTATTTCCGACGACGGGTTGCCACATGACCATTATGCCAAAGAACCATAATGTCCGCTATGCTAAATGATCTAGACCCCTTCCTTTTTAAGGTAAAAATACCCTCCACCTCCGCCATTTAGCAAATTCTGTGCACGTTCCTGATGTTCTTTTGCATCACATGCTTGGAGAACATCCAGACAATCCTAACCATTTTCTCGTTATAATTTTTATTTGATAATAAAAAAAGATAATGCTGATATGGAAATTTTCAAATTCGTGGATTAAAAAATATAAAAATCTTTAAGTTATAAGGATAATAAAAAAAATTTGTTCAATCAGATAATTTGAAAATAATATTAGAAAGAAGAGTTTTAAAATTCACGCTTTAAAATATGAATATATACCGTGGTAACTGGGTGGTTACTTTTTTCTACATACACTTTCAAGAGGGGACCTAAGTACGATAGGATTCCGTCACCGGTACAGCACGTCAAAGGAACGTGAAAAATAGTTACATGCAGTTAAATGAAGGCATTCACACACAACGGCACGGAACGATTTGACGTGCGGAACGTGTGAATGCGCACATGAGAAATGCATTCAGCTTAGCCTGACGGAACGGTGAAGTGGCGTTGATGTTCTTTTCCGTTGACAAAAGCTGATGTATCGTCTGAACATGGTATCGCACCAACATTCCTTCATGACATCTGTGATAGTATGGGAAATGAAATGAGTAGGCTTTGCGAGATAGGGAATATAGAAGGCAGAAATAACGTATTGACTGACGTGTACGGACGTATTTCCTTTCACTCAAATCCGAAGCACCACAACATCAATTCTTATATGTACAGAATCTCATGTGAATGAACCACGTCAGTGAAAACAGGAGAAAACCAAATTACAACTATAACGTATATAGTCAGCAGTCATAAATAATTTTTCAATAATCGCTAAATGTATGGCTAATCACAACCGTAAGTCACCGAAGTACCACCCAACAGTCCAATCCATGGAAACACCATCAGGTCGAAGAAACTGTCAGCAGCAATCAGCCACAAAGACCTAAAATGGCTCTCGGTCAGAAATCAAGTAAACAACATGAATCCGCTAGAAATGAAGCAGTCGGAAGAAAAGTTTAACAGTGCTTATCGGAAGCATCTAGAGTCGGTACACACAGTAATACGAATCCAGAGAGGATGCAGACAAGGGAGAAACGGCATCACATGGTATATTTGGTGTTGTACTGAAAAATTACGCTAGATCCGGGGGAGATATTGGCAAGATTCAATAATATTTGCAAAACTTATTGGAGTCCCGTTCGGCGGTTTATCTAATGTGTATCGGAGCAGTGAAACGAGCAGATTTGGTCATGTAAGAGTTATACCTATTTCCATCTGTTGTGCATTCAACGAGTCAATGACAGTATTTAGTTGAAACGTATCGGTCACGAACAGCAGAAAGATAACCGAAGTGAGTACGTTCCGAAGCCGAATCCCTCTATCCATTGGGATTGTAAGGAATACATACCGGAGGACATTCCATGGCACGTCGAATGCTTCTGCGCGCAGGAGCAAAATCCCCAGAATCATTTGTGGATTATTCTACATTCTTGCGGAGAGACATGCAGAGGGCGATTGTTACCGGATTGTGGTCATAGTTTTGTGCTACATTGTCACCAGTCGATACCATACACCGAAAACGATTCGTTGTTCGCAACGAAACTGAACGTGTCTTAAAACGGTATACATTGAACATGAATATTTGTTGTTGTAAGTGATAATATTATAATGTTTAATTGTATTACAGTGCAAACAAAATTCCACCGACGAATGCTTATGGCAAGCAATTTCTTTGTCTTTGTAACCGCATCATGATTTCTTAACACCCTCAAGACACTGACATTCCCCCAGATGTTCACTGCAGTCATGTACCTAGCGTATCACCACAAGTTCCAATTTCCTCCGTGCATGTCCTTGGCAAGCCTTGCGGACACTTACCACCACTGCTGCTGAAACAGTTTTTCGTTGCAATGTAATCCACAAGCATATCTATTGACACATTGTTCACTGCACTGCCAGCTTGACTCCGAACATTTGATCTCCTTAGTTTTATTGGTGCAAAGGCACTTTACCCTACTTCGACTTATACGGAGGGCATTCGTCGGTGTAATGGCACATATCTCACCGCATTCGCAGATACCAGCTTCGTTTATGTTTACACTGCAATACTATCAAACACAATAATAATATTATCACCAACAATAACAAATATTCATGTTCAATATATACAATATTTTCCTTGACTTGATACAAAGTTTATGTAACTGACAAGTTTTCGTTCTGCTGATAAATAAATTACAAATTACAAATTACAGATTAAAGACACGTCCAGTTCCGTTGCGAACAACTAATCGTTTTCGGCGCCGACTGACTACATTTGCGAGACGGCGACCGTCTGAGGACACGGAGGGCATGGCCCACAGTGACAAAGTAGCACACAACTATTACCACAATCCAGCAACAACCGCTTTCTGCATGTCTCTCCGCAAGAATGTGGAATCCACAGATGATTCTGGGGATTTTGCTCATTCGCGCAGAAGCATTCATAGTGTCATGGAAAGTCTACCGGTTCCTTACATTTTGGGCAATCACTTTGAGTAGAGGGGGTCGACTTCGGAACGTACTCACCTCGGTTACTGTAGTACTCTTTCTGCTGTTCGTGACCGAAACTTTTCGACGCAAAATACTGTCCAGCGTTGATTGGATTGGAAGCACAACACATGGATTGTCATCCGTCCCTTCTTTTGATTTTTTTAAAGTTTATCCAAATCAAAACAACACTAATCTTTTGACAGTTTTGAGCAGGGTGGCCAGAAAGAATTCCTAAATATCGCAAGACTTACTAAAAGTTTTTCGGTAGTTATCGGTAGGTTATATTTTTGTTGATATTAAATTGCAAAATACTAGTATACTAAAACGACATCTGTAGTTTTCGTAAAATAATATATGTATAGTTTTCGGTAAGATTAAGAGAATATCGGTAATTTTATCATAGTCTTCTGTGAAACGGTTGGGAAGCCCAATATAGGCAAGATACCCATAAGTCGGTACGTCTGGCCACCCAGAGTTTGAATGAATTTTGAGGAGTGGCATTCACTCCACTTCTTCCCAGTTAATCTCAGCCAGAATGCTGGCTGGTTCTAATTCGTATTCCGGCTCCAGTGACACAACCGATTCTAGTTAGAATCGGTTGTGTTAGTGGAGCCGGAATACGGATTGGAACCAGCCAGAATTCCGACTCATTTCCGGCTGAACTTTACTGGGTTCTCTTATTTAATATTCCCCCCACTTGGGTTCATTCAAATGGTGTAAAAGTATGGGGAACGAAGGCAAGTTAGGACATAAGCATATGGGGTGAAACGGGTAGTTCGCAGTTTTTTCAATTTTTTCAATAGTTAGAGTCACCAAATCATCGCGACAATATGCAGAATCGATTCAGAGATGAACAAGGAAGGGTTTCATCACATAAAATTTTTCGACAAGAAAGGTCTATTAAAGCCATTTGGTACCCATTTGAATAAGATGTTTGCCATTTAGGAAAAACGGGGTACCGGTTTATATCAGGATTTTCTATGTGACCAAACTTATCAACTCGTAGCTCTGGAACCAGAGATCTTATCGGAATTAAATGCAATAGCAGACAATGGAACGACAGTACCTTTCATTTGAAACCTGTAAGTAGCGGTTTGCCCACTACTCGGGTTCTAATTGCCCGGCGGACCCTTCTTGTTAGGACGGCTCAGGTGCTTCTACCAAGTCTTCCGGATTTTCGTTACACAAAAAAATAAGGCGAGAACGGCCGAGGTCGTGGTACCTTTTGGTTTTGGCCGGGGAAGAGCAAGCACTCCTTTATACTTAACTTACCCCCATTGGCAAAACGACACCGTACACTTCACTAGTGCCCAAACCACGGACCGGCTGGCGAAAAACTGTCCTGAGAAAAACTAATTGACTAATCCATGTGCAGTTGTGTTAGTGCGAGATCGTGGTTGAATCGGGTGGAATTTTTGCCGTTATATGTATGTTGTCTATACACATTGCAACTGTGTTGTTATCCTAGACGTCAAATAAGTCAATTCACGGACGTCTGTTGATCGTCGTGGTTTGTCACTATCTGATCTATCTGCGATGGCCGTCTTCCGCACTCGACTAAAACAACCAACACCACAATACCGCACCGCCGCATAACTGTCATCTTCCTTACAGCATAACCTACAACCAATTTAACAGCAAGAGGACAGCGATGACCTACCTAATCCGGATGTTATTAATATGCAAACATAAAACAAAAATTATCTAACCTCTGCACGAACAAAACTGTTCACAAAAATTAACAAAAATTTACAACTAAATGTGAATGGTACCGAACAACGATGAGCATTATTTACGTAAACAAATACACTCTACGGAGTGTATATACAAAAACAGGTATATTTCCACCCAGTGCTAATTGTTACCTTGACGAGTTACAAACTAAGTTTGTTAAAACAGGTTGCTTTTTTCAATTTGAATCATTGATGGTATACTAGAATTTAGAAAAATGCATGATTTTTTTTATTCTTTGAATATTACTTTTACTCATTAAGCTAATCTGGTCGAAGAACTAATAGCGTATGCATCGTACACTACAAATTGTGGAGTTTATAATTGTTCAATCAAATTCTCATCTCGTTGCAGGTTGGGGCGGCATATTGCGCAAAATCCTTGGAGAACTATATTAGTTAGCTGGATTATCGTAGCCTGCTGTAGTCTCGGGTTTCTGCGTTTTCACAAGGAGAAAAGCCCGATGAAACTATGGATTCCACAAAACTCAAAATTCCTGCATGACACCAACTGGTTGATCGAACATTTCAAGGAGGGTAATCGCATCGAAACGGCTATGCTGACAGCGCCGGATGTACTGACGCCTGAAGTTCTGCAACAGGTAACCAGACGTAACAAATCCGGCATAATAAACTTCATTCTTCCCATTTTGCATTTATAGCTAGCTGCCATTACTGAGGATATCGTGGCCCAGAAAGCCCTCGATAGCACGGGTAAAACTTATACCTGGAAGGATGTTTGCTTCAAGTAAGATTAGTCTTTTCCTTTACCGTAAATTACAAACGCTCTAATCTTCCATTCCTTACAGAGTTCCGCTGATAGCTGAATACACGGCTAATAGCCGTCGCAAACGGGATGACTCGTCCGTTAATTCCACCACAACCAGCCCGAAACACTCGAAGAAACCGAAACCTTTTTTCAATCCCAGCGTCAATTTGCCCTCCTTCATGTATTGCCCGATGATCGAGAGACTACCGATCGGCTGCATGGAATTCAGCATTCTCGAGCTGTGGAAGTATGACCGACAGGTGATTGCTCAACTGACAAAGGAGCAAATCGTGGATAAACTCAACAAAACAAAAATAAGTCCTGTCACCGGTCACACCGTTGACTACTCCGAACTGCTAGGAGGCGTTGAGCGTGATTGGAGTGGTCGGATAGTATCCGCCACTTCACTGATGTCGAACTGGATGTTGCACGTTAACTACTCCGAGGTGGATCACGATGTTAGCGGAAATATTGCAGGTACGGAAGATTGGGTAACCGAAGCAGCGCTTGCCTGGGAGGCGGCCTTTTTGGAAAAAATGCACAAAATCAAGGAAAATTATACCCAGGGAGATACTAACCTGTATTACGCGGCTGGCCGCAGTTATGGAGATATAAGCGCTGATTCTATGTTTAAAGATATCGATAAACTAGTGATTGGAGGTGTCTTGATGTTTATCTACATGCAGTTGGTACTTTCGAAGTTCAGTTGTACAGAGTTTAGGGTAAGATAATCAACGGAGGTTTCTGCTGCAAAAATATAAAAAATTTCTTTCTTGTACCCCCTACAGGTAATACTAGGATCGATTGGCCTTCTCAGCATCGGTATGGGTTTCGTAGCTGGCTGCGGAATCATCGCTACTCTGGGAGTATCCTACGGACCAGTCCACACGTCTCTACCATTCCTGTTGATGGGACTTGGCGTGGACGATATGTTTGTTATGATGGCCGGCTACAGAAAGATTCGCGAGACTCACTCGCATCTGCCACTACCGGAACAAATGGGTCTTATGTTGAAGCACGCCGGAGCGTCCATCACGGTTACTTCCCTCACCGATCTAGTAGCGTTCGCGGTAGGCTCGATAACCGTGTTGCCATCGTTGCAGTCCTTCTGTATCTACGCCGCTGCCGGAGTACTAATGATGTATTTCTTCGCAATTACGTTTTATGTTGCCATTTTTACATTGGACGAACAACGTATCGCGGCCAGAAGGAATTCGTTCGCTCCGTGGATAGTTCATAGTGAAAAGTCCACCAAGCTATGGTGTCAGAAACATCTTATGCATCGCTTCATCAACGCCGTCTATTCAAAATGCATTTTGACGAAACCCGGCAAAGTTCTTATCATCGCCGCCGTTATAGTCATGACAGGGTTGAACGTTCAAAGTTTACTTAAGTTACGCCAGAAGTTTGATCCAAACTGGTTCATTCCGGAGGACACATATTTCAACGAGTTCATCGTGAAAACCAAAGAGAATTATCCAAACGTGGGCTACGAAGCGATGCTTCTCTTCGGAGACTACAATTATACAGCTCATTTGAAAGACTTACTCCAGCTTACCAACGAATTGGAAAATCGAACCGACATCCTGCACAGCATCAGCTCCTGGGTTGTCCCTTTCCAGGACTTTGTTCACACATATTATGATGAAGGTAACGTACAGCTTAACGATACGTAAAAATAATTAACGCAAACTAACACCCCCTTTTCCAGATATTGGCGAAGTGGTGCTTAGCGATAAACATTTTCGAGACTATCTATCGAAATTTCTCTTCAGTCACGACGGTGGTCGCTATCAAGTGAACTTTAAGTTCGACTCGAAGCTAACCTGTGGAAAACCTGCACCGAACATCACCGTAAGCATAATCCAGTTCAAGTTTCGTCCATTCAAGGAGCGTGAAGAGTATCTCCCTGCTAAACACGCTGTGGAAGAAATGCTAGCCGGTAATCACATCGCAACCGGTGACCAGTTCAAGACGCTCTGGGCAAAAATATTCGGTAACTGGGTAACCGACGAAATCATCGACACGGAAATCTATCGGAACATTGCCATCGCCATGGTTGGCGTGATGATTTGTTCGGTCGTACTGATCGTCAATCCGCAGATCTGCTTTTGGATCTTTGTCTGCGTATTGTTGACTCTTGTAAATGTCGGTGGATTTATGCAAAGATGGGGTCTAACACTGGATCTTGTATCCTGCATCGCTTTACAGCTCGCGGTAGGTTTGTGCGTAGACTATTCAGCTCACATTGGGCACACATTCCTAACAATTAACCACGGGAACCGCAATCAACGGGCTTTGGAAACTGTCCTGCATATCGGTGCCGCTGTCTTGAATGGAGGAGGCTCTACAATTCTTGCCCTGAGTGTTCTGTCCGGCTCACAAGCCTATACCTATCGAACATTTTTCAAGATATTTCTTCTCGTAATCCTGATTGGTCTTTTCAACGGCTTGGTGCTACTACCAGTGATTCTCAGTCAAGTTGGTCCTGCCCCGTACAGTGGCTTCCTAGACAATCCCAGTAAACTTTATAGTGATTATGAAAAAGAGATGCTGCCATTTACTGACGATCAAAAGCAACTGAGTCGAACCAATGGCAAATTTGCTCACAGCGAAGAGGAAAGACAACCCATGAAGGAACCGCATGTGCCTTGAATCTTCCTTGGAATGTCCGTTATAGCGTTCCATGACTTACTACTGTTGACACGCACCAGACGCATGATACGTGCAAAGTAGCGTACAATTAGCAATACACGCACTAACAATTTTTAAGCTGTATTTATGGACAACACGTTTTCGGCTACGTGAAGCCATTGTGATTCTAATCAAAATAGTATTAGGTATTTTTGGAGAAGTCATTATGTGTAATAGGTTATCCAGGATAAAAACAAAAAAGTATGCAATAGTGTGATTATTTCATCCGAAACCATCCCACCTAAAGCAGCTGTTCAGGCAAGTATATTCTTCTGATTACTACTTCCATGATTCGAGACATGTGCTTTGGCAAAGATGTCATTAACCTTCCGGCAGTCGCGCTAGTGCACTGCTCTGAAAATCTATCGAAATCGTCTTAAAACCCCAGCGGCTGCTCGTTCAGTGGGCCATAAGCGCGACTTCCGGAGGGTTAAGAAGAAAAATACCCAACTTATTTTTTTTCGTGCATACTATTTGACTTTGATTTGATTAAAAAGCATTTATCGTGTAAATTTTATTTACAAGTTATAAGCCGTCGAATATTGTGAAAAGATTTCAATGGAGTTCTATGCAAATTATTTCACACACGATACAGTCGTGATTCGCTGGTTGGGCCACAGCCTTGTCCAACTAACGTATTTGATTCGCTAGTTGAACCGACGGACAAATGTCAAAAAATCTCCAAAGGAGATGTTGTCAGTGTAAATGCATCTCTAAATATTGTCAGATTGATTGTTAAAGTAAATTTGACACGAGATTTTGACGTTCAGATGCTTTTTAGTTGGACAATGGTCCAACTAGCGGAGGTCCAACTAAAAAGCGGTCCAGTTAAAAAGTGTCCAACCAGCGAATCACGACTGTACAAAACGGCCATTAGACCGGTTGTCTTCTACGGCCACGGTTTTGTTTAGCAAATTGCGTCCGTTAGCTGAATTCTATGTCGGCGAATAACAAAGCGGGTTTCGAAGGTTACGCTGACAAATTCTAGATATACCACCTGTTTGTAGATTTCAAGACTGCGTACGATTCAGTGAAGCGAAACGAACTCTGGCAAACTAGTCTAATTTCTACTTCTGTTCGAGCCAAAGCTGCAAACGGCCAAGGTGGACAACTAACAGCCGAAAAAGCGCTGCTACATCTGAGCGGTTGTAGACTTGAAATCTTGTAACGCTTGCAATTAAAAAAACAAAGTTTACCGATTATGCATGTGATTATACTGTCAACTGACAATCGGTCCATCGGTGATTCGTCAGTAAATCTAAGTAAGCTATATACAGAAAAAATGACAGCTCTAAAGGGTGTCTAACATCAAATTGCATCACGAAAAAACGCTGTAGAAAATAACCCATTGGGTATTTTTTCTTGAAAATTTGGGTAGAAGTTGTTTAGAGTGTATTGTTTACACTGTTTTTATCGTTGCCAGTTTTTCGAAAATTCGCGAGCCGCTATTTAAATCATGCCTTTTATTGAAAAGGGCCAATAATCAAAATGACAATCGAGTGAAATGGGTTTGAAATTTTGCTAATATATTTCAATCTGCTATTTGAAAACGAAGACGAATTTTGTCCAAATAATGCACACATTCGTTGTAGTTTGATCTATATTTTGATAACATGCAATCATTTCTCGAGACTTTACTTGATTTGAGCGGATTTTGCTCAAAAAAGATTATTGGCACTTCAAATATTTTTTGGCTGTTGGCTATTATGTATGTTTTTATGTTTTAGAAAGTATTCTGAACACATTTAAAATGTTTATAGCATAATTTCACGCGCATTTGATTAAAGCACAGACTAACAGACATAACACTCGAAAATAATGCTTCGCCCACTTCAATGGTTATTTTAAATATATTTGAAGTTGGGGCTGTGGTCGCTTTTGAAATTATAGCGCCACTGACATATGAACAAGCATATGGGGGATAGACCGCTAGTGAAAAATTGTTCTCAAGGCGAAGGAGTAACCCACCAGCAAATAAGTGTTTGGGACCGTGAATAAAAGGTGGAGCTAGTGTTCTGGGAAAATTTCCGAATCGATATTTTTAAGAGAATTCCCTCATAGTGTTATGTTAGACGAACAGGATTGATAAACGTTCTACTTCTTCTGATTTGTCCCAATTTGATTATCAATCAAGATACTCAAGCAACGGTTGTACGTTTTTTATGCATTTGACAACCGTACTGCAATTCTGGATACTACAATACTGGATATTAAACTCGATAAATTTCGATCAAAAAGTTGATTTTACTTCAATTGTGTGCCTTTTAATTTTAGGACCTTTGCTGAAACGTCAAATTTTTTATTGGCCTTTTACTAAACTTAATTTTTTTACGTCTCAAAAAGAGTTATATGGACATACTCAATGTGTTAAGCGTTAATTCAATCAGCTGGGTAGTTGAATGCATTGTCGTTTTTGTATTTTGCATATTTTTTCGATGATTTGCGATCTTTAAAAAGAGAATACTCAGAAAAAGTTCTATAATAAAGCACTCGATTATTAGAAATCTCGACAAACATATGATTACGACTGAAAATCCAACTGTCAAAATTCACTTTCAACGAAAATTCTGGACAAACGGTCTCACGCCAGCCACAGATGTTAGTAGTAAACAAAAGAGAAAAGTTTTCTCTAGCATTTAGTACTGTGAACTGTGTTTGGACAGTAACGGTTTGTCTGGAATTTCCCTTTAAAGAAAATTTTGACAGTTGGCTTTTAAGCCGTAATCATATGTTTGTCGAGAAATGTTTGATTGTGTTTAAGTCATTTTCAAACGGAATAAGTAAAAGGCCAAAAAACCAAAACAAACAAAAAACGGTCAATGTTTAATCGCACATCAAACTAATATTGGCCGTTTGCTCAATATAGCGATATGTTTTTAAATTGTTTTTTATGGTATTTGGGTTTTTACAGGTGATAATACTTCGATTAGAGATCCTGAATATGAAATAAAATGAAAATCCCAAATTTTATTTTTTGGCCCTTTCAAAAAAAAGGCGAGAAATATTGTCCTGGAGTGGTATGAAGCCGACGAGGTAACTTTCGTAGCCAAGAACATGGAATTCTTCAACGTACTGGAACTAAGGCCCATAGAAGCATTCCGGAGGAAGTCAAATCTGAGGAAGACATGAAGAAATATTTGTCATTGTCATTCCAAACGAATAAAACACCTTCAAAATCATGGATCTGAGATGCTTATTAATTTTAAAAACACTAAACGATAATCATTCCATTTTTTTCAGTTATCATCACTCTTTTTACATAAATTTTGTTATAGACCATGGCAAAAATCTCATATAAATGGCGCCTGGAAGCTTAGAAAGAGACCATGCACAAACTGGGAAAAGTGAGTTCAGAAAGTAGAGTCTACACATCACGATTGCGGAAGAAGAAAAGTATCACAAACACCCAGTTAAACTCATTCCGGAACCGGTTCGGATTACTGAATGGGGTCATTATGGATTCCAAATCAAATGCAACAACCGATTCCGACTCAGAACCGGTTGTTGCATTGGATTTGGAATCCTGGCTGACTCCATTCAAGATTCCGAATCAAATTCCGAATGGTTTGACCGGGCAGCGACATTACGCTAGAACCACAGATAACAGACATTTAGGCTCGTTTCGAAACGTGTGTAAATACCCAACTGAAATTGCGAATAAATCAGACTCTGGAATACGTTTGCAAACGTTTGTAAGTGGCGCAATGTAGTTGGAGTCCAGTTGTCAAACACGTGTAGCAAACAATTGCGTAGCTTTCTGCATGCCACGCTGACCGGAAAAGTGTGATCAAAAGTGAAACTCCTTCCCGGTCAGCGTGGCAAGCAGAAAGTTAGTAAAAGTTGAGCAAAGCGAAATTGATGCTGGCAGTTTCTGCGAGCATTTTGTGCGATTTATGTGAGAGTTCTGGCAGCGAATTCGCTCAAATGCAACAACCGTTTCTGACAGAAGCGGTTAAACCAACCGATGCTGCTCACTTTTATCCAGAATCGAGTCAGAAATGTACGGCCAAGATCTCTGCACATTTCCTGCCAGATGTTTTGCTCGATTCGTGCTAAATTCTACCAGGTAGGAATTGCCAGGATCTTTGCACAGTTTATGTCCGAGTTATGCCAGGGTTTTGCTCGGTTCCTGTCAAAATTTACCAGAAAACGCGAGCGAAACCTAGTTCGCCCTAGCTCAACTAACCCGACAGGATACGCGCAGAAATCTGACTGCCAAACCAAGACTTACAGAAATCTAGCAGAGCGGTCTCCGCCAGAAAATTTGCTCACTGGGTTTGACCTGACAGATTTTTAACATTAAGAAGTGTCAAAAACCGACTTCCTCTTACTATTTATATCTGCTAGGTTAGCATGGTTGCCAGTCTCGCGGTTTTATACGGTTTTTGAATAGAAATTTCACAATAATTTTCAGTAATATCAAATATTACACTATAATACACAATAATAATAATAAACTTTAACGTTTCTACAGCAAATTTCAACATAAATTTGAAGAAAAAATTGTTTGGATAGTTAAAAAATGAAAAAACAAAACATTTTATTATTCACGATTTGCTTTGCTGAATTTCAAGCTGGGTAACGTTTTTACAAAGCCTCATTCGAAAAAGTACCCGATTCAAAACAACTCAAACACAACCGAAAGCTGGGTACTTTTGCTTAATGGATATTTTTTCAAACCGTGCACTTCACACAATACTTCACATTTGTCTGAATGCACACATCCCACTAACACATTCAAAATCAAATTGCGAACGTATCACAATTTTCAAGAAATTTCCTTCTCATGCGGCATCCATCAAGATTCGCAAACCCGGCATCCATCTTGGATGGCGGCTTTGCAATAGTGATGCCAGTATAATTTAACATAAATAAATGGAATTAACTTAATTTGCAATAATAAACCATTATCGAAATGTTTCAGTCTGACCATGATTACGCGTTACTTTTTTGAAGATATTAAAATTTTTGGCTATGGGCGAATCGTTAAAAAATCACTACAAACCTGTCAAAAAATGTTTGTACACGCGACGCAGTTTTTACATTTTCCTCCTTGCAACTCCGACTGTGCTCAAAAGTCGACTCTCTTGGCAACGCTGGCTCGCGTGCATTGAAAAAGTAAAGCGACTCGTTCGGGCTCGGCTAAACAAAAATTAACCGTGTTTTTCGCTAAAATCCCTGTCGAAACCGGTGAAAGTCTACAGAACTCGGTACGGTGACTGTGAAAACGGTGAAAGTTAGCGACGGGAAGTGGATTTTGACGGTAAAAAGTGTCGTGAAATATTGTGCTCTTCGGCTGCTGCTGGACATCTTTCTTCGTTTTGTGTGAATTATTCCGTGTGTGCGACAGCGTTCCATCGCTTCAATAGGTGCGAAAGGGACACCGGATAGCAAAAGTTGCCGGGAGTGAGTGAAACAACAAAGTGGTAATACAGAAAAAGTACTAGCGTTATAGCGGAGGAAAAATGGATGCGGAGTCGAATTTGACGGAGCAGATCACCGTTTGCTCCAATAGTGGTAAGTACTGCAATAATTCCAGACTGATGTTCGCAATAAGCGCTATTTGGCTGGATGTGATATTTTAATGCTTCCCAAAGCGATAATTTTTAATTCCGGAAAGCGGAATCACGGGTGGTGGCGGGGCCAACAGGTAATATTTTCTCCGTGCCTTTGACGGGTACTTTATGTTCTTCTTTTCATCATTCTTCTCGGCATCAGAAGCAGCTTCTGCAAAAATCTTGACAACGAACTGTGCCCTGTGGTGATGCTTGCTTCACCAACACTAGTGAACGTTTTGATTAATCTCTCCTGTGTTGACAGTTGGCGAATGTGTGTGCGTATGCACTAGTGTTTTTGCTTACCGATTTTAGACAGCAACCGAGGGGACAACACATGGTTGTATTATCTCAATTTTTATTATAATTTAAAAGGACTCGAGGAAATTTCTATATATTTCAGAAAATATCGTTCAATTTGATTTCTTAGAATATTCTCAAGCATATTTTTATACCTGCCTAATAAAATAATATGCCGAAGCAAAAACAGTTTTAACATTTGTCATCATGGTCTATAAAAATCTTTCAAACGGCAGCATTGGATTGAAAGTATTTTTGTGCGTTAAGAATTTCATAATACTGTCATTAAAAAATGAAAATCTTAAATGAAAACTCAAAGCAAATTAAAAAATATTACAAACAATAAGCAAATTTTATCTAGTTACGTCCGCTCTATTTAAAGCGGAATGAAAGTAAGGAGAATAAGCAATATAACGGTCAGTTCAATCGGAAAGTGGGCAAATATTTTTGGAGAAGCTCAGAGCTCTAAGCGGAATGTAGCCATCTACCGATTCGTTACTCCGTAAATGTTTCCTTCTAATGCGCCACCTTGACTTAGAAGACTGTCTTCTCGCAGCCCAGTATAGAACAATGTTTAGCGACCCGAATCAAGATAATCTGGTAGGATGCAAACAACTCGGCGCCCCATCTTGCTCCGATTATGTGCGTAGACAGATATTTTTCACACTTCTTTAGAGTCGAAACAGACCCCGAAATATTTGAATGTTTCAACCTGAACAGTAGTTTGACCCATTAATTGAAACTGTAGTTGCACCGATCATATTTCCTAGAAAATGGAACTGTTTTATTCGCAGAAATCTCGATATCCAGCTAAAAAACCTAAGAACATAAATTGTCCAAGGTATTTTGCAATCGTCCGTTGTCTGCTATTTGCCTTAACATGCAGAAATTGACAAGACATTCGTCAATGTCATTCACGTAAAAATGATAGATAAGTTGGCCTAGACAAGAATTCTGGGGAAGGCATGTAGTTGGATCATAATGTTGTCATATCGTTATGCGTAAAGTGCGTGTGCTTTTGAGACAACGAATTTAGCAAAACATTGATTGAAGCTGGTGAAAGACAATGCTGGTGCAGCTAATGGGAAAGAAAATTTATAAAAATCGGGTCAGAAGCCCCCTGAATACCAAACAAAACTGACGTCATTTTCTTTTTGTAAGCCTATGTCGTCATTTGATTTTCTGCTGAAAGCAATGCAAGGCCGTTATTCGTCCCTTTGCCTCTACGGAAACCCAATTGTGTATCTGACAGCAAGCCATTAGCTTCGACCTATTTGTCGAGGTGGGATAGGATAATTTCCCGGACATTTCTACCGACCGATCCGAGTTGTGATCGGAAGTTTTTTTCCTAATTTCGGGATGGACTGATATTTGCCTTCTCTATCATTAGGAATAATGTTACCCTCAGGGCATGACCCTAGAAGGAATGTCATTAGATACCATGCAAAGATCAGCATGGCATCTCCTATGCATGGATCGATTTGATAGGAGAAATATCACTTTTGATCCCTAAAACTACCCCTTTATAAGAGTCTTACAGCATATAGTCTTTTTTTAGATATTGTGAAGGTTGAGGTTAATATTAAATGTGAGCCAAGTTTTGCTTAGAGAAAACGCATCACAATTCCCCAAAAATATGCGAAAAGGACATAACGCAAATAAGAGTCTCTCCGTATTTACTTTCTCTTTCGATTATTGTGGCGTCGCCATAAAACTTTCCAACTTTATTTCAGTAGATATCGAAAGACTCTGATGTCATCTAGCATATTATGCTAAGAGCTAAGGAGCAAACCTATATGCGGTCTAGTTATTGACGAAAGAGAAAGTAAACAAACAGAGACTCTAGTTTGCGTTATTCCCTTTTCACATGTTTATCTAGAATTAGAATGATCGAACAACACGAACGCTGCAAGGAGGGGTCATTGTTCGATCAAATGCTTTAGAAAAATTCTCACTACTGGTAGAATAGTAACCGTCAAACTTTTTAGAGGATCGGTAACGTCGAAAGCTGCGATTATTTTGTCCACAATGTCAGAAAATTTAAGAAATTTAAGTCTCAGATTGAATAGCTGTTTTAAGTATTTCTGTCTTAGAGCGTTGTAGTTTGCACGTTTGACATGAAACGGCCCCGTCCTTCATCAGAACGTAAACAGTAATGTTTGCATCAATGACTACACCATCTATCTCCCCGTCCCTAGAAGGAATATAGACGCGATTCTCCATCGTAAAAGGACTACTGCTAGCGATATCGTTAGCCTGTTTAAAGTCAATCAATGAATACACACAGTTTATCTGACTTGACTTTTTTAATCTCTGTCACAGCAGAGTCACAGTATCGTTTTGTCAGCTCCCGCTGTGTAGCTATGCTGTGTAGTGGTTTATTATTGGACCAGAAGTATATCACCCAATGAACAGTGAAATTGGTGCGCTAAGACGCGCATTTAGTAGAATTAATATGCACATGTTTTTTTTCGAGAATTATTTCTGTGCATTAATCGGATTATAGAGTACTATGGCTCTAAGTTTCATAACTTTCCCTACCCAGTAATCTAGCTAATTGAATGTCGTTAAAACGTAAAAAAGTGCTACAGAGTTCATGACTAATCGGACCGCTTTTGTGTTTGCAAAGTCTTGGGCGTAGTAGTGTGTGGATGATCGCGATAACATGTTCATCCTTGTGTATCATCGCGAAAGGCTCGGGCGTTTGCGAGTTTAAGTATTGGATCTCGTGGGCGTTTGCATGTCGTGTGGACATTAGTATGCATTTGCTAGCGTGTATAAATTCGTTTTCACATCCACGTGTTCAGTCGCATATTCGCGTGTCTTCTTGTATGAAGGCGCAGACCGGAAATCTGATATTTAATTTTCAGTGTGTGGTTCAGATGCTAGAGTGTGAGTTCTCCCATATTACTAAAGTTCCCGACAATGCCGCCATGGAACGTGTCTAGTGCATATGAGCGTCATTTTTGATTGGTTCAACTGAACGCATGGGCCTAGGCTCCTAGGATCGAGAGTAGAAACTTCCGGACCGCGTTTGTGAATTTATAAGTGCTAAAACATTCACTTAGTCACTGAGGTGTTATCCTGTTTGCGAACGTAGGTATGCATGAATGATCGCGAAGGGATCGAGCGTTTGTGTTTTAACGTATTTGTCGCGTCTGTTAGCTTGTATGTAACTTCACATGGATAAAATCGATTTTGTAACACCACATTCGCGTGTGTTCTTGAACGATCGCCGGACCATGTATCTGATGCTTAATTTTTCAGTGTACGGTTCAGATACTAGAAGAGAGTTCCCCCACATCACTACAATTCCCGGCCGCGTCGCTGTGGATCGTGTCTAGTGGATATGCGTGACATTTTTTTATTTGCACAGCTGAAGGCATGAATCTAAACCGCAAGGATCGAGGGTAAATACGAAGAACGTGCCATTAGAGCCAATATATTGATTCTGATAACACCGATGGTAGAGACTTCCGGACGTGACCGATTCATGATCGCACGAGCGGTGGATTTTTGCTTGAGATCGTGATTGAATATTTATAGGGGTTGAAACATTGATTGCAGTTTCGTGTTCGCATTTGGGACCAGATTTGTGCTGTCGCGAAGACCACGAGCATTTGTACGGTTAAAATGAGAGAGTTTGTGAGCGTATATGAGAGAATATCCGATTGATTATATGCAAACACATGCTGAATGAAGATGCAAAGAGACTAAGTAAAAGCGTGATATTATTTTATTATTTCATATTTTTGTTTAGTACAGATAAGTAGTGGAAAAGCAAACTAAAAGAAGCACAACAAACGTAGAATTATTGAAGGCAAAGAAAAGGGAATGAAGTATGGAATGAAACTACTTGGACTCATCGAAATGTCAGCAAAGGATACTTATGTGCCATTAACGATAATTGCATTCTGTTAGTATTTTGTTATACTGTGCTAAACGGGAAAGGATGATTCACTTGCATCAGATAATTAATCGTGCCCTTATTTTTCCAATCCGATCTTTCCGAAGAAATCGAATCGAATTGTTGAGTTGAAAACCGGGAAATGTTCAACGAATCCTAGGAAGGAAAAAAAAATTGCACGTTATGCGATAAATTACCCACTATTCTATCATATGCCAGTGCATTCATTTCCCGAACAAGCTGCCACAGATACTCAGACAAACACATACACAGATAGATATACGAAAAGTGCATAAGAATTTTGCAATAGTGCTAAATACTGCAATTATTACTACACTAACGCTAAAAGGCTTCTACTTTTACATTTCTTTAATACCTGATCATTGGTTGACGGCGCCGGTGGTTGAGTGGTAAGCGTGACCGCCACTCATTCCAATTTACCTGGGTTTAATTCCAGCCGAGGTCGTTGAGATTTTGCTGAGGTTAAAAAATCTGGTCACGTCTTCCTTCGGAAGGGAAGTAAAGCCGTTGGTCCCCGGTCTATGAGTTTGGTGGATCGATATCTAGTCCAGTTTATGAAGTCACCTCTCTGGCGTCGGTAAAGAAGAAGTGATCCAACTTCTATACTCTTACTAACAAAAATATCCTCCTCCTGTGATACTTGTGAATTGCGCAGTAGTATATACGGCATCTAGCAAAAGCAAGTATCGGACTAACCATTCCTTCCCTTTCCTTCCGCGATCTAAGTTCGGGCCTGGCCGGCGCCGGTATTGATCAATACTTTTAGATTACCAGAAGTTGCACATTGAAAGATGTTTCGCTACTTCCAAGCATAATTATCTACTTATTCTCTGTACAACTTCAGCTAGTCCAGATCGATAAAGGAGTAGCAGCCAGGGGTGGTCGCACAAGCTCCAAGATCTTTAATGCCTGATCATTAGTTGGCTTGTGCAGATTGAGAAAAAACATGAAACATAAAAAAACCATAAGCCCTCTCGGTCTCCTCGATGCATCACTATCGAAGTGTAATGTGGTAAGCATCTTAAAACAATTGTTTGTCAGAGATTCTTTGAAACTGATGCACGAAATATGGTTGATGATGTTTGCAGTACCGTCGAACCCATAAACCTAGAGGAGTGCTTCTGCTATATAAATTTGAAGAAGTTTTTGCTCAATATAGCAAACCGAACACTTGACGAAACCGTGTGGCGTGCGTGAAACGTCGCAGTGGAATATGTACCCAACAAAAAAAACGATTCAAGTTTTATAGCATACTACAAGTGCAATCTAAGTTTTAAGAGTGGCTTCAAGTGCGCCATAAAACTACAATTGTTACTAGGCTAGAGTTCCCGGTTATGTCGCCATGGCACGTGTTGTCTGGTGGCTGTCAGCGTTTTGTTTGTTTTCTAAGACGGAATGTAGATAGTTCAGTACATGAGCGATAGATGATAGTGCAGACACGGGTATTTGTAGGTTCACGTTTGACACCGCACTTGTAAATTTATAAGTGGTAAAAGGTTGTGCTGGAAACGAGCACAACACAAAAGAAAGCATAGCACTGGATAGCGTACCTCGACAAGCAGTGTAATGGACTTTTCACTCAGCTACACTGGCCGTGAAAACACAGCTCAATGTTCTGCTCCGCCTTCCGTTCGACAGGCAACTGTGCTTGTCCGGCCAAATCCGTTCTTGAAATAGTCGATGATGACGTCATTCATAGAAGCGTAGCGCGCTAGGTACACAAATCTGTCGTACCGGGCTTGGGAAGCGCTATCTTCTGTGTAAATGCGCGATATTTTGACAAGGTTGCATATTATTTAAATTTTTATTGCCATGATATCAAAAATCTTTGGGTTTATCTATAGGAACCTATTCTTAGAAGTATTTCGGGGCGATTTGTGCACAAAAATTGAGAATTTATCGTGAGATGGCTGAATTATATGCGTTTAAAATTGGACCACTTTTCGTTACATACCATTTTTGTAGAATTTGCAAAATGAACCCCCATATCGAAAACAAAGACGTAGTCCTGCGTCAAAAAATCTGCTTTACCGACACATATTGTCCTTAAGTGAAGCTTGGAACACCGATTTTAAGGCAATTTGAATGGTTGACGTCCAAAAGCGGTTAACCCATATGTTTTTATTAGTAGTTCATTGGCCCATGTTGTCAAGAAAAATAAGAGCATTACATGAACTACCTTTCAAATTACGGGCATTTCCGTAGTTCGAGGGGGTAACCCCCGGGGGTACCTAGCGTCCACAAGGGGCTAACCTATAAACCACACGTCCTTTCCTTATATTTCGTTTTAGAGTTATTGTGTGTGGCAAAGTTGTTGTGCGACATATAGCGCTTTATTTGATCGCTTCATATTAGTTCGGAATTCAGCCGCTAGGGCGGCGCTGTTATAAACTGCTGAATGGAATGAGATAGAAAGATGGTGTCTAGGGCTAAGTTGTATGACAGGTAATCGTAAATATATCTTCTGAAGATACCAAATTTGTAGGTCTTACAAGTTTTGAAATATGGCGCATTTTTTAAAACAATCTATAAGTAAGTGTTTTAACTAAAACCTTCTCTGTCTCGAAACATACAGGACCTACAATGTTTGCATCTTCAGCAGACATGTTCAAAATGATAGGACCTACAACTTTCTCGAGAACACCACATTTCTGTTGCGAGTCTAGTATCACTCCTAGATCCTTCACCTGACTAACGCGTTCAATTTCAGTATCCAGTAGACGGTAGTTAAAACAAACCAGATCTTTTTTTCGTGACAACGATATCACCGAGCACTTCATTGGATTTACACACATACGGTTCGTGTTACCAGTCAGCGAAGTTTTTAAACTGTCG
Source organism: Topomyia yanbarensis (assembly GCF_030247195.1). Taxonomy (NCBI): domain Eukaryota; kingdom Metazoa; phylum Arthropoda; class Insecta; order Diptera; family Culicidae; genus Topomyia; species Topomyia yanbarensis. The sequence continues at coordinate 407,470,554 of NC_080671.1, read as the reverse complement.
TTGGAGTAATCTACAATCTTCAGTAGAGCGGATGAGAAGAAACATCTTGAGATCGTCTGCGAAGGATAGGCGTGGAGTCTTCAGAACTAGATGAACATCGTTGAAGTAAAGCAAAAACATCAGCGGTCCCAAGTGACTTCCCTGGTTGTACTCCTGACGTAGAAGTAAATGTGGGTGCCCGACTATCTCCTATGACAACCACTATTTCTCGACCTGAAAGATAGGATTGAAACAACTGCAACAGACTACCGTTAATTCCAAATCTCTCTATTTTAGCGATTTTTATGGCATGGTTCACTTTATCAAAGACTGTAGATAGGTCTGTATAGATAACATCGGTTTGAGCGCGACGTTCCATACTCTCTGCTATGGATGATGTTAGGCAAAGCAGGTTAGTCGTTGTCGAATGCCCAAACGTGAAACCATGTTGATCGTCACTTAGGTACTGCAGTGAGCCTGACGAGGTTCCATAATCACCAGCTCGAACAACTTCGAGACAGCACTCAATGAAGTAATTCCCCGGTAATTATTGACGTCTCGCTTATTACCTTTTTATGGACTGGGAACATATTCGCGGATTTCCAGCAGGATGGAAAGATGCCACTGGCAATAGATGCTCTAAAGATGCGAAGAAGTGGAGTCGCTAAAACGTCGATGTGCCTTTTTAAAAGTACTGAAGGGAAACAAACTCTGGTAATCATCGTTTCATTGACATCGATAGCGATTAGAGTTTGGCTCACAATCGGAACTTGGCTAACGGCGACATCAACTTGATCTACTGTTAAGGCCTCGTCTGTGAACACATTCTCGAATTTTTCCAAAAAAAAAAGTCTGCACATATCTTGGGATGTGGTAGCTGTGCGGTCGTTGAAAGTCATAGACGACGGCAGTCCGGATTCCTTGCGCTGCTCATTCACATATTTCCAGAAACGTTTTGGGTGCGAGTTGAGATTACGCTGCATGTTTTGCTGGTATCGAAAGAAATCCTGACTAGCTCGTTTATAAGCATGGTTGAGACTGACGTAATAGTTTCTAAGTGGAATAGAGCGATACTTGGTAAACCTCCGCAGAGCAGCTCTCTTGATGGACTTCAGCCGTCGCATCGTGCTCGTTTGCCAAGGAGGGCCGATTTGTTGATGATGAACTATTTTCGGGACGTGCCTGTCAATAACATAACCCAAAACGTTGGAAAATGTTTGAACTGCCGTATCAACATCTTCGGGGACCAGAATAGTTAGCCAATGGAGAGTGGAGAAGAGGTCTGCAATACTGCGATGGTCAGCTCTGTGAAAGTCGTATGAGACGAGAACCGGAGGAACATTGTAATCGTGCGCCAGGGTGCGATCGATTGTGGCGATCAATGGTGGGTGATGTGCTACTGGTTTCACTAGAAGAGAGGTAGTCATCGCTACTGATGTAGCAGAAACCTGATCGCTGACAAAACAAAGATCAGGGTGGCGGTTATTCTCGTTGGCAATAGGATTAATTTGTGGTAACGTGGATGAGCTGTAGCTGTCAAGAAGCCTTACCACCCCTGAGTGAAGAACGGAGTGATCGGAAAGATCTCCACGAAATGCTGGGGAGATTGAAATCTCCTAGTACGATGATCTCATCAACCGATGTAGCGTCTTCGAGGATGGTAAAAACTGAGCTGCAGTGTGCGTCAACATATTCGATGTCACGGACTCGGTCGGGTGGGACGTACAACGCACACAGGTACACCTTACGGTCGCCAAGCTCGATTATCGTCCAGACCTGTTCGTAGCAATCCCAGCAAGTCTTCTCAACAACTCGTGCCTTCAAGCTGCGATTGACTGCTACTAATACACCACCTCCAGTAGATTTACTGCTATTTCCAGGGTTTCGGTCGCAACGAAAAACCTCATATCCAGTACCGAAGACCTGACTGGAAAGCGTGTCATCGTTTAACCACGTTTCGATGAAGACGATGATATCAAAACTGTTATCGGAGACTGCAAGGCGATATTCCTCAACGGTTGAATTGATACCACCAACGTTTTGGTAGTATAGTAGCAGCTTGTCTCGTCGTTGTTCATGGCTGGAAATCGAACAGTTTTGAGGCAAAAAAGAGCTCACATATACTTCATGCTTGCCTGCTGTTGTAGGTTTGCGGAAGACCCCTTGTCCCAACTCCACCACAGGACCGGGACGGCTGCTGGTCACTGGCTGGAGGTGCTCGACTGTGATGGGGGGACTAAGGGCTTCCTCAGGACTGGTGGCAAGTGTGCGTCCCGGTGACCGGGAAAACGGGAAACCGAGGATTGTACTCGATGCAGTTGGGTTAGGTACCACTCCTGGGCGACTGCGAGTAGCTGGTATGAAAGGTGGCGTCTTTGCGCAATGGACGGTGAACTGGAATCGAAGAACATTTCGGTGCTAGAAGGTATCCAAATAGATGGATACTTGCCGCAGTATGAAGCTTGGAAGACCCTTTTTCCACTCCCGCACACAGGACCGGGACGACTGGCGAACGCCGGCTGCAGTAGCTGGACTGTGGCGGGGGGATCGAGGGTTTCCATAGTACAAGCGGCGATGCATCCCGCAGTCCGATGTAACCTATTGATGAAATCTAGCCTGTCTCGGCTGGTCGAAGTTAAATTCGCGAACCAGCACTCCAGTTGGCCAAGTAGACGCTCTGAGTGCCACGTCCTTCAGTTCACTAGGAAGCTCGACTCGGAAGGAAACAAAATTGAGCTTTGTCAAATCAGCATCCTTCTTAACCAACAAGAGTGCTTTGGGTGTATTGCTTATTCCCAGGAATTCTTGGGTCATGGCGACGATATCATCCACTGTTTGGTTCGTGATCAAGGCGGCTGAGGTAGAACCAGAACTGTTCCCGCTCATCAGCAATTGTTTTGATTTTCCGCTGAATTTCTCGAGTACCACAGACAACGGCTGCAGTGGCGCGAATTTTAGCGTAATTCTCGCGAATTCTTTTCGGAGTAGGTAGATCCCCCGGAAGTCGCTTGATACACAGCCCCCTTTGAGCTACAGAACCAGAATTAGCCGGAAAATGTGTCTCAATGCGGTTGGAGAGACTAGACACGACTGCGTTCAGGTTATCTACTGCCTCGCACAATTTTTTAGTGGCCATGATGGAAGCAGCGGAATCGGTTTGCTTCATCCACTTGTTGAAACTGCAAGCACAATTGTCACACAGCCAGTACAAGTTCTTATTAAATCCAGACAACAAGTCCAGAGCAGATCGCTGCATACCAGGAATGTAAGTGCGGTGAAAAACCGATCCACAATTGCCACGACATGTCATTTTTTCGATCCCATTAACAGGAGAGTCACATGTTTTGCAAGCAGAATTCATTGCTTTCTTCTATCCGCCTTTTTGACGTGCGGGAAGCACTTTTCGCTAGTCGCCTGCACGGTTCAATAAAACAACCTCCAGAATAAGTTCTTTTAACTTACTTTTGAGTTGAGCGTCGCTTTCGCACTTATTAGTGTTGTCAAAGACAAAACGAGAGATTCGACTCAGTCGAGGTCTTCCGTAGAGGAAGGTACTTTTGAGTTGTTTGGGGTATACTCGAAATTAGGTAAATTCAACTTAAATTTGAATATAAAAAAACCTATCAATGAGTAGTTTTTGCCTTGGTTAAATGGAAACTACCTTCAATACGGTTTACCTAATTTTAAGTTCCCCCACGAAACCACGAGATTGAGTCAAAGGAACTCAATTTTAGGTAGTTTTTCGTTTCCGTGTGCGTTGTGTGTAAAATTTAGTGGGTGAATCCAAAGGCCTTAATATAAAGGTACGCAAAGAGTGTGCAGATAGTGAAGCCAAAAAAAGTCTACCTATCGAGCAAAATTAGAATCCAGCCTTGCTGCAGAGATATCAGAGATGGATTCCAATTGTGCTCGATAGGTAGACTTTTTTGACTTCACTCTTTGCGCAACTGTTGTCTATAAATTTTCTTATGATGGTTTCATTTCTGGTTTCAAGTAATTCTACCTATGATCTAATGTTTACAAAATCCATATGAAAATGACAGATTCGAGCAAACCTAGAGCGACTCGGACCAAAATCAGCGTTAATTTGTTAATAAGTGACGTAAGTCAGAGTCATGAGAGATGGAATATAGCGGACTAACCGCATTTACCTCACACAAACTCCGTTCTCAGTTCGGTATTACCCGTTGAAGTCCAATATCTACATTCGGTTCGTTTGGGGGATTCGCTGCCTTCTAAGCTAGAGATGAGAATTTCTCCCATACATAACAGAGGGAGATTGTTTTTGTGCCACTTTAAACAATACACTTCAACAATACATCTATAATATATTCCATTATTCGCTCTCTCCCACCAGAACCCACCCCAAGTGAGCCAGTTGATCCGGCCGTACTGAAGGAAAAGATTGCCGACGATCTGAAGTCAACAGCCACGATGAAGGGCGGCGGAGACGGACCGGACGGAGTTCCGCTTGAAAAGGATGACCTTCTGGAGCGCTTGGACAATATCGACACCAGTTCGGAAGCGGTGAAAGCACCGGGTGCCGGAGGTAACTCGGACAACGATGTAGACATGGAAAACGACGATCTGATCCAGCGGCTGGAAGCGATGGAAAAAGGCGAAGAAGATGCATCTGTTTCTTCCAAAGGCGACAAGAAGGAAGATGCTGTTACTGAGGTGGCGCACCAGAACGGGTTGGAAAAATGTAACGAAGCGGATTCTTTGCCGGAGGAAGACCAGGCACTGAATGAAGAAGATAAGATGGAGGTTGATGCGGCTGAGAAAAAGGATGATGTCTCTTCGTCAGATTCTGCAGTAGTAGCTACGGCTACAAATGGCGACCCGAACCACGAGCAACAAGATCAGCCATCGAGCTCGGTCAAACGGCGACATTCGGAAGACGAAGAGGCGGTTGAACCGTCGAGCAAAAAGGTTCACGTGGAAGAAGCACCTCCAAGTAGCGAGGAATCGGCTGCAGAATGCACGATTTCGGCAGAAACGGTAGACACAAAAGTAGAGGAATCTGTGGTTGAAATGGAGAAAAACCCCGAATCGGAGAATGTTGAAGAACCTGTCACCGGAAAGGAAGAGCAAAGTACCGATGAATCAGACAAAAAGTCGATTACCTCTGAACCGGAACCGCCGATTCTTGACGATAATCCTAAAGTAGAGGAACGTGATCCTGTGGAAGAATCTGCCCCTCCACCGGGTCCGGATCCTAGTGATGTTACTACTTCCGAAGCGGACGAAAATCCTGAGAAGGATGCTACTGACGCGGTTAACACTACTTCAACTGAAGTCGTCGACGATAAAGAAGCGAATGACACAGAGGCACCGCCAGCCACAGTGGATTCTTCGACAACGAAAACTGATTCGGAGGAAACAATTGACGAGGAAAAATTGTTGGAGAGTGATTCAAAATCACCTGAGTCAGATGTAGAGCCAACATCAGCAGATGAGACTGTAAAGCCAGCGGCATCGGACGAAGTTTCGGCAGAACAACCCCAAGCAGAGAATGAACTGACGACTAAAGAGGAGGACGAACCTATCGACCAAGATACGGTAACAGAGCAAGTCGCTTCAGAAGAGACTATAGCCGCAACGGCTGTCGACGTCACTGACAGCAAGAACGATGATGTTGCGGCAGTGGAAGTGGAAAAGCCTGAACAAGAGTAAGGGAAGTAAGATTTTTAACCGTTTATCATTCTATTATATTGTATATTACAGCGAACCCGTAGAAGACAAAATCACTGAAGAAATCCAGGCAGAAGAAAAGTGCACAACTGATGAAGCACCTGTATCAGAACCGGTAGAAGACGTTCCTAAATCGGTCGTTGCAGAAAACATCGAACAGGAACCATCCAGTGAAGCGCCTCAGGCTGAGGCAGAGTCAAAATCCGATTCGCTTCCAGATACGGAACCCAACACCGAGCCCGAATCACCGGTAGAAGAACAACCGACCAGTTCTTCTCCGGTACCTGAAGCGAAAAGTGAAGACACAATTACATCTTCCTCGGAGCCGAAAGAATCAGCTCAACCGAACTCAGCAGATCACACTGATACAGCTGAAGAGCCTGCTGAAGTTGACGCGGTCACTAGTTCCGATGAGAAACCTTCGGTGGAACCAGTAGTGTCTGCCGTGGAAGTTGATTCCACACCGGAAGTTGTTACACCTCTTACAACCAAGGAAGCAGAACAATCTGATGAAGCAATGGAGGTGGACAGTGAACCCGCTGCTGAAGAAGCTTCACAGGCGGAAGTCACGGAAGCTCCCTGCGTTGAAAAACAAGCAGCCGATGATGTTGTGGAAGCCCCAGAGACAACTCCAGAACAAGAAGCGGCGCCTGCTACAATTCCTGAACGACAGGAACCAGCGCAAAATCCGATTGAGGAGGATGAATCTATGGAAGTCGATTCTGCTCCAGTTCCGACACAAAGCAAATCTAACGATGGAGATGTGACGGAAAGTATGAACACTTCCAGTGAAGAAGCAATCGAATCTCTCGACAACGCTGACTCTGCCATCGTAGCCGATAGTCAGAGCGAAGTAACGGCAACGACTTCAGCGCATAACAAAAATCTGGACGCAACCGAAGGACCTGAGAACGAATCCAAAGCGGATGCATCGAAGGTATTGGATGACAGCATCGAAAGTTCACTGCCAACTTCCAGCTCTGACAAAATGGCCGACCGGCTAAAGCAACGCCTGGATCTCATCTCCAATGGAAGCAGCACACCGAATGCTGCCGTCAGTTCCAGTAATGTGTACAATTCAACGCCGATTCAAAAGCAGTTTGAAATAAGCTCGGAAAATGTAAGCAAAATCACTCGGCACTCGGTGGACAACAGCGAGCGGGAAGAAGAGGAGCATAGTGCCATTGTTGCTGATAATTCGACAGTCGACGAAAAGGATGCCACCGTTGCTTCCACATCCGGTGTGACCGGATCATCCGAGCTGGAGTTGACTGCGACAAGTAAGGAAATTGTTGCAGCGGTCAAGGATGAGAGCAGTTTGAAGACGACAGAATCCTCGGAGGTTGATTCGTGTACCGGTAGGTTTGAATGTTGATTTTACTGAACTACAACGTCTAGTCGTCTATATTATAACAAATATACTAATAGTGCTCATATTTTACAGCTTCTTCCGCTCTCAATACCGCCGATGAGATCAACATGTACGCCAGCAATGCACGGAAATTCAACGGCATTTCCTCCACTTCCGGTTCTGAATTGGACGAAAAATCAGGCGCCCCGTCAACAAGCATTACCACTACAGCAGCCACCACAACGACGGCAGCCAACAAGCTGGATCTCACTACGGCTCTGACGTCCGAGGAAGCTCTGTACGAGGTCAGCGTCTGGTTCGACGGAACCGATCTACAGTTTTTATCCGTCGAAAGACTAGAGCAAAAACTGCTGTCGACAGGTGCCGCCGGAACGGCAGTGACAGGTTCTACGCAAGACCTAACCGGTATCGATTCCTCAAAACAGTCCTCTAATGGTAGCGTCGGTAGCCTCGGTCCTTTTTCGCTCCCTCCACCGCGCCCAGCACTCGATTCGGCCATGTCACATTCAAGCACAACCGAAAGCTCCTCAGGAACAAGTCAAATCAAGGCATCCCTGTCCAAAAGTAAGCATACAGTGCGGGGGGCTAAGGCGCTTGCGAGTTTGATGATTGAGGAGTTCACCAAGATAAAGCGCGCCCTGAGCAAAGAAGATGATGATCTTTCCGACAATGAACAAGATAAAACGGTAATGAAAACACCCAGAGGACGGCCGCCATCGTCAACAAAGAAAGCCACCACCGGTAGAAAGCGAACACACACTGATTCAGATGCTGCCGACGACGAAGAACCGAAATCGAAGCCAGCAGCAAAACAAGCTAAAAAAGGCAGCCAGAAGGCTGCTGTCGTAGAGTCGCCTGATGTAGAAGAATCCCCCAAGGAGGACACCTCAAACTACCTGTGCTGTCTGGCCCGATGGTCCGATCGAAAGTACTACGCCGGGAAAGTAACGGGTTTTAAGGGTGACAACAAGTACATGGTTCTGTTTGAAGATGGTGCATCGAAGGCACTTTCCAAGGACGTAATTGTGATTGGCGATAAGGACACACTGCCGATAAAAGGTCAGTCGGTGCACGCATTAACAGGCGGAGACACGTACGAACCCGGCATCGTACAGGAGGTCAAGCGAAATGAAGACAACGAAGTGGTCTACGCGGTGCTGATCGATGAGGGAACCGTCGAAGTGACTGCCTCCGATATGTATTTAACGGAGGAACAGGCAAAAGCGATAAACAAAGCATGTAAGGCACTGGAGATAGCGGACGAGGCGAATTCTCCTCAGAGCAGTGGAAAACGGGGCGGAAGCGCTACCAACACACCGAATCTTAAAACTCCGGACGAACCGTCGGCTGCCAGTACCGAGAAAGGTTCCCGGTCGACTAGGAGCAAGCGGGGTGCGGACAAACCGCAGACACCGGTAACACCGGAGGCCGGCTACTCGGGCGGTGTTGGCAAGAAGGGACGGCGTGGTCGAAGGTAAGAAGTTATGTACGTAACCTAATTCAATTAATTCGTCTACGGCAAACTGTTTTGGTTTGTTCAGCTGAAATAGCTATTATATCTCGCATATTATACAATTAAATACTTTACGCTGACGTCACAAATGAACTCGATGTTCATTTTTGACAGTTCGCTTGTACTATTTACATGGACTTAGAAAAATTCTCTGCGATTTGCTTTGAGTGTTCAACAGTACAAGTGAACCGTCAAGAAAAGTGAGGTTAATTGTGTCAGTAAAGAACCTAATAAGTGTCGCAAACAACAATAAAAGGCAGGTATATTAATTAAGGACCTGATTTGTAACGTGAAAATGTGAAATCATTAGCACTGATTAGCTAAAGAGCCATTTACACGATCCGTCAGTCTTCCATCAGCGGTACAGGACGTCAACGGAACGTCCTAATTACTTGCCATTCTTATGAAAACGTTCACCCACACACCATCAACTGAATGGTATTGGACGTTTTGATGTAAAGAACCTGTGAACACGAGAAATGCATTCAACCTATCCTGACGGAACGGTAATGTGACGTTGGTGTTCTGTTTCCTTGATGGATGCTGATGTACTTTTACTAGATCTTGGGTCTGCCGGGAATTTAATACTTTGTCAAAAAATCACTCCAGTTGCTTGCATTCTTATAGAAGAACTGGCCCATCAGAAGTTTTTTCCCGCGCGATTGGTTTTACCGGAACCCGCCACGAGGAAGGGAGAAGGCAGCAAGAATCACGAAAACCTAAAATTTCAAATTAAGAGTTTGCTGATGCGGGAGAAACTGAGAAACTATGCAGTTAATCCACAGCCAGAACCTTTGACTGAGCTTCGGCGAAATGGAGACACCAGAGCGCAAGGCTCAGTATTGTTGCCTTACAAAACAGCCGCTCGTCCAGAAGTAAACCTCAGCGAAGCAAATCTGGGAGACAATCAGAGACCACAATCAAAAAGCGGTTTAGCATCAAAAGATTCAATTTTAAAGCATATTTGCAACCTAGACGATAAAGATGGCGAGGACATGGAAGTATGCTTACACCAGCTAGGTGACTTGTTCCAGCGGTTGGCAAATTCCGGCCTTGATTTTGGGGTTTCCTTGATAATGGTTTTAGTTATACGAAGTCTTTCATCGTCATTTGGGGTCGGGAGACGCCGACTATAGCTAAGAGTCGTTTGGAAGAGGAGCTCGCGATAAAAGATGGAAGTAATCATGCAAAAGATGCTGGTCGAAACACTCAAGCGAAGCGAGAAATCCGGTAGAGACGAAAGTATACAAATTGAAGTGGGTGTTAAAGATGAGTTCTATTCTCACAGCTACGTGACTCAGAGACTTCACGTAAATTTCATACAAGTCTCTAGATGATGAGTTTGTCCATTTATGTATGCAGCCAGCCCTTGGTCAAGATGATCTTCTGAGATGAAAGATTGGATAATAGACCGCGGGGCCTTCAATCAAAGAAGCAGCGAAAAGCCTTTTTTAATGAATTAAAACCGATTGCGGGCATTGCCGCCATGCTTTTCGGGAACGGGTTTCGGAAACCTGTTTCGCAAAGATGATAACGTTAAAATGTATGAAATTATTTAATAAAATGAGTGACAACTTAATGAAAACGAGGCTGAGGTAAAATGCACTGGAAAGGAGTAGGTATAACAAACAAGTTGTAGTTGTGAAGCCGCTGCAGGATCAAATGTTGACGACAAGTTGCGTTTACGCGGCTTACAGTGGAAGCAACCATTATATTAAAATAGCCAAGCTTGATCAACTCGGTATTCACGCAGAATTTTGGTTTATTTCCTATCTCAATGGAAGGCAACTACAAATCAGCAGACTATCTAGTTGCACCATTTCTCGCTACCTTCGACATCCGGCGAGGAAGCCACCTCGACCCAGTAATATTTATCCTCGTTTTCAATGACACCAACATCAAACTACAATAAACCCGCCTTTCATCGTCGTTGGAACATGAACATTTTTCGACTTCGGAGAAATTTGGCATCTGTTCGATTGAACTGATGCCAAATTTCTCCAAAGTGAACAGAACAGGTTCAGTACGTTGTGTGATCTAAACAGAATGATTCTAAACTAGAGCAAATGCTCTATCGTAACGTTTGCGCGAAAACGTCATTCGAACCTCTAGTTCAACTACAGTTTGTTTGACTCGAGCTTTTTTTGGATTCGTTACTAACGTTCAAACCACATACTTCATACATTGTGGATAAGGCATCAAAACAGTTTCCAGATAGCAAAGGGATCTATACTGTCTCAAATCGTTTTATTGCGCGTTGGTTCGCTCATCGTCAAGCTATTGTTCTGCAGTGTGGAATTTATACTACCAGAACGAGGTTGACAGAATCGAGGCTTTCCAGCACCTTCGAAATCTCCCATGGCGAAACAGATTCCAAATGCCGAACTACGAAAACCGCTGCCAGTTAATACACCTCGGAGCATTCAGCATTCGGAAGGACTGCTCTCGAACCCTATTCGTCTCGGACTTACTATCTGAGTGGATTGCTCTAATATTCCAAATCTCCACATTCGTAAACTACGTAATAACTCCCTCCTGCTACTACCGTTCAGGAGAACCAACTACGGGCGCCACAGCCGGACTTCAGCAAATTTTCAACAGAGTTGCCACAGGATTTGTCTTCCATTTCACGAGAAATACGATAAGTCAAGTTTTTGTCCATCCTTAAATGTAACAAGTCTGCAACCACTGTTGGAGCAAAGGGATCTTTTGGTGTAGATGCAACAAATAAACCAAACAGTCCTGTTTTCCCCAAAACGCTTTGTTTCACAATCGTCTACGTTACTTGATCTGGGTCATATATGATATCTACGATCCGATGAATACTACAATGCAACCCGGCGCCTCTATTTCATGGTGATGATTGACGATTTCAGTAGATACACGGTGGTTTATTGCTTGAGCCAAAAATCCTAAGCGGAAGAGAAGATTGAAGACTAAGTGCAAATGATTAACACTCGTTTTGGGAGAAACCCAATCGTCATCCTGTTCGACCACAGAGGGGAGTCCAATACGATAATTATTCCGTACTTTACCCAGACAGTAGAATGGCATGGTTGAATGAAACCTTGTCAAGATGACCAAATGTATGCTACTAGATGCTGTTACAGAGCTGAAGCGGTTAACACAGATGCATATTTGTAGAATTCTGTTGCCAAGATAAAAAAGAAGCGTGAAATAACACCAGCAGAATCTCATTATTTGCAAGTTTTTTGTTCAGTAGCATATTCCAAAGCAAAAAAGAACGAAACTGGCCACAAAAATTATGTTTGTGGAATGTTTAAGGTTCAAGTTACCTTTTTTAAGCATGTGTTAGAATTGAACGCTTGGTAGTGTGCGTAGGAAAATTTGTGTTCAGCTTTGCCACCGGATTATCCATTTAAACCTTTTTAAAACTCTAAAAGAAGAATATCAGTCGATTTATTAGATCATCACGATTCAATTCATGCAAAATACCTGCTGGAAAAACCATCGGCTTAGCTAAATGGTGCTTTTGAAAAAGTGGCTGTGGTTTTTTCATTGCGCAGTTGTGTTGCGTACCCCAGCTCGGTGTGGTAGTGTGATAAAAAATCAGCCACTTTTTCAAAAGCACCATCCAGCTAAGCCGATGGTTTTTCCAGCAGGTATTTTGCATGAATTGAATCGTGATGATCTAATAAATCGACTGATATTCTTCTTTTAGAGTTTTGAAAAGGTTTAAATGGATAATCTGGTGGCAAAGCTGAACACAATTTTTCTTACGCATACTACCAAGCCTTGAGGTAACTTGAGCCTTAAGCCACTACAAAGCATATGGTTTAACTGGACGAAAGTGATCGAGTTGTTTTTAGAAGAGATGCGTGGTTCGTGGCGAACGAGGAGACTGTCAGCAACCATTCGAAACCGATGGAAATAAACGCTTTTTAGTTCATCGTTGGTATACGAGCTCCGCAGGTCGGTGGAACTGGCGAAGATTCTGAATCGGAGTACTAGTCAGGAGAAGATCAACTAAACGCGAGAGCTTAGATAGAAGCGGGACGTTCGACGGTTTCGAAACGCCTGTTCGTTGTTTCGGACCGAACGCATCACCAAAGGGAATGCCGCCGGTTGAGTAAAGCGAAACAACCAGCATGGTAAAGAATCGAATTGCTGAACTGCACACATACGATAAACTATCTTGAAGGTGATTTGTGGTAGGATGCCATTGAGGAAGAGCTACGGTTCCTCCAGAATCGTTTACGTCTCGTCGTAAGCTACGATACGCAGCCAATATGAGATGTCTTGAATCCTCCGCCGCAGTTGAACCAACCATCGTTATTCGTTCCGATTCTTTTCGTGGGAGTTATATAAGATCCCCCAAGCCGCCTTCAAAATACTAAATTGGTACGCTCTTTGCTACTACTATAGTCGACACCACTCCAGGCGACTCTAATCCATCCTCCAACAGTATCGAGAATTATTATCAGATGGTACATCTGAGTCTGTACTTGGGATGACTTGGAATCCTGCAGACGATTGTTTTTCGTATTCCTTCAATCTACGAGACGATCATCGTCAATTCTTGATGAACTTCACGTTCCTACAAAGCGTGAGGTTTTCAAGGTCGTGATGAGCCTTTTCGACCCGCTTGGACTCGTTTAACACTTTCTGATTCATGGAAGGTCATAATACAATCTACAATCTACGTCTGGCATCGGTTGGGACGACCCCATCAATGAGGAACTCTACCAAAAATGGTGCAAATGGGTCGAGCTGTTTCCTAAGCTGAATGAACTAGAAATATCTCGGTGCTATTTCTCGACATCCCCTTCCAAAAACTACGAACTGCAGGCGGATACTTTCGTAGATGCTAGTGACGTCGCTTATTCCTGCGCGGTTTACTTCCGGGTAGTACTTAATAACAGTGTTGAAACGGTACTTGTAGGAGCTAAAGGCAAAGTGGCACCTATTAAGACGCTCTCTACTCCACGGCTCGAGCTTAAAGCTGCCATTCGTCGTTACTCTCTTCTGGAGAACCATGCACTTGCGGTATCTGAACGATTCTTTTGGAGCGACTCAACAACGGTATTGGCCTGAATCCGCTCGGATCATCGGAGGTTCCCCAAGTTCGTATCGGTGCGAATAGGCGAATTATTGACCTCGAACGAACCACACGAGTGGAGTTGGGTCCCGTCCAAGTATAATGTATCCGATGATGCGACAAAATGGAAGGCGGGTCCAAATCTGAATGCTGATAGTACATGGCAGAACGGAGCCCAGTTTCTATGGTTATCAGAAGATTTATAGCCAGAACAACCGCTCATTACTACATCTGCTGAAGAAATTAGGTTGATTCTCGTACACAGCGACTCACACCCACCCGTGGATTTCTCCCGATTCAGCAAATGGTCAAGACTACACCGTGCAATAGCCTATATTATCCGCTTCACAGATAGCGTCCTTCGAAGGAATATTGGGAAACAACTGCAACTGGAGCTTCTTACGCAGGATGAGTTGGCACGAGCTGAAGTTCTTCTGTGGAAAATGGTTCAAACGAACTATTTCCCAAAAGAGAAAACGATACTGGAGAAATCAATGGGACCTGTCGAAGCAAATCATTCAACCGTCCCGAAATCAAGCTGTATTTACAAGACCTGGCCGTATATGGATGAACATGGGGTAGTGCGTATTCGAGGTCGGATTGGGGCGGCTCACCACTTACCATTTGAAACTAGATACCCCGTTATCCTTCCGAAGCAACATCCAGTGACGACTCTTATCGTGGATTGGCATCAACGTCAGTTTCGCCACGCCAATCGTGAAACAGTGACCAACGAAATGCGGCAGCGTTTTGACGTTGCAAAATTGAGATCCCTGGTGCAGAGAGTGGCCAAGAATTGTACATGGTGTCGAGTTTTTAAAGCTACCCCCAAATCACCGGTTATGGCACCACTCGCTGAAGAGAGGCTGGAGCCATATGTACGTCCCTCCACGTACGTCGTCTTGGACTATTTTGGGCCTGTGTAGGTCAAAGTTGGACGCAGTCAAGCAAAGCGATGGATCGCTCTCTTTACGTTTCTGTCCATTAAAGCCGTACATATGGAAATAGTACGCAATCTAACCACGGAATCACGTGTCATGGCCGCCTGAAGATTTGTTTCGCGTCGCGGTTCTCCAGCAGTGTTTTACTCGGCAACACCTGCTTCCAAGGAGCTCATCGAAAACTTCAGCAAGAGATCACACGTAGGAACGAAGCACGTACAACCACCTTCAGCAGCCCCACACATGGGCGGAGCGTGGGAGCGTCTCGTTAGATTCGTGAAATCAGCTATAGGTTCATCGTAAGCCTAATGATGAGACGTTAGAGATCATCATTTACAAAGCAGAAGCGTTGGTCAATGCTAGACCATTCACTTACATACCAGTGGAGTATGATGAGCAAGAGTCACTAACGCCCAACCATTTCCTCTTGAGTAGTTCGACAGGTAACAAAATCTAACCTGCTGAAGTACTAAAACACGCAACTCTCCGCAGTAGCCAGAAGATGGCTCAATATATTGTCGGCGAGTTTTGGAAGAGATGGGTGAAAGAATACCTTCCGGTCATAACGCGTCGGAGCAAATGGTTTGAGGAGACCAAGAAACTCGCGAAAGGTAATCTGGTACTTGTGGTTAATGGGACCAAACAGAACCAGTGGACTCGAGGGCGTATCGTGGAAACTGTTGTTGGTCGTGATGGAAGAATCCGCCAAGCATTGGTCTGAACTATCAGTGGTATTATTAGACGGCCTGCAACAAGACTCGCGGTGTTAAACGTCGATAAAGGATGTAAACCTACCAACTCACAAGAGGATCCAGAACTTCACCAAGGTTTACGGGTGGGGGTATGTGCCGACAACACCCCTCGAAGCGGCGGCGCCGCTTTTTGTACTCCGAAGCTGACATACGTGCACAGTCTGTCAAACGAGAAGATCTGACATTGAGTATATGCGGGAATTGTCAATCACCATCGTCAAACGTTATTTAAAACTAAAATTCGAAAACTAAATATTGTAAGTGTGCTTAGATGAAATTATTGAACTTAAAATCTAATATGCAAAACATGCTTACAGCAATCTTTATTTTACATAATATCGATACGATTCTTCCAATACTTTTGGAATAGTTTCACAAAATTGTGAGTAAAACTAATTATATAATCCAGCGCTATATTTAAAAATACATTATTTGTAGCTTGAAGCTTACAACAAAGGAAAACCACGTGTTTGCTATCAAGACTTGGTGCAACATAACCCCACCAAGAGATACGAAAGAATAAGCTGGAAAAGAGCAGTTAAAGCCACTATCCAGCTAAATTGTTTGTTGAGTAACCGGGTTAGGATATTTTGACTACAGAAACAATACAAAACTACATCGACGCATAACCAATTGGCTTTGGCGCAGTTCTTGTATAGTTCAGTAATACAGGGGATCCTCGAATAGTACCGTGCGCATCGAAAGCACTGACTATTGCCAAACAATCCATATCCGCTAACAAAAAAGCAAGCTTTAGTGTGGCGTTGGTCGATTCAAATAACCTAACAGTTCGTAATAGGAACGGATTCGAAAGCTAACAAATTTATTTTTAAAGATCTACACCGAGCGAGCAGAAGAGCAATAACTTGTATGGAATCCTGAGTGACCCGAGCAAACAAAAAGAACACAATTCCCCCATGCTTATGGTTCAAATTCACACTCATTGCATGGTGTTTTGATAGTGTTTGATATGGGTTCAACCCATGAAAACACCATCACCATGCTCCGGAAGATCCCATTTGAAAACTGATGTATTTATGGGTTTTTGAGACCATTTCATAGTGTTTTGATGGTTGTGAAATTTGGCACGGACCTCATTCATGGCATTTTGATGGAGATGAATGGTTTTTTAACCCAGGATAATTTGCTCGAGATTGCGGCTCCTTTCGCACGGCTTTAAAATAGAAAGAACGGCCGATGCTTTGTCTCAACTTATTACTAAATCGCAGGTTGACGAGCCGTTTGCTGAGCATAACGATTAACACTTGCTGTATTTGCTGGATACGGGGAGTATGAGTATTAAAGCTCGGTAAAGTTAGACTAGCAATAGAAACTGGTAGGTGACCGGAATGGTTGCGTCACTACGAGGCCCAGACGAAAAATCTGCGAACATTCTGACTCTTTGGCGTTTAAAGAAGAACTGATCGTTCTACGAAAAATCCTAAGAAAACGGATAGACACATCGCTTCTGAGATACCAAGGGTATTCTTGGATAGTTATTCAGTGTTGTTATGAACGCCGGTTAGGCCGATGATTCGACGGATCAAAAATTCACAACTGGTTTTTATTCCGTTTAGCTGGTGGTTCCATTGATTGGTGCTCAAAGAAGCAGACATGCATCACGCTGGATACTGAGACATTCGTCGAGAGCTGTCAAGAGTTCAAATGGTTCCAAAGCATTCTTAGCGATTTGACGGTTCCGTTTTCTCTACCATTCGTTGTAAGAGTCAGATGAACTGGATATCTTGTTGAGTGCCCGGAATAGAACCTTTGTTTTCGCCTTTGTCTTTGATTGGTATCATAATGGAGGTCGAGCTATCCGGGTGTTCCTAATCATGATCGAATGTAGACTTAGATACGCCTGTCACCCGACCGCACAACTCTATTGAATACAGCCAGCGAGGGCAAGGTTTATCTCGAAGTCGCCTACTTTTCCAGGTTCCCAGCTGAACATATCTTTTAGTTAGTTTCTCTTCTGGTACTCGTGCTACATTACCAGCTCACTGTAGTCTGCCGTTCTTCATCGGTCCTCCGATGTCAGCATATTAATACCCCTGATACAGCTCATGATCATACGAATAAGCTTAATCAGTCTTGTCTGATAACAATGTTAAAGTATTATCTGCCACACTTCGTTTCGTTTCACTGAATCATACAGTGTTTTAACAATCATAAACAGATAAGTCTGCAAGTTGTATTTCCGAAATATATTTGGTCTATAGTTAATCAATCCTTCTCGAAGTCCGCTATGGTTTTTACCGACAAAGAATACAGCAAACAAGCGCAGTCTGTTAGACAAAATGATTGGTTATCATCCCAAACGACAATTGATTCCGGGTGATCCTCTTTAACCCTCCGGAAGTTTCGCTGATGACTCACTGAACGAGCAGCCGCTAGTGCCCTAAGATGATTTCGCTAGATTTTCAGAGCAGCGTGCACTCAGTGCACTAGCGCGACAGCCGGAAGGTTAAAATCAGCCAGTAGCTTACGGAACCAAAGTAGCTCCTGACAACCTTCTGCCTCGGCCACAAATCCCGCTTGTGTGGATGATAGTGCAACGCAAGTTTGCTTGCGTGTTCGCCATCCAACTAATCTACCACTATATTTCATTGGAAATCCGAAGTTGGACTTCCTGTTGGCTTTATTACCGCCCCAAGTGGCGTCGACGAAACACTCTAGACCTTCTTCTCCTGGGCCAAAGTGCAAGGGGAGGTCCTTGATACCTTTCAGATACTTTAAAACACGGGCCCTATTCTCACAGTCACGTCACCTAGTGACTAGAAGGAAATTTTGTTCTAGTCACCAAGTGACGTGACTGTGAGAACATGCCCCCACGCTTCGCTTCCGTCCAGTCACAATTTTCTGCCCAACAACGATGCACTGATGCAAATATCTGGCCACGTGTTGAACACCACATACAAGAAACCACCGATCAAACTGCGATATGATGCGCTGGTTGGAAATTATTTCTCCTCCTTTTGTTTTAGGTAATCGGGGTCTAGCGGCACCCTGGAAGGTTTGGCTTCCTCATGCCGTCCGATGTAGCTCTGCTTGTGTTCATCGTGTAATGGTTGTCGATTTTCTGGATGTGAATACCGAGGAACTGGTAAAATTCCTCTAAGCTGGACTGTTGCAATCGCGCCTCGAAGTTCTCTTGAATCCCGTTGGTATTCGTGTTCCGAATGGCAGAACATTAACAAGCCATTTACGTATTTGAGTTTAAATGTACACTTACTGCCCTTTTTCTGCACGTACAAACATGAGTCGGCATTAGTCGATTCAAACTCCATCGCTTTGAAGATACTGTCTATTTTCTTATTTTAGTCCCGAGCTGACTGTTTAAGTCCGTATATGCTGCGCTTCAGGTGGCGGACGAGGTTATTATCTGCTTCGAAACCTAACTGCTGCCGCGTGTATATGTCCTCTAACTCAGTCTACAGATAAACAATCGAGGAGGTTTACCTGTAGTCTCAGTCGTACCGCGACGGTCAACAATGTTCTAAAAAATGTTTATCAGCCGATGGGGGCGAACACTTCGCCGTAGTCTGTGTCGAATTGTTGCGAGAATCGTTGCGCTACGAGCCTTGATTTTTACCGCGCAGTTTTACCGTTCGCGTCCTCCTGTTTCTTGTAGGTCGATTTACAGCCGACTGCTTTTCTTCCGACAGACAGCTGCACCAAGTCCCAGATGTGGTTCCCTCCATGGATTCTATCCCCTCCGCCATTGCAACATGAAGCTTTCCCTGAACTACTAATTGCCTCGAAATAGCTCCGCGGTTCGTTGGAACTCTGTTTTATAACGCATGTGGCTTCACTATGTCGCTGTGGTGGGATGCCTTCATTCACTCTTTCGGACCGCCTCGGTTCGAACAAACGGTCGTGCTCGCCCAACATCAGTTCGTCGAGTCGCACTTGTCCGCGTCTTTTGCTTCCTGCTGCGTAATTGTGGGGTTCTTCCGAACTGATCCAAAATTAATAATGCTAGTGTCGCTGGCGGCTTCGATCTGTTCGCCGACCTTTTCGGGTACACTTCCACTTGCGTCTCTGCTACCACCTTTCGCGTAGACTGATCCAGAAATCGGTAAGCCTTGTGCTTGGGTGAGTACTCGACAAAGGTTAGTTTCCATGCTGTCTCGGAGAACTTCCTCTCCTGTTTGTAGATGCAGACCAACACGTTGCTTCCAAAGATTCCACGTTAGGTTTTATGCCATTCGACAACGTTGATTGCTTTCATGAGGAGCACATTTTGGAAGTAAACAGCAGTGTTCAAAGCCTCTGTCTAGAATGCCTGCTCCAGTTTAGCATCAAATATAAAGCATCTTACCATCTCCACGAGCTAGCGATTCTTGCGTTCAGCCACTCCATTTTGCTATGGTCTATAACCGATCGTAAACTGCGCCTTTATGTCCTCGATTCTGATAAGACGAAATCGAAACGTTAGTTCCGTAAGACGTTTGTTAAACAAACATTAATTGCTAGGCAGCCTCTGTTTCTTTTCATTGTCACTTGCAAGCAACTGGTACAACTTGTTTATGTCCAGGTTTCTTGCAGTAATGACAGATAATTGGTTTCTGTTTGCTTGTATCGTTGCCGTAACCGATCTTTAGCAGCGATCCTGTGATCCCGACCCTTCAAGTTTTACTACTTCGTCGAGCAATTTCCGCTTTACTAGCTCCAGCCCCAGCGTCAAGTCATCATCCGATCTGCTTTCTAATGTGGTGGTCAACGTGTCGTATGCACTCGGAAGGCTTCTCAGGATCATCGTGACCATGAAATTTTCCGCGAGTTGCAGTCCAGTGTTTACTTATCGTAGATTCTCTTTACGAGCGACACTTTTGAGGTTAGACTGATTTTCTGGTGGTAGTTTTGAAGGGCTAATCACGCTTCCTGATTATCCTCATTCTGCAAACCAATCGTTGCCCAGGTCTTGGCAACCGTTGCGTCCAACTCAGCTGCTGCTTCGGCTTCCGGTTTGACATAACGCTATAGTTCTTCCCGAACGAGCAGCAGTTCCACCTTGAAATGCCAGTTAGCGTAAACATTGTTCATCTTCTGGATACTGCACCGATTTCCTTCTATATTGAACTGCGAAATATTTTTTCGCAAGATGGTTTTGCTTCTTCTTCGCAGGCAGTCCCATACGCTATCGGAAAAAGTAAGTAAGAAACGCAGCCAACTTGGTTAGGTAAAGAACAAGGAATGAGCTTGGAATGTCTCTGGAGAACGATAATAATGGTATGTGAGAAGCATTGAAGATACACTGAGAGAAATAAGTGTTCTGAATTTGATGTCGTTGTTTCACGCATTTAATGGTGCATAACAGAAAATGTTGTTTCCATTTACTTCCTTCGGGCTTCACCAGCAAATCTAGTAACGAGTTCAATTTTCGAACACTCCATTATTTCTAAATTCAAACTCAAAACAGCAACTCATGGTTAAAAGAAGGTAAAATCTCCAATAAAATGTATTCACTCGAATTGTAACATCAACTGCAAAATAAACGAATGCGATAAGAAAAATAAATTTGTTCAATGACACATATTTAATCATTATCGTAAGTACTCTCGGATTTTTTTCTGACAAATTTTCCTTGGAGATGTCATAAACGGAAAACCTTCAATGGCAATTATTTTGCTGAAGATCAGTGTATTCCAGTTAGATTTATTCTCGGAAATTTATGCGGGAAACTGGTTCTAGCGAATAGTACAATGATCCCTACTATATATCACACATACGAAAGAAGTAAAAGTTTACTTGTGGTATTGGTTTCGGGATTTTTTTTTAAATAGCATTTTTCGATTTCAAGTAACATTCAATTAATAGAACCAATCACGAATGTACCGATAAGGGGAAACACACACTCGTCCACCTTTCCTATCGGCAAAACCATCACGATAACAGCTTAACCAATTTTCTGTACTTCTAGGCTTTCATAAATCCGCTTTCGATGCGAGTCCCGGCATAAGTAGTTGACAAAAGTAATATGACATCAATATGCAGATATAAAACCAACACAACAATTTATAGTCAATAGAAGCAACAAATATTAATTTTTAGCTATATTCCAATCATAATCAAAGTTAAGGAAAGTGCTACCGTGACACAAACGAAAAAAACAAACAAACAACAACAGTGGGAGCGTCGTTGCAAAGTGAAGAGGAGAATATTAAAATTTTAGACAAACCCTGCCACCACACAACAAGAGTCACCAATCATGCTCGAGTATTATTGAATTGAAACTATACTTAACTAAATTATAAAGACGCTAGCGGGAACTTTGCGGTTTGGCGCTGCTTATAAAGAATATCAAATTTCGCACTAGGCGTGGTTAGTACGATCGTCGTGTCGTGTTTTAGCAACAAGAAGAGACAAAAAAACAAACATGTTCCCCAACGTTTGCATTTCACTGTTTATGCATTTAGAGAAGGGTGGTGCTCCTCATAAAGTTTAGTTCTACTCGAAAGCTCATCAGCACACAAAAGAATTTGGTCAGATTTTTTGGCATTCCCCTACAAAGCAACAACACTAGAGCAGAACAAAATGATTTATTTATAATTCTCTGCTACTTTTAGACGGTAGATTTAAGTTAACATTTCTACGTTTAATTTACACGCTGCTAAGAAGGAAAGTTTTGCCCCCATCATTTCGATGACAAGGCATGTAAACTGACGTCTAACTTTTAGTATCTAACTGTACCATTTACGACGAGATAGTTTGACAGCGAATGTGTTAGGTTTTAGAAATCTAAACATGTGAAAAGTTTTGTGACGAAACAATACAATCTGTGTTCTATGATAGTTTTTTTCTCCCGATCCGATGGTTCTAAGAATTTCTTCCACACTTGACAGGGCATAATGTTTCCTAGAAAAGCCACCGAAAGAGGAAAGCGGAAAATCGCGCAGTGTGAGGTAAATGTTCCAGGCTCCTTTCCAATAGACCAGGAAAATAAGAATATACAAATCTCCATCCTAATGCTGCTAGTAGAATAGCATTTAAGGGAACGTATCTGATAGTGTATCGAAAAAGCAGTAGGGTATAGGTACAACTGCAACCAGTAACAAACTATTCAAAAGCAGAGATAGATGTGGAGGGAAATCACCACCGTTCTTGACCGGGACAGTATGATGTGAGGAGCTGTAAAGATGAAAAGTTCCAAAGCAGCAGGAATATAACTGGTTTACGAAATGTGAAGCACTCTTGAGACACTCTCTATTGACGTAATTAAAATAGTCCCAGCAGTGGTCATTGTTTATGCTCGTTAAACCGAATGAATAAGAGTGGGAAATCTCAGCCAACTGCTTCATCGGTATTATTTAAAGGACACTAAGTAGAATCAGAATATGCAGTACGGACATAAACAGATAAAAAATACGCCAAAAATGCGTAGAAAGGAGTATAAAACTATACTGGAAATAGTAATTTTAAAAATTAAAGAATACAGAAATAAAACGTAAATATTCTTAACAAATCATAAACGGTGTGTTTAGTAATTTGTTTCGTTTGAATGCATGCAAAATGTTTATCCGACAAGTCCATGTTTTGTTTTTTAGGATAAGGTTTAATCGAGTGAGAGAGAGTAAAGAGGGATAGATGACGAAAGGAAAAGAGAATAATGACCCCGTTGTTGAAGGGGAATGCCAAATTGTTTGACCATTTAATTTTGTAGTATCGTTTGTAAGCTGATTGTACATTTTTGTATGGAGATCTCAGTATCTTCAATGTGGCGATAATCGTTCTCTTTTCCTCTCTTTACATCGACGCTCTCGTGCTCTAACGTTGCGCATATGTACTCTGGTAGTATGCAATCTTTATTTTCTCTAAAGGAAAAAAATGGATCTACCAATTTGCGCTTTAGTGCACAATACCTAACTTAGAGAAGTTCCACTCGTTAGTATCTGGCACCGATTGTATAACATTCCCCCGAAAACCATTCCCCAGAAGAAAAAATACCGAAGCTTTTTCCCCAGAAACACATATACCAGAAAGTACTAATTCCCAGAAAACTGATTCCCAGAAAGTACCAAAGCCCAGAAAACTTTCACCCAGAAAGAACCATAACCCAGAAAACTGTTCCGCAGAAAGTACCAAAACCCAGAAAATTATTTTACCGAAATTTTTTCTTCTATTTTTTTAATAAACAATTCGTTACATTTAGATAATGTGTACTTAAATACTTGTTATAAGTTTGCTATCCACAGTATTTTTTTAATATTTACGCATTGTGCTTGAATTTAAACGCATTAAAAAATATGGAAAGATCTACGGGTGATGATTATATGTTAAATGAAAGCTTTCGATTCCTACTTGATAGAAAAAATATTATAATTGGTTTTAAACCATTTTTTGCATTGCAACTCTAGGTACATTTGGTCCACTATAGCTGCAAAGGAGCTCAAAAATCAAGGAAAACTCACTATTTCAGTTGTTTTTTGAGCAAATTTCTATGGTAAAACTTGTGTTGCCTTGCGAGTTTAGTGCGAACTACAAAGCAAAAAATAATTAGCGACGGTTGGCATTTTAATCAAGCGTTTAGCCTACTACTGCAACTAGTAGTACACCGCGGCTATTGCAGCACCAACCCTATTGTTTGTTAAATATTCAACAACCGTCGATTTTCGATATTTGCGGCATCGCGCCGCGGAAATATCCCAAAACTCTATAATACATTTGAGTTGCAAAGACATGTAATATTACCTGAAGATCTAGAAACATAAAAAGAGCTCCAATAGGTTAAATACCTAATAGGACATCTCAAATCTCTATCGCTTTGCGTGCCATTGACGGTTAATGATTGAGCACAAAGCTTTGGCTGCCTAGAGCTAAAAACTAAAATTGTTTTTTTTTTTCGATTTCTTGGTACAATGGCAAGCGACGTAGGATTTTGTGAAATGGTGCACTTGTTAATGAAAAAGCGCTGAAAGTCATTAAAATCGACGCAAATTTAAAACAACTTGTTGATAATACCGTAAGAAAACACGAAGTATTTCTGTAGGTAGGTTTGAGATAACTTTATTTGATTCTTGTTCGTCAAGTTATATAATGCTAACATAGTTCGATATCGATTGATATTTCATGCACTGTTTATCACAGTCCCTTATTGACTGCCATACCCTGTCATCAGCGTTGCCAATGTTCCAGATTTATCTGGAATCTTCCAGATTTGTCCCAACTGAACAGATATTCGTTCAAGCCAGACATTTCGCCAGATTTTAAAAATTTTGCCAGATTTTTTCCAGATATTCTGAATTTCACGTTACACCCCAGCGAGTTTACCATTAAGCCAGATTTATCTGGTACAGCCAAAGTTTTTTTTTTATAAGCTTCCAGCCAACAGTGAAATCTCTTATTCTATCAGATTTTTAAATTATAGAACAAACAAATTTTGGAAATTGTGGTCATATTCCATTAACGAGCAAAATGGATGCAAAATTTCAATGACTTTGAGGGGACAGATTTTGCCAGACATTTTTAGTTGAGCTGCCAGATTTTCTTCAAAAAATAGTGGCAACCCTGCCTGTCATACCCTCTGCCTATAGTAAACAACACATCCATGCGCGGCGTCCATATGCAAAAGCTCAAGTTACCCACTTGAAGCTTTTGTCACATGACGTTCTGTCAGATGACATCTCAGAGCTTTTTATAGCACGTTCCGTATGACAGTTCTTACTGTCAACTGCCGTTCCGTGAATGGCAAATTGTTTATATACAAAGAATATTTCGTACGTATATCACTGCGAAATATTCTTTTTCAACACTTCCCCACAATTTGCACATTCAATACACCGAATAACTTTCTGTGTATATTTTTAGGTAACCCCTTAGTGAAGGCATCTGCAGGTTGATCGACGCTTGGGATGAACTGTAGTTTTACTCTACCATTTTTGATGATATCCCGGATGAAAAGGTATTTGATATCCAAGTGTTTCATCCGTTGATGTGATCTTGGCTCCTGTGCTATGTTGATACATGGGATGCTATCTTCCATTATGATGAATGGTGTTATGTTTACATCCAATTCATTGAGAAGTTGTGTTAACCACACTCCTTCTTTCGTAGCAGCGCAAAGTGCTATCAGTTCTGCTTCACTTGTTGATAAGCTTACAGTCGGTTGTCGTTTCGTTGACCACGAAATAAGATTACCGTATAGTAGAAATGCGTATCCTGAAATTGATTTCCTATCATCAGGATCATTTGCAAAATCTGCATCGGCAAATCCTACTAAAGCTGGATATTCGCTATTTGATGAATAAATTATTTTTGTGTTGCTCGTTCCCCTCAAATATCGCAATATTCGTTTTAATCCTGACCAGTGCCAATCGGTGGCGCAGTTAGCATATTTGCTTAGGGTGTTTACCGCAGAGCAAATATCAGGTCTAGAAGTTAGTGAAAGATATTGTAGGCATCCCAGCAGTTCTCTGTATGGCTCTTCAGTGATTTTTGCCTCAGATTTTGACCATTTCGTGTTGATATCCAATGGTGTCCCCACTGGTTTACAATCAGCCATCCCAAATCTACTAAGAAGTTTCTCCACGTATATTGTTTGAGAAATTTCAATAGTCTGGCTTTCCAAATCACGATTTATCTCCATTCCCAGGAAGTGCTTAATCTCTAACATGTCTTTCATTTGGAATAACCTTCCAAGTTTCTTTTTAATCCACGTAATTGCTTCGATGTTTTTGGCAAGTAGTAAAATGTCGTCTACATATAGTATTACTATAATGCCTCTAGATTTTGACTTATAGATGCAGTTGTCATTTTTGAGAGGGACAAAACCTAGTGTTTTCATTGCATCATCAAAATGTTTATTCCAAGATCTGCTTGCCTGTTTCAATCCATACAAACATTTGTGTAGACGAACAGTTTGTCTTTGCCCATTTACGTTTGGTGGAAGTTTCATGTATATTTCTTCTTCTAATTCAAAGATAACCTCTTCATCCGTAAAAGTAACCCTTTTACCATTTTTGCTAACCCTTCTAACCGAAAGGAGATTTTCTTCAAGACCCGGAGTAAAAAGAACGTTGTACAATTTCAATTCTTTTATTGTATTGTTACCCACAACACTCTTTAATCGCATTTTTCCAACTTTTGTTGCCCGTAAATTCTGGCTCGCTTTCGCCGTCGAAATGGTGATTGGCTTCTCTAATTCTTGGACATCTTCCAGCAGCTTCTCGTCATTAACCATATGGTCGCTTGCTCCTGAGTCAATTACGAATCTGACTCTCCTACCACGATTCACTTTGGTCATCATTGCAAAGCTCTTTTTAGGCTCCATCTTTTGCTGCTTCTTGAACTTATCTTTCTCCTTCGCGTTAAACTTTTTCATTAGTGGGCATTTATTTTTAAAATGCCCAGTTTCGTTGCAACCGAAGCATCGGGTTACCTCTCTCCTTGGCTTGTACTTTGAAGACAGCGCAACGTTTTTTGTTTCTGTCTGCTTCTCTTCCCCAGCTTCAGCATCAATAAACATTCGTTTGATCTCCATGATCGGCTTGGCACACAGTTCTTCATTCGTCAGTACCATCAGAGCGCCTTTGACGTGTCGGTACTTGTCTGGCATGGAGATCAGTAGAGCATGAACTTTTTCCGATGCTGTCATTTTTGAACCCATACGATCTAGCTCGCGAATAATCAGATCGTACTCATCAAAAATCATGGACAATTTGTCGTGATGTCTTTGTTTGATGGTATACAACCGGTCCCGCATATTAACCATAGCGGCTGTACCGCCCTTTTGGTACGTTCTGACCAGAGCATCCATGGCTTCTTTCGCATAGTCGAGCCCAATGAGTTTATTCAAAACATCATTGTTGACCATCATGACAATCTCGTCCAATGCTTCGACGTCGTCATCAAGCCGTTTTCTGAGCTTAGCCTTCCTGGCTGTTTCTAGCTCTTCCGAGGCACCTACTACTGGTTCGTAGAAGTCCTCTTCTTCGGGCGTTCGTAGCAACGTGTGCTGGAGTTTCATCTTTATAAGATGATGTTCCATTCGCCATTTCCAGGCTGGGAACCGCAACTCCGAACCGTCGAATATCGATTCGCGGTTGACGCTACCGAAGTATGCCGTCGTCGGCACGGTGCGCTCGAGAGTTCCCCTCTCGTAGCCACCACCTCTTCTGTCCTCGAGAGTAACCCTCTCGGCAGATCCTCCAGCTTGCTGCTGGGTTGCCATCCTCTCGGCAGATCCTCCAGCTTGCTGCTGGGTCGCCATCCTCTGCTTGCTCCCGAAACGCTGGTGCTCGCTGGATGCCGTTTCTTCCCGAAACGCTGGTCCTCGCCGGATGTCGCTTCTGTCCGAAACGATGGTTCTCGCTGGCCGTTTCTACCCGAAACGCTGGTCCTCGCCGGATGCCGTTTCTGCCCGAAACGCTGGTCGTCGCTGGATGCCGCTGCTACCGGAACGATGGTTCTCGCCGGCCGTTTCTACCCGAAACGTGTATCTTCCAAAACAACTATTTTACAATAGTCCAGGTGGCTAGTTCCAGTTAACTACTGGGCCCATAACCTGTTGATAATACCGTAAGAAAACACGAAGTATTTCTGTAGGTAGGTTTGAGATAACTTTATTTGATTCTTGTTCGTCAAGTTATATAATGCTAACATAGTTCGATATCGATTGATATTTCATGCACTGTTTATCACAGTCCCTTATTGACTGCCATACCCTGTCATACCCTCTGCCTATAGTAAACAACACATCCATGCGCGGCGTCCATATGCAAAAGCTCAAGTTACCCACTTGAAGCTTTTGTCACATGACGTTCTGTCAGATGACATCTCAGAGCTTTTTATAGCACGTTCCGTATGACAGTTCTTACTGTCAACTGCCGTTCCGTGAATGGCAAATTGTTTATATACAAAGAATATTTCGTACGTATATCACTGCGAAATATTCTTTTTCAACACAACTATGTGATAAAAATATAAAATCCTACGTACGTCGCTGGAGATAGCAATTCTGAATACGGGGCTAACCTGTTTGGCATAAATCATTCGGCATAACGTCGTTTGGCATAATGCCCGTTTGGCATAAGAAAAAAATGATAGTAGGCCATTTGGCATAATAGCCATTTGGCACAATGGTCGTTTGGCATAAAATATACAGGATATTGAATGCTATTGCGGTCGTTTGGCATAATGGTCTTTTGGCATAAAAGTCGTTTGGCATAAAAGCCATGTGGCATAAAGTATGAAAATACCCGTTCAAATGTTTATGGCGTTTTGATTCACTGAAAGTACGATTCCAAGAACAGCTCATGTTTGAAAGAAGGAATCAACTTCAGTGAGACGAAGAATATTTCTGTGTCAGATTGATTACATAGCAAACTAAAGTAAGTATGGAATTTGTGCATTGAGAATATTTGCATTTAGAACTATGTTGGTCACTGTTTGCGAGTGTACTACTTCACCCTGAAACCATTTATGCACCCCTCGACCGCTACACCGTTTTTTCCCTACTGAGAAGAAATCGCCCGTTCACTGTACTGATGTAAACACAACATAAAGTACGATTACCCAGCTGGCCGAGAAATGTCATCGGTCTACTCACACATCGGAGCCAGTACGAGTAAACAAATGCAGCTGAATTGCATCATCATCATCATCATCGGTAGGACTGGAGGGATAATCTCTCAACGACGGAAGCAGAGGAAACGAAGCCCTGGCGCACCACCTTTGCTGAACTTCACCCCCTGGAGCCCCCGGAATAGGAGAATAAAGGAGAAAGGCGCCATCAGTGCATATTCGGCGAAGAAGCTGCTCGGTCGCAGCAACCAATTCAATGTAAAGTGTAATGTATTGATTTGTCATATTGTGTAAGAATAAATGTTAATTAAATGTGAAAATATAGTGTGAAATGTAAAGTGTTATCGGTATATGGCTGGTGTTAAGCTTATTTATGTACAAGTCCCTGAATCCTTTGCCGATTGCCGGAAGGTATCAAGTGTCTGCCGACAAGCTTTGCCACCGTCAGGAAACGGGAATTAAATTAGGATACAGTCCACTAATCCAATCGAAGGAAGGTAAGGACCAGACTCCAAAACATTGGTCCTTCGAACCGGATCCCGCACGAATCCAACCGAAAACCCATCCACCAAGAGGGCAGAAGGTCGCCATTGCGAATTCATCCAACGAATTCCTGTTCTTACAAGAAGCAAGCCAAGCTGTAACCGCCATCGCAGTTTCAATAATCCCCTGGGTGCTGGAGCCATAATCATTTGCTGCACATAGGAGTTTCGAAATTAGGATTACAGTGAAACGATTACTGTTACCTTCACTTGTGACATTTATTGCTACATTGCACATAATCAGGATATTTCACACTTCATTCCGCTTATTCTGTGACCGGGAAGTCACCAACAAGATCATCGCAGAATCGAGCCAACTGCATTTCACATCGTCGGCACCCGTCGCAAAAGGAAACCATTCCGGAATGGGCGAATTGCCCTGGTTTGTCCAGAAATAACACCATCACTGCAAGTTATCAAGGAAAATTAGCTTAGACGAATGAGGCGTATTTCAACCAACTTACCGTTAAAATTCCCGACTGCAACTACATCCTACGCTGGTTCACTTGGTGCAGGAGCGACCGTTATCCTTCCAGGTCAGTTAATTGAATTGCACCACTTGTATATGTCCGGCCGAAGCTGGAATCTATTGCCATACTACATAGCATATTTCACTCCTCTCTAAACACTGTTTTGATCGTGATCGATGTATACATACATAAACAACATTTACAAGCATATGAACAAGGGGCGCGCATAAGTGCATTATTGTTTCACTGCGTCCTACTTTCGGAGCATCGGTGTGATCACGAGAAAATGCGGCACATCGTTTTTCATGAAATTTAGCAGCGTTACTGTTTTGTCAGGTCAGTTAGAACAGTATATGTTCAGCCGTAGTTGGACCAACAATTGTACTACATAACCCTTTTCACCTCTCCCGCGAAATCTGGATCCGTATGAAGTATTTAAATTACTCGTACTTCCACAATCATTTGGAGCTGCATCGTTCGAATATTTCTGAGGGACATAACTGTAGAGAAAGCGGAAATTCCTGTTTCTTCAGGTAAATAATAAAAACAGCTCTACAGTATATGCCCATCCGAAGTTAGGAAACAAGCAGAATATTACACCTCCGTATTATCTTCCCGTTCTGTCAAAGTGAAATTGTGTTACAATGCCGCCGACTACATCATCGAGTGCTAAGAAGTCACCGGCGTTGCGGACGCTGCAAACCAAGCTGAGGTCATACCAGAATATGTTCAGGGATATCTGCAGGTTCGCCGATTCTCTTGGGGTAGAAACTACAGCCAGCCAGGTGACAGTTCGACTGGAAAAACTTGAGGAGTTGTGGGAGAAGGTGAACGATGTGATCTTGGACATCGAAACACACGAAGACTTCGAAGCAGAGGATGACGCCTATGCTGAGCAACAGTCGGAGTTTGGAAACCGCTACTACCAGGTGAAGTCGGTGTTGTTAGACAAGATCAAGGAGCTAGAAGAACCTGCTATCCTGAATGCCTCCATCCGGGGACTCGACATGACACAACAACCCACCATAGAGCATGTGCGACTCCCACAAATCAAGTTGCAAACCTTCGACGGCAACATTGATGAGTGGTTGAGTTTCCGCGATCTATACACATCGCTCATCCATTGGAAAGCAGATTTACCGGATGTCGAGAAGTTTCATTACCTGAAGGGATGTCTGTCAGGAGAAGCTAAGGCGCTTATTGACCCGCTGTCGATTACAAGGGCGAATTATCAGGTCGCATGGGAGACGCTAACCAAACGCTACAACGACAGTAAAATCCTAAAGCGGCGTCAGATTCAAGCGCTGTTTAAGTTACCTAATCTGGCTAAGGAGTCGGCCAACGAATTGCAGTCTTTGTTGGAGGGATTCGAACGTGTTGTTCAGACCCTTGATCAGCTGGTACAACCCGCCGACTACAAGGATCTACTACTGCTAGACATATTAGCTTCGCGTCTAGACAGTGGAACCAGGAGAGCTTGGGAAGAGCATTCATCCACCAAGGAGCAGGATACGGTGAAGGATTTGACCGAATTCTTGCAAAGACGGATCAGAGTACTGGGAGCATTGCCAACTAGATCCGTTGAACCCAAGGTTGTCGTACCGCAACCGCAAAGGAAGCCATTTGTAGCGCGCTCTAGCCATAGCGTCGTACAAAATACAGGAGGACGGTGCATCGCGTGTTCGGAATCCCATCCGCTTTATCAATGTCCAGCTTTCCAACGTTTAGCAGTATCCGCCCGCGATAAGCTGCTCCGCAACCATTCCTTATGTCGCAATTGTTTCCGGAAGGGTCATCTGGCTGCGGATTGTTCTTCACGATATGTGTGCCGTAATTGCAAGGGCAAGCACCATACCTTGGTATGTTTTCGGACGGACGGCGAAGGCGGTAAGGAGTCAACCACTAAGGTAGCAAACAGTTCCGGGAATTCCAAGGAAGGGGAATCAAGGACCAGAATGGTCAGCACACCATCGGCTGTTTCATCCAACATGTCTGGTCAGCGCAGCTCATCGGTATTACTAGCTACGGCCATCGTCTTAGTGGAGGACGATCAAGGAGGTAGTTATCAGGCAAGGGCTCTACTGGATTCGGGTTCTGAATGCAATTTCATGACCGAGCGGTTATGTCAACTGATGAGCGTTCAACGGCGACGGTCCGACGTGTCTGTGTACGGGATTGGGCAATCCAATACCAAGGTCAAGCATAAGGTGACAACAACAGTCAAGTCGCGAGTATCTGCTTTCTCGCGGAAGATGGAGTTTCTTCTACTACCGAGTGTCACAGCAAATCTTCCGATAGCCAACGTGGATATGACGGGATGGGAAATCCCAACTGGTGTGGAGCTAGCGGATCCAGCATTTTTCAAATCCAAGGCGGTTGATTTAGTGCTTGGGATCCAGTACTTCTTCGCATTTTTCCATACAGGGAATGAAGTGCAGTTAGGCAAGGGCCTTCCTACTCTAACCGAGTCGGTATTCGGATGGGTAGTAGCTGGCACGGTTGAAAGCTCGCTAGAAACCCAACGTATAACCTGCAATATGGCAGTCGGTCTGGAGGAAATATTGACTCGTTTCTGGTCCTGTGAGGAGATCGATTCTACCTCAACTTACTCGCCTGAGGAAACACGCTGCGAGGAGCAGTATGCTAGAACTGTACGAAGAGGAACGGATGGCCGATACACAGTCTCACTACCAAGGGATGAAGTCGCACTGGCAAGGATGGGCGAGTCAAGGGACATCGCATTCCGGCGGCTAGAAGCTTTGGAACGCAGACTGTCGAAGGATCCAGAGCTCCGGAAACAGTACAACCAGTTCATGGCGGAATATCTGGAGCTAGGCCACATGCGAAGGGTATCTGTGACACGAGATGAGGAAGGCAAACACTGCTACTTACCTCATCATCCAGTGGTCAAACAGGAAAGCACCACAACCAAGGTCAGAGTGGTCTTTGATGCATCGTGCAAAACTTCCTCGGGAACGTCTCTAAACGATGCACTATTGGTGGGACCGGTGATTCAGGACGATCTCCGGTCAATTATTCTACGGAGCCGAACCAAACAGTACATGGTGGTAGCGGATGTCGAGAAGATGTTTCGACAAATCAAAATCGATGAAGGGGACATGCCGCTTCAACGAATTCTGTGGCGTGTGGATGGTAACGAGGAGGTCGGGACCTACGAGTTAACTACGGTCACATATGGAACCAAGCCGGCTCCGTTCCTTGCAACCAGAACTCTCAAACAACTGGCTATGGACGAGCAAGCACGATATCCACTAGCGGCAAAGGCCGCATCAGAAGATGTTTATATGGACGACGTTTTATCTGGTGCTGACGCAGCAGAAGCAGCGTTGGAGCTGCGAATCCAGCTGGACGAGATGATGGCCAAGGGCAGATTCCGTCTGAGAAAGTGGGCTTCCAACTGCCCGATGGTATTGCAAGGCATACCAGAAGAAAACCTGGCGATATTGCAAACGGAAGAAGTCCAGCTAGACCCTGATCCCGAAGTACGGACCTTAGGACTTGTGTGGCTTCCTGTTGATGATGTTCTGATGTTCCGGTTCAAAATACAGGAACTGGACCCAGTTGGTCAACTATCGAAACGAAAGGTGCTGTCAATCATTGCTACGCTATTCGATCCGCTAGGCCTGATAGGAGCGGTAATCACAACTGCAAAGATTTTCATGCAGTTGCTGTGGTGCCTGAAGGACGACCACGGAAAGAGCATGGGCTGGGATGAAGCGCTACCACCGAAGGTCGAGGTAGACTGGCGAACCTTTCATTGCCAATTGCCACTGTTAAACGATCTGAGAATCGAGAGATGTGTGATAAAACCCAGAGCTATCAAGGTTGAGCTGCATTTCTTCTCAGATGCGTCGGAACGAGCATACGGAGCATGCGCATATGTCAGGAGTGTGGATTCAACGGGAGGCGTTCGTGTAGTATTGCTTTCGTCCAAATCCAAAGTGGCCCCATTGAAATGCCAATCCATTCCGCGATTGGAATTGTGCGGAGCCTTGATGGCGGCTCAGCTTGCGGAGAAGATTTCCGCGGCCATTCAGATGGAGGCACTGTTGTTTTTTTGGACAGACTCCACCTGCGTTCTCCATTGGCTCAAGGCAACACCCTCGATGTGGACTACATTTGTTGCAAACCGTGTGGCTAAAATCCAAGCAATTACTGAAAACCATACTTGGCAGCACGTTCCAGGTATCCAGAACCCGGCAGACCTTATTTCACGAGGATTGACTCCAGAGCAGATCCAGTGTAGCAAGCTGTGGTGGAAAGGGCCACCTTGGTTTCAAGAGACGTTCGAAACATGGCCAAAACACCAAGTAAGGACAAGCGTGGAAGACGCGGAAAAAGAGATTCGTCGTACAGCAGCACCCTGCTCACAACAACAGGAAGAGTTCGGTACCTGGTATGTCAGGAAATTTTCCAACTTTATCGATTTAGTAAGGCGTACAGCTTATTGGTTACGATTGATAAAAATCCTCAAACGAACGGGAGATTCTAAAATGTGGAAGGGCTTTCTAAAGACAGCAGAGTTGGTGGAGGCGGAGCATGTGTTGATGAGGCTTATCCAACAGGAAACCTTCAGCAAGGAGTGGAAGGCGCTCGCAAAAAATGAAGTGGTAGCTAGAAATTCACCGTTACGATGGTTTAGTCCACAGTTGTCAAAGGACAGTCTTATCCGAGTTGGTGGGCGCTTAAGGCATTCGTCGGAGAATGAGAATACCAAGCATCCAATAGTTCTCCCAGCCAGGCACCAGCTTACCCGAATGCTATTGGAGCATTATCACAAAAGATTGCTTCATGCAGGTCCGCAGCTTCTCCTTGGCACAATTAGACTCCAGTATTGGCCGCTTGGAGGTCGCAATGTAGCTCGACAGATCGTCCAACGCTGTCACCGTTGTTTCCGAGCAAAACCGAAGCCTACCCCACAGTTCATGGGGGAATTACCCAAGGCGCGTGTGACCATTTCACGACCATTTTCCAAAGCCGGAGTAGATTACTTCGGGCCAGTCTACGTCCGCCCAGGACCGCGTCGTACCGCTGTGAAGGCATATGTAGCAGTTTTTATTTGTCTCTGCACCAAGGCAGTCCACTTAGAGCTAGTGACTGATTTGTCCACCGATCGTTTCATGCAAGCTTTAAGACGATTCACAGCGAGAAGAGGAAAATGTTCCGATATTTATTCGGACAACGGGACAAATTTTGTCGGAGCCCGCAACCAGTTGAAACAACTACTAGATCTGATACGGAGTAAGGAGTATCGTGAAAAAATGACACTCGAATGCTCCAAGGAGGGAATACAGTGGCATTTCAATCCTCCAAGCGCTCCTCATTTCGGAGGCCTCTGGGAGGCTGCTGTAAAATCGGCAAAACACCACCTACTACGGGTTCTCGGAGAGAATACAGTGTCATTTGAGGATATGAACACACTTTTAGCCCAGGTGGAAGGCTGTTTAAACTCAAGACCGTTGACAGCCATGTCCGATGACCCAAACGACCTCGAACCCTTAACGCCGGGACATTTTTTAATTGGAACATCGTTACAACAACTTCCCGATCCAGACTTGTCAGCGGTACCGCTAAACAGATTAAAACAATGGCAAGTTGTTCAGAAAAAAATGCAGGAGTTTTGGAAAAGGTGGCAATTAGAGTATTTAGCGCAACTACAAGCAAGAACGAAACGTTGGCAGCCAGCAACTTCGATCAGTGAAGGACAATTGGTTGTCATTCGAGACGAGAACCTTCCTCCTATCCGTTGGAAAATGGGAAGAATCCAACAAGTGCACCCTGCGGACGATGGAGTCGTCAGAGTAGTGACACTGAAAACAGCGACAGGAGTTTTAGTTAGACCAGTGGAGAAAATATGCATTCTACCATCACCGACGGCAGAAACAGAAAGTGGTTCCCAGTAGTTGGAAATACCGACGCTTCAGTACGGTGTGCGAGAGGTTTTTCTTTCTTTTCAGAAATTTCAGCAATTTCAGGGGAGGTGAGAATGTTTGCGAGTGTACTACTTCACCCTGAAACCATTTATGCACCCCTCGACCGCTACACCGTTTTTTCCCTACTGAGAAGAAATCGCCCGTTCACTGTACTGATGTAAACACAACATAAAGTACGATTACCCAGCTGGCCGAGAAATGTCATCGGTCTACTCACACATCGGAGCCAGTACGAGTAAACAAATGCAGCTGAATTGCATCATCATCATCATCATCGGTAGGACTGGAGGGATAATCTCTCAACGACGGAAGCAGAGGAAACGAAGCCCTGGCGCACCACCTTTGCTGAACTTCACCCCCTGGAGCCCCCGGAATAGGAGAATAAAGGAGAAAGGCGCCATCAGTGCATATTCGGCGAAGAAGCTGCTCGGTCGCAGCAACCAATTCAATGTAAAGTGTAATGTATTGATTTGTCATATTGTGTAAGAATAAATGTTAATTAAATGTGAAAATATAGTGTGAAATGTAAAGTATTATCGGTATATGGCTGGTGTTAAGCTTATTTATATACAAGTCCCTGAATCCTTTGCCGATTGCCGGAAGGTATCAAGTGTCTGCCGACAAGCTTTGCCACCGTCAGGAAACGGGAATTAAATTAGGATACAGTCCACTAATCCAATCGAAGGAAGGTAAGGACCAGACTCCAAAACAGTCACCTTGCATGAAAGTTAAAAAATTTGTGAAATGTCATGCAACAAAAAATCGGTAATTTTAATCTGCTAATGATAGGCTAGTTTAAAACTACAGATCTCAGACTTACATTTCCGACCAGCTAAAAAGCGGTTTTGAAAAAAATCGCCCTTAAAGTTTTAAAGTT
The DNA here is from genome assembly GCF_030247195.1 of Topomyia yanbarensis. Taxonomy (NCBI): domain Eukaryota; kingdom Metazoa; phylum Arthropoda; class Insecta; order Diptera; family Culicidae; genus Topomyia; species Topomyia yanbarensis. The sequence goes on along the minus strand of NC_080671.1, from coordinate 407,433,877 downwards.
ACGCTCGGGGTATACATAAGAGGCGCTTCGGCAACATATTTTCAAAACTATTTAAGCACATTTTCAGCCATTGAAATTTTTTTCGATTTTTTGAAAATTCTAGTAATAACTCGATATTTTCAACAACAGAGTACTTAGCATAGGTCAATAACAACGTTTTCTAACTTAATATTACTTCATTGATTGCATAGTTTCAATTGAATAAAATCTGTTGCATACGGACAGTTTTTAGAAGAAATGAAACATTTTTTTGGTACAGGTAATCTTCGATACAACGTACCCTCGATATAACGTACCCTCGATATAGCGTCATTCGATATAACGTACATTTTTCCTCGATATAACGTACATATTTTTAAATTTATTTTTCAGGTCCAAATTTCTCTTCAATTACGCATGTATTCCATATTTTAAGAATTCAGTATGTTACACACAATCTTAAAACGTACTAATTGGGCTCCTAATGAGCATGTTAGAAATTGGCTACTTCATTGAAGGTTACGAGAGCGATTTTTTTTTCAATTTCATTTGCGTATGATCGTGATTTATTAAAACCAACCATTTATCTCAAAAAATAACCCAATATCAGTAGGGGAGCCCGAGGCTAGTTGGCGGTTGGGGTAAGTTGGCGGAATCCCTTTTTCTCCGTTTCTATTAGACATATAGCACTGCCTCTCGTGATGTACCTCAAGTTATGTGAAACCCATTATCCAACGTGTTTTGGTTGCAAAACATTTTGTATTGTGGAAGTTGTGGGCGATATTGTGTTTTCGAGCATACCCAGTAAATTTCCTAAATTTTAAACACTGTGTTATTTAGGGTGATGGCGGTCCTGCTCGCGGGGCAAGTTTGCGGTACTATTTACGATGCAAAAATAGTCATCAAAAATTTTTATTTCTGGAATTCACTCCAAAGTAAGAAAATCTTTTTCTTGTGTATCTCGTCAATGCAGGAAACATTTACTTCGGCTAGTCACCTGAAGAATTTCGAAAATTTGCTATTGAATATGGAGTACGCGTCAAAGTCAATATTCCGGGATATTGAGACTGAAATATAATAGCAAATGTCGATTAATATACAATTTTCTTGAAAAGACATTCAGCACGTTCCAAAAGGACCCATGAAGTATTTGATTCTCCATTTGATTGCTTATTTTAAGGTGTATCTATACATACCGCCAACTTACCCCAGGGCCGGGGTTAGTTGGCGGTTTTTCCGCGTCACATATTTTTGTTTCTAAAAATGGAGGCAATGCATCAAACATTTTAATGAAATTCAGAGATGTTGCCAACAGTCTGCCCTTCCATGCGACGTGTTCTATTTTGCAAAATCTAGATACATCAAAGCGGTAAAAAATTAAAACTGAAAACACAGCCAACTAGCCCGGTCTCCCCTAAGTTCTAACTGAAAACTAAAATTGATAATATTGATAATTGTTGGTTGGTTTCGGGACTGCGGAATCTGATTCTCTGGGCCGAATGACAACGTTTAAGTTCCACGGCATGCTGTGCCACAAAAAGAATGAGAGATCATATTTGTAGTTACACGGACGACTGTGCACATTTCGCGAGCGGTTTGGGGTATTTAGGAAATCGGTTAGCGGACTGAAATATGTCTCCAGAAATTGTTGAATCGTGGATACAAGTGGATCTTTATACTCTATTCTAATGATTAAAGTTCATAAATTGATTTTATTGTATGAGGCGCAGACGGTGGGAATATTAAAAACACTTTACAAGCCCAGACAAAATAATAATTAATGATTTAATAATTAGGAAAGGAGCCAGAATAGAGCATATTCGGAGGTAGAGATAGCGTAGTTGGTAACTCGATTGCCTTGTACGCAGCTCACCTGGGTTCAATTCCCAACCCCGCACATAGTGTTAGAGATTTTTCTAAAGAGATTTCTCTAACCCAACAAAGAGGCGAATGACCCTAAGGTTAAATCCTCTAAAATCAAAATAAAAAAGGATATTTTTAATAAATTTAATTCATATAAGCAAAAAAAATTGATTATGGCATCTTTTTTATGGATCCACTATAATTTTCTTATTAGAAAAGTTATTTCGCACTGCTAGATAGGTTAGATTTTCAAAATTAGTTACGCGTTATCAAAATTCTACGAAATAAAGTACTATGAACAACAATTCTTTGAACATTTTGCATGCTTCGATATAACGTACAATTCGATATAACGTACAATTTTTAAACCGAGATGTACGTTATATCGAAGTTTACCTGTAATGGCTTTCGAATTTCACTTTTGAAGACGAAAACCCTATTAGTCGAAACTTTACTTAAGCGGGGCCCATGTAATTTAAACATCGATGTCACAAATGACGTTTCAAGGCCGCAGAGATATTTGTTTTCGCCGTTAAAAGTTAAATTGAAAAGCCGAAACATGTATCCTCAAAATAAAAAAAATCAAGATCCATTCAGTAGATCTTTCGCAAATTATTCCCAAAAACACCTCAATTTCAGGCCTCGAGAGTAGAGGGAAATTTCGATGGCACATGATGCAACAAACATCGAAGAATGTTATAAAAAATATTTAATATGATAGTTCGATAGGAAAAACATCTATTTTGGCCAACTTTTTGCTCCAGCTATACCATAGTGTGCTGGAAAGAATGAATCAACCCCTATGTTTGAGAAAACCAGTCAGCCGAGGGCTATTTGGCATACATATTCAAAGAGTTGCTCATGTTTAAAAGAAGGAGTCAATTCCTATGTTCGAATAAACCGAGCATACGAGTTAATCACAGGTCATGTCCTTATTGATTCATCTGCTACATAAATTGCCATCCACGGGTCAATCGGAACATTGAGCGTTGAACGAACGTTCCTGCCCTTATTACACATTCTCCTTCCAGATAAATCAGAATCCAACTACAAAAAAAGCTCTAGAACTGATAAAAACCATAGCAGCCAACAACAATATTATAATTAATCCGTCGATTGTATTGACAGATTTTGAAACCGCTTAGATAAACACTATAGCAAGGATTGTTCCCAATTCTGTGCGATATGGTTGCTTTTTCCACCTAACGAAAAATTGGTGGAAACGGATTTAAAAATTGGGATTATCTGGAATTTATTTGAAAAGCGTGCAAATGCAGATCTCTTTCAGACAAACCCAGGCCTTGGACTTTTTGAAGCCTCAAGATGTGCCTGAAGGCTTGGGTATTGTCCGTGCTTCAGCTCCGGAACAAATGTCCCCGTACTTCGATTACATAAAAAATACGTTTTGGGAAAGCGAAGGGTTGAAAAACGCTGCGCACAGGCACAGGCCAGATTTTCCCCTGAATGATGGACCATGCGATACAATACCCTCAATGACATACCCAGAACCTCAAACGCAATAGAAGAGTATCACAACCAATTAAATGCACAATTAAAAGGTACCAGTGACCTTAAACTTTATGCGGTTGTGAAAGCATTCAAAGAGAAAGAGCAGTCCACGTCGGCGGAATATATGCGATATCTGCAAGAAGACACGATAAACCGGCGTCGCTGTAAAAACAGGCAGAAGAGATAAAAAATTAAAAGACGTTTTAATTGTCGACCAGGAAGATGGTACAACATTAAAATATACCATTTTATCAATAGCTCTTATATTATAAAACCAAACCTGAATATTAATACTAATAAATAAGTCATCTTCAGTTAAAATACCTCAATTTCTGGGAAATGGTTTTTTCTAGGGTATGAACTTCTGGGTATTTGTTCATTCTGGGTAACGGTTTTCTGGGCAAAAATACTTTCTGTGAAAAGGTTTTCTGGTAATTGGTACTTTCGACGGAATGGTTTTCTGGAGAATGGTTCTTTCTGGGGAAAAATCTTCGGTGTTTTAGTTTCTGGTTTTCGGGGGAAAGTCGTACAACCTCTGGCACCAACTTGCTGGCAGTTAGACGATATATCCAAACTAATACCAAATCGGCGCCAGTTAGACATTAAATCCAAACAGTTCACACAATATGTTTGAACGCCTAAAGCAACTGGCTGGTACCGAGTGATGTCTCGGTTAGTCAAGCACAGAAGCTCTGGATTGCTGACGAGTATAGGGAAACGAACTATTGTCTTTTGGAATTAGAGCCAAACGTCTGTGAGTATGCAACCTTTATTTTTCCGAAAGGTAAATGTTTAACTGGTGCCACTTTGGTGTTAGTTTGGATATATCGTCTAACTGGCAGCAAGTTGGTGCCAGTTACTGACGAGTGGAACACGAAATACTCTGGTGAACAATAGACCTCAAATATATGGTGAAAGATGATGAATCACTCGATTATTGATTCGAATCGTGCCAGAAAGTGGCTGAAAAAACTATCGACCTATATGAAAGCTACGGGATATTGTTGATTTGCCCTTTAATAAAGAATCAAACGGAGACGAAGCTGACCACATATTTTTACTCGCATACTAAGTAGGTATCTATTCTGCCCTATGCTGCCCATAATCGTAAGTTAGTCCCATGTAGATAGGGAATCCCATAGAATATGGGACTGACTTACGATTATAGGCAGCATACTACTTATGAAATATGGGTCTTACTTGAAGTTTGACGCTACCAACAGTCATTTGGAACGAACCACATCGATTAATTGAAAGTAGCTAAAGATTTCGGTCTTTGGCAATGCTACAACTATAAATATTAAAGGGCCAAATAGAACGTCCCGTTACTAATAGAGTGTCTAGCTGCATTTTCTTTGTTTGTTTTATTACAGCTTGAATCGCTTGGGTCATCCGCTGTGTGCCCCATCGTGAGTAGAGTTTTGCAGCTGTCGCATATGGTAGCATCAACTTTGGCCATCGTATGGACGTGGGAAGTCCATGTATGACCCGCACGGAGGCGCGAGAGAACCGTTTGTTCGCTACAGTTTTCGCAGTCGTTCCAGATGGCCAGCGAGATCTTAATTTTCTAGGTGTCCTTGGTTGGTGAGGTTTGCGATAATTTGGTGTTGAAGGTGTCTAGCTGTCAGGTGTTGGTGTCTCGGCTGAGATAGTTAGGCACTTTCTCCCTTGATGTCCACCCAACCGCTGCCAGGCGGTTGGCGTTCGTATTGTCGCTGATCCACTACACCCGGGAACCTAACAAATGGTGATGAACGGATCGCGGAAATTTTTTATGGTCGGCACGTAAGGGTGTCTTGACTGGCTGGACTCGATGACCTTGAGAACGGACAACGTGTCTGAGAAGATAGTTGGTGTGCCCGTTGGATCTTTGTACATGGCGACTGCGATAGCGGCTGCCTCCGCCGAGAATACTGAGCAGAGGGGGGATAGACGGAGGGAGATACCTGCTATGTCGCTGATCCCGATTCCTACTCCCTCATCCACCTTCGAGCCGGCGGTGAATATTTTTGTGTAGTTAGGGTGTGTTCACCAGCTGGTGAAATATTGCGAGAGCACTGCTTGGGGGCCCTCGACCTTCACAAACTTGACAAGGCTAAAGTCCATGTTAGGGCCGGAGTCGTTCCATGTACGAGCAGTTAGGCGGTGGAGACGTGCAATCGTGGGGAAAGGTCGATCGCCAAACGTCGAGAAAAATGATTCGGCCGCGGAGAGTAAAGGGCATTCGGATCCGGAAGTTCTTTCCAGGTATCCAAGTGCCTTTCAAGGATAACTGCGGCTACCGCCCCGTGGCAGGGGAGAATTCCACCTTCCACACATACCGCTTCTGCTGGAATGCTTGGTAGAAGTCCTTCCGCCAGACGTATGGTTTCGTGGTAGGGTGGGGCTAGAATATTGACCAATTCAGTTCGGTTTGAGCTTGACAGAAAATGCGACTGTGTATCAGTGCCTGGCTCACACTAAGAGTCGTCCTTCGATTGCATCATCCAACGGCGGCTTGAATGGTCCTTCCTGTCATTACTATCGATTTGCCTATTGCTGTTATCACGATATCATCTGCATACACTCCTATGTAGACCCCTTTCGGCAGTACTGAGAAGAGAGTCCATTCTGACGAGGAAGAGTGTCACAGCGAGGACACACCCTTGAGCGACTCCGTTAGCCGCTCGGAATACGTCGGATGTCTCAACCCCCTGATACCCATCAGTGCCATTCCAAATGACGATATCTCCGTGGAGGTTCTCAGAAGCAGCTTTCTCTATGATTTCTTCAAAGATGGCCCAGTGTGTCCCTGTTCCGAGTCCTCTACGAGAAGCAAACAGCCGTCGGTACCCTCTTGAAGCAGGGTGACTAATTTTCTGTTTACCGTCCTCTCCATTGTTTTGGTTGTGCACAAGAGAAGGCTGATTGGCCGGGAATCGCTAGGTGTACGATTGTTGTCGTTTGTTTTCCGGATAAGTACAATTTTGGCTGCTTGCCACTCTTTGGGGAAGGGCCCACCTTCCCAAACCGCGTTAAAGCTCTCGAGAATCCCTCGGGTCGTAGATTGTTAGCATTAGCATAGGATAGCCAACGCGATCCGGTCGTGCTGAACTACCACGTGCGACTCTGAAGGCATCCGCGAGTTCGCGAACGCTACTTCTGACTGGAGTCGTGGGAAAAGATGTTTGGTGATGCCTCCATTGCGGCTCTGCGCTTTGCGAAGTCCGAGATGGACTCAAAATGTGATCCAATCAAATTAGCGATTTATAGTGGGTCAGCGATGGTCACTCCGTTAGTGATGATGGTGTACCCGTACTGTCTTCTTTTGCCATTGAGCGTGTTTATCCGTTTCCACAGTTCGGGCGTTGAAGAGTTCGGCCCGATCCCATCGAGGAATTTGGTCCAGCTGGCCTCTTTAGCTTCCTGGATGGTCCTTCTCGCTTGGTTCCGTTGTTTTTTTGAAGTTGTCAGCGCGTTCGTCTCGCAGGGGGTGATTGGGAAGGGTTCTTTTGAGAAGGCGAAAAGCTCTATGGCGTGCCCTGGTAGCCGACGTTACGGCTTGGTTCAACCAGTACACCGCACGGTGGGGTGATGCGCAACACGTTTTAGGGGATGCTAAGTGCGGCGGCTTCGACGATGAGGTTTGAGAGTTCTACGGGAGTGTAGGATCGTTCCTTGCCGAAGGCAAAGCTAAAGTTCGTCAAAGCTGCTCAGTCGTAAAGCCAGCGGCGGCGACGGGTGGTGTTCGGCTGGTCCCGGTTGAGGTATATTACTATTAGGAAATGGTCGCGTCCAGCAGCGTCCCTGGCTATGATCCAGCTGCAGTTTTCAACGATGGGCCTTGAGACAATCGTAAGGTCGATGACCGAGTAGGATCGACCACGAAGGAATGTGTTGTTTCCGTAGTTTAAAACAACAGCGTCCTCCTCTTCGACAGCGCTCAGGATTTCATTACCCTGGTGACAGCGTTTGAGCAACCCTCAGTCGATGTGGTGGGTCATGTCCTCCATTATTATGAAAGAGGTGTATCTGGTGAGCCGACTGGGTGGCTAGGGTGCTCGCTGTCTGACGATACTCCAGAGTGTACATTGGAGGGGGGGGGGGGGGGTCCTGTGGTAGGTTGCCTGAAAGCGGTAGACGAGTATATGGTCGTGGTTCGGAGGTAATATAGTTCGACTTACCCGGGAGCGCACCGCCGAAGGCTCGTGAATTGTCGCCGGTACTGCCCCGGACAGGGCCGATGCAGGTGAGGTGGCTTTCTCTCTAGTTTTGTGTTTGTCTTATGGTCCAGCTACTGCTGTTTCTTTTGTTGGTAATGAATCTTCCTTTGTATCCATTGGTTAAGTTGGTTGCTTTGTTTTGTTTCTGATCTAGCTGTTGTTGATGTTTTCTGATCTAGCTGTTGTTGATGTTTCGGGCTGTGTTTGTGTTTATTGCTATCGCTCTTTCCTGCGTTTCCTCAGTTGTTGTGCTTTGGGGTCCCAAGGATTTTTTTTCTATCGGGCTGCGAGATTTGTCTACCTCCGCTCGGCGCTTTTCCTGTTTCTGCTCACTCTGTGATCTTCGGAAACTGTTAGTTTGGGTTGTTGGTATTCTGTCAATGGACATCGCTCTCGAATCTCAGTTCGTTGCTGATGAACCCATATGTTTACGGGATTCGGCCTCATTCGTAGCCGTGATTTGCTTTTTCAAGTCTTGGAAGGCTCTGCTCAGTGCGGTCATTTCGTTCATTAGGTCATTGTTTTCTATCTTGGCCATGAGTAACTCTTCTTTTAGCTTTTCATTCTCTGCGTCTTTAGTTTCTGCCAACGGGCGGATCGCCGCAAGCTATGTAAGCTTTGCGACTTCCTGCCTAAGCGCGGTTATGGTAGGATTTCTTTCATCAGCCCTTTTGAGAGTTTCGGCGAATGTCGTGCTACTGGTGTTTTAGTTGGCCAGAGGTCTGGCTTCTGGGAAGGTTATGTTCCTGTCGGTTTTCAGTTTTATGATTTGTACGGGATACAGTCGATCCCTGGCCGAGTGTTTGTCGCCGCAATTCAAGCAACGACTCTGCTCGATACATGATTTTCCTTGCTGGTTCGGTGTTGCTCACCACATTTAAGGCACACCTCTCTTTGTGCGCACACCTTCGTCTCATGGCCGAACTTCCCGCAGCGGAAGCGTGGCATTGGGCTTGGATAGTAACGTCTTACTTTTACGCGAACCTCGCTGAGAAATATTTCTTCCGGAGAACAGGAACCGGAAAAAGAGAGTACCAAGAGCAGAGTGTTGGATGGACAATCGTTAACCATCTTCGTGATCCTTCTAGGCCTTTGCTCTTTTAGTGCTTCCAGGATTTTGGTACACTTCAAGATCGCAGTATCAGTGACGTAGATTAGCCCTTGGACTTTATTAAGGGATGTGGGATAATTTCTACTTTCTGTCCGTCGGTTAGCTGTTGTAGGCTCTCTTGCAGGTGGTAGCGCCAAACCCTACGTTCGACGGCAGCTTCCCCAGCGGGCCGAAATTCAAAGCCATCTTTTTGTATGTGATGGCACACTTTTGTGATACCGAAGCTATGAAACTGTATCATCTCGACAAGGCCCTCGTCGGAGAAACAGCCGAAGTACTAGAAGCCAAGGCCCTTAGCGAGGGTAGTTACCAACAAGCATGGGTCATTCTTTCCGAGCGATTCGAATATGTACGTGTGATGGTGGCATCTCACCTCCAAGGTTTGCTGTCGCTCAAGATGACGCCCGAATCTCATAAAGAGTTGCGATCACTGATGAACGAGGTTACCTGTCATGTAGCGTCCAGTGCTCGACCTTCATCTCTTTGTCCACATCCCAGAAGAACGAGATAGAGGATGCAAATCGCTGGGTTTTGCTACAACCGCCTGAAAAAAGTACACCTCATCAGAAGTTGTTCTTCCTCCAAGTCGTGCCGCAAGTATTAGGCTCCCCATGTTGCATGTAGATGTGGCGCCACTTGCAGAGCATGATGTCCAACTCAAAGCATCTCAAGCCGTATCCACCGTCCGTCGAAAACCTGAAAGCATCTCCTTCGATAGACCACCAAGTGTCTGCATCCTGCTCCAGCTACTACGCTAGTCAAATTCCGATCCAGAGTGTCTACATTCTGCAATTTCGAGCGTCTTGTCGCAGCCAAGGTGATTGGAAAAATCTCAACCACCAATATGTCAGTGGATAGCACGTTTCGGAAGGAATAATCCGTACCAATCCAGCGTTCCACACTCCCGACAATTTTGATATGCTGATCGGTGGAAAGTAGTTCTTCGTCATCCTGAAGCCAAGACTTCTAAGCTTGTCCGAAAAGTTGTAACAGCTGCGAGAAACCCACCTAGGGAGGATCGTGGCTAGTGTCCTTAAAGTGTCGTACGTCTCCGACGGTCCAGTTCAAAACTGCAACCTGGTCTCCTTCGAAGAGGCCGAAACCATGATGCAGCGGTTATGGTCGAGCAATTGCCGGATAACTCCAAGCTATCCAGAGAAGAAGTAGCCTAGAAATTTGGCTTCCTGTCCACATACAAACGAGATCCGACAGAGAGGTTTGTGGTACTACAACGATTCAAAGAAACCGTTGTCAAGTTGGACGATTGTCGAGATATGGCACTGACGCGATTTGTGATGTTATAGAAGATATTGCTACGTTGAGATCCAGAAGCAGTACATTGAGTTCATTCGCGACCACGAGACTCTCAGGCATTGCCATGATGTGACCGAATAAGATGACCCGCCGGACCTGAATTTTTCTACCTGCCTTATCACGCTATTTTGCGCCCCTCCAGCTCAATCACAAAATGTCAGGTAATATTCGATGACAGCGCGAAGTCGTTTTCCTCCAATATTGTATTGAATGACGTACTTCTCGTCGGTCCGGTAGTGCAAAGTAAGCTGTACTCCATCGTGCTTCAATTTCGTACCAACACCAACAAAGTAGCTTTCACAGAAGACATCTTCACAATGCGTCGTCAGATTCCGATGGCACCTGAACATCGACACTATCAGCGAATCTTCTGGCGTGAACGAACTTCGCAATCGCTACGTACACTGGACACCGTTACTTATGGTACAGCATCGGACCCATACCAAATAACGCGGTTCCTGGCACAATTGGCTGCGGAAGAGATTACCCGATGCAACTAAAATAATAACCAACGAGGTCTACATGGACGATGCGCTGTGTGGTGCCGATTCGAAGCACAGCGGCAACTGAAACAGCTACTGACACCCGGTGGCTTTCTCATCCACAAATGGTGTTCCAATTCGGTAGAGTTCCTCCAACACGTGCCAAACGAATAAAGTAAGCTCCAAGTGCAGATGCGGAGCGTAAAAGGTCATCAAGGTTTTAGGTCTGGGATCCAATGGCAAATGCCCTACTTCTCGCTAATCAGACCACGCCAGCGACAAGAAACGTTGTGACCAAGCTGTCGATCTACGCCGAAGTCGCCAAATTCTACGAGCCTCTCGGCCTTTACTCATCAGCCTTCGTCCTCACCAAACTACAAACGCATCGTCTGTGGAGCCTCAAGGCAGATTGGGATGGACCGGTCGACGAAGATTTTGCACAACAGTGACATCTATAGCTCATTGTCGCACCTCAACCAAACCCCAGTTCCTAGATGTGTACCAAACAACAACGTCTATGGCCTATGGGTTACACGGGTTCCCTGACACCTCGGTCGTGGCGTGCAGAGCATGTTTGCCGACGGAATGGCAAAGATGGCTCTTCTGAGCAGTAAGTTTAAGTTGACTCCCTTGCACGACTAGTCAATCCCATGGAAAGAGTTGTCTAGTTCCCCCTGCTATCCCATTTAGTGAAGAAGGTAACCGTCGAGCTGAGGATGAAGTTTGAAGAAGTCGTCCTGTGGTGTGAGGGTGCGATTGTTCTATCCTGGATCGAAGAACCGCTCAATGAGCTTGAGCCCTATCCTCACAGTCACGTCACATAGAGACAAGAAGGAATTTTTCCGATTTGTTCGTCCGAAATCGCATTGCTTTAATCCAAAATGAAACCGATGGTTTCCGATGAGTGTGTATCAGTAACTTAAACAATCCCACCGATGTCGTTTCCATGGCTAGCTACCCGAGATAGTGAGCAGACACAACCTCGGATGATACGGTCCTGAATTCCTCGTTTGCGCAATCTATCAGATTGTACTTTTGCAGCCGTTGTAGATTTGCCAGAAATTAAAGCGGTCCTAAAAACCCGAGCAATCAGCTTGTCGTATCGCACTGCTCCTATCCATCTAACTGCACAAGCGAGTCGGATGTTCCTCCGGTTATTTTGATAGTTGATTTTAACCCATGCAGTCTCGTACGAATCAGCTAAGCCAGTTTTGTCGGAAAGCCACGTTCAAGCATTATCTACCACAGTTTGTTTCGTCCTACTGATGCGTACGCAGCATTGAAATCCACAATCAAATGACAAATCCGCATTTGGTCCGTTGTTGTTCATCCTTCTCGAAACCCTCTTCGGTATTCGCCGACAAAGAGTTCCACTACGTAGCTATTACTCTCCAGTTTTTAGGTCTTCTTGAAGAATTGAAGAAGGAATAATACATTTTCAATATTATCACTTAGTTCAAAATCAACAGAGAAAAGACTTGTATTGTGTCTTATTTAAAACACTCTTGAACCGTTCGAATTGCAACCTTCGGAACCACATTTCAGCAAAGCTCAACAACCAGCTGCTCTTCAGACGAGTACCATTTCCGAAAGCAGCGACGTGTCGGACACTCTCGAAGAGGTAAACATGCCTGCACCGCCTAGTCCCGAATCTGGCCTCGAAGCTGTGGATGGAGTTCAGCCTGAACTGCAGCGAACGGAGAAGGAATCGGAAATTAGAAGTACGGCTTTGATGCGGTCATCTTTTCACCATTGTGGTGATGCATTCTTTTCTTTTTTCAGAAATGTATCTCGTGGCGGAATATCTTGGCAATGGTCACGATCACGGTTTGGATGAGTTGTTGGGACCAATCCCAGGCAGCAAGACGTTGTTTAAAAATAAGCATTTCATCCTAGCATGCACCATTCCACCCAAAGGAACTTGCAATATATTAGTAATTATAATTATTTCTCTTTAGATAAAACGATTGTTTAAATGCAACTTTTTAATTCAGGACAGAGATACAATGAAGAACAAATACCACCGGTTCAGTATGGCCCCCTTTGTAAAGGAACACCTGCGACAGCAGATCGAAACCGGTGGCGGCAAAGTATACATGCATTTCGAGGACATTCCAAAGACTAGGTACAAACAGTGCAAGCTGATTGCTCCTCATCCGTCTGCTACTGCCAAATACGTACAGTGCCTGGCAGTTGACATTCCAGTAAGTATTACAAAATTTGAAATCAAATTCACAGATCAAAACTTTTCTCAAATTATACAGGCCGTATCGCACGAATGGATCATCGAGTGTTGTCGGAAGCTAACACTGCTTGATTTCAAACCATATGCACTGCCAGCCGGTTGGTCCCTGATCGAAGAACGGTACATCAAATGGAGCTGTGGTCGAAACATGGACCAACGGTCCACTGCCAATCCTTTCTTCGGTTGTTGCATTCAGATTGCAAGCCTCAACCAAGACTTTACCGAGTTCTGGAGTAGGGTGTGCAAATTGGCCGGTGCCACTGTCAGACTTATCAAATCCGAAACGGATCTAACGCCTAACTTGACTGGATACATGCTGACGGATCAGGAATTCCCTGAAAATATAAAACTAAGAGCGACCCGATATGGGCTACTAATCGTTTCCACGGTGTGGGTTGTGCAAAGTCTGATCGTAGGCAAAATACGCCAGCCTGATAGTCATGAGAAACTTACACAGATTTACCAAGATGACGATTACTAGGGTGTATGGTTCGAAACTAGTCGCGTATGGCATATTAAGTATTTTATCGTTGTTTCGTTCAGTTGTTACCTGTGTTCAAAATGCTATGAGCTTACGAGCATATATTGTTTTAATTTGTGCTTATCGGAATCTTTTTTCAAATATTGACATAGTTAAAGAAACTTAACCATGACTCAAGAAACCAGTAATGTTTTTCGTCTCGAGTTTATATGTATGGTATATGGGCCAAATGCAGCACTTAAACTAGCTTTTACCAATAAAATTAAAATAATCTACCAGTGAAAAATGAATAATAACTTTAGTGTAATCGTAAACACACGTTGAACGTACATCTGTTGTAATGACTTTTTTGTTGGAATACCGTCAACGACGAATAAATCAATTGAAATGCCTTATTTGTTACTTTTATTTGAATGTACTTGTTCACACATCTTTCATATTTTAGTGGCAGTTGTGAATCGAAAAAGATATTGAATATTCGCCTTTAGTTTCTATTTTCATCCTTAGGCGAATAATGCATACCACTACAACTTCCTTGACCTAAATTAAACACATGAAACAGGTTACCGTACTGTCGTGACTGGAGATTTTGTTTAATAAATTACAAGTTACTACACCTTGCAAATACAATATTCCATTTTTAACTGCAATCGGAATATAAAATAATCGATACGTTACGGCACATCGCCTCACCCCTCGGCATAACGCTCGACCGCATCGCGCACAACCCTGCAAAAGTTACACGTTGGAAGAAGAAAATCTTTCGCCCAGCTGTCAACGAACGGATTCCGTGACTGCGCTCGTCGGTGTCTGGTTTATTTTGATTGATTCGGCTGCCAAAATACAGCGAAAGTGTTCGATTTTGGTTCCCGGTAGTAGGTAAACCGTGTCCCGTGTTTGCTCGGCTGAAATTCGCGTACGGTCTGTGGAATAATAGTGTGAAATCTTCGCCAGAATAAGTTGTATTATCGTCAGATTTCTGCTGGTCGATCCGAGCTGCTACACCTTTTGTGGTGGAAAATAGTGACGCATTGCACCAATACAGTGGCAGGTTGCATCATTCATAAAAAAGAAAAGTGCATAAACACTGCGAGGGTGTGCAGTTCGTATTTATGAGCACAGTAATTTGATTTATCGTGTGCATCAAAGTGCTGGTTTAGTTTGCCTGTTACGAGTCTAAAGATTTGTGATTAGCTTTGGAATAAGTTTGAATTGTGTCGAATCTGAGGAAAATATTACTGGAAATCATTTCAATTACTAATGAGAATTAGGAAGCACAATGGATATGGAAGAAACTGTTAATTTTATGGTGAGTGGCTCAATATGGTTTACATGTAGTTTTCAAGTCATCTATTAGAATATTAAAATTTGAATTATTTTAATTGTAGATTAAAATTTTTGGTTTCAAGAGTAAACAAATTGATCTAGAACGTAAATCAAAAAGCATTCTAATCACCACTGACGTGTCCCGAAGTTTTTTATTCTGTTTGCTTTCATATGGAATTTCCTCATGCTGTCTGTTATTGCGGTAGATAAATATAGGGGAACTGGTGACAAAAAGAACAATTTATAATTTTTCAATTAAAGATTAACATTTCTATATGCACAACTCGGTGTGTTGCCGATCTGCATCTGAGTCGTACCACGAAATCGTCAGGATGTCTAAAGCCACAAAGCGGATAATTTGACACTAAACGACCTCGGTAAATCGGGGCTTTAATTGTGCCATGGATATTCCTTTTACCATAAAATTGCAAGTTCCTATTTTATTCCCCTGTCGCTATTGTCAGCCCTCTCTCCCATCTCCTAAACACGGCTGCTACTTCGAGGTAGGAAATCATCCCCTTTTTAGTTGTTTTTCCAAAGCATAAAAGCTCTCCGTTACAGAAAAAAAATATGTTTTCCTAGTTTAAATACTCAATTCAAAAGTATTTCTTGCTGAGAAAATTTAAAACCGTGAAATTTGTACCGTTAAAATAACGCAACCGTGCTTTACCAAATAATTCGATTGACATTCAACAGTTTTCACGATGCCACCAGCGTTGCGGTTTGGTAAGACTAAACTGGTGTAGCGTTTCGAATAAGAACCTACAGACAGCCTCGGTTGATTGTTAGGATAGGAAATTTTACTGTAAAATGGCATTTAATTTTTCTATCGCTTTAGATAGCATGAAATAGGGGAAACTGAGGAGATTTTAAACAGGGAAGAGTTCAAACAACGCCCATTGCTAGCTCCGGCCAAAGTACTTTTGTTGTATATCTTTCCTATATGTTTAACAAAAGCATTTTTGCAAAATTCCTAACGGTGTGGTTTTGCTAGAAATGGGCTTTGTTTGAACTCTCCCCTGTTTCAACTCTCCTTGGTTTCCCCTACGAGCTAGTAGAGCTCCTGGTGACTCAAGTACTAATTCTGAAGGGATTGTCAAGTTCGACGACAGTTATTTCGATTCCACGATGCGATCGACCGACGTCGAAGCGCTAGAAATTATTAATACTTGTTGCATAAGTAATTCCAGGTAGTACAATTGATGGTACGGGCTGGAGTTGAACCTATGGCCTTCGACTGGCGTGGTCCATTCTCGTCGCTACGGATGTCTTGATGACTGGTTGATGGATGTGCATTCTTACTTACAAGTGAATTGATCGATTCGCTAGGGTATATGTGGCTCCTACTAGTTGTCGACTTTTTTGAATTTGGGTGTGATTAGCTAGAAATTATAGACACCCCACTTTGACAGTCTATCCTCAAACTTCGCACAAAACAGAAACAAAAAACGCTACGCTATAGGCACTAGTGAACCCAGTTCTATATCCAGCGCACAAACAGTATTGTATCGTGAAATGGGTCTGCCAAAGGAAACAAGTGACCGTGCTACGGGATAACATAACTTCGATTTACCTTAATAAAACTTGTGTTAGTAATTTTTATTTTCACTTATGGTAAGAAATTAAAAGATCCATGGCTCAGTTGTGCTAACGCATTGTCAAATAAGCCTTCATCAGAAAAAAAAACACACTTTCGCTCTTGGAATTGTCGAATCACTTACTCAGATCAGTGTAGTTCGTTCGAGTCGAATGCCGTTTAAATAGGCATTACGCTAGCACAGATCGGGTCGCTTGCGGGATATGTAGTTCCGGAGACTAGAGGTGAACATCTCTCGCGCATCTAATGAAGGAAAATTATTTTTAAACAACATAAAATTGCTGCCGTGACAACTGCCAATGTCAACCAGATCATATCTAATTCTGTTAAAAGATCAAGGAGAAATACTGTTAGCATTTTTATCAATCGATTGATCCGCTTCAGAGCTAAGAGACAAAGCAGTAGAATAGGGCTAAAAAAGCGGCTTCAATTCGAATTTTGTTTACTACAGATAATGATGACTCAAACGCACTGGAAACGTTTCATACTAAGCAAACTGGAGAATTCGACATCACGCTCTTTGAAACAAATACATTGTCACCGTTCGCTAACAAAAAAGTTGTTTTGATGCTCTAGTAAAAATCAGCAATCGAAAATTTAAAAAAAAAACTAAGTACTTTTAAACTTAGTACATTGAAAGAATACTTTCCCGAGAATACCATCAATCTACCATAAAGTACTAATGAACAAAGCCACCGAGTTTATAATTTCTTTGATATATCCATACGAAAGCCTAGATATTTAATATCAATATTCATAACGTCCTTATACTTCTATAAGGTAACCACGAGGAGCGAAATTAGTAAGTCCCCAAATAGAATGCGCGGTAGAATGCGGTAAAACACTCCCGATTGACTTTGCATCTTTGCTGGGAAAGATGAAACACACACGCAACGATAAGCAGTAAGAATCCTTTGTTAACGAATACCAAAGTGGGTTTCGAGAAGGACGATCAACGACAGACGAAAAGTTTATTTTGTTGCAGTTCTATATAAATTACGGGAATACCGAGGCGACGTACGATTCAGTTAAACAAAACGAACTGTAACAAATAATGCTTGAATATGGTTTCCGATAAAAACAGATTAAGCTTATTCGTAGGACGCTGAGGATGGGTCAAAATCAATCATCAAAATAGCCGACTCACTTGTAATGTTATACGGATTCAAGCAGGACAATGCACTCTCTAATCTATAGTTCATCATAGCGCTCAAATGTGTGAATTGAAAATCTGATGTGCAAAGGAACGGAACCATCAGCAGAAGATCTCACATGCTTCTTGGCTTCGCAGACGACATCGACATTATTGGCGTTGATCGCAGAGGAATGGAAGAGACATTTTGCTTTTTAAAAGGGTGGCGGCTACAGTCGGTCTAGCTACATATAAACTGATAAAAGAATGCATGAACATAGAAGCTGGTAGAGTGCTCGGTGTACTTGAGGAAACACTGCTGCGTTCAATATTCGGCGGCACAGTAGAAAACGTAGTTGTACACACGCTAGCATACGTAGCATAAAACAATCACGCGATCAAATACACATAGAATCACTTGTGCCATTCGCGATTATACAAATCTGGTCATGCTTGCGAACATGCAATCAAGATGATCCGCACACACGCGGATAGAGGCGTAATCTCGCACACATAAAAACGGTCCGGTGCACAGAGGAGTAACTGGGGTCGAATCCTGGACAAAATTATTTACTGCTACTATTGCTGTTATTATGCCTAAATATGAAATAAAAAAAGACAACTAGTTTTTGAAGCAATTTGGCATCTGTTCACCTACCAGTGCAGATGTCAATTTTCTATATCCTTTCGAATACTAGCAATCTCGTGGAGATCTTTGCGAATACATTTGTTTTTCTACTTGCATAAACGGATGGTCAGTGGAAAAGGGAGAGAGGAAGGGACGCCTTTCCACGTATAGAGGAACCCGGGGCTATTCGGACCTACTTAAAAAAATCGCCCTTTCAGGTGGATAGATGTGAAAACAGCTACCAGTCAAAGGTCCAAATTGTTAGTTTGAAACCTCAGTTACACTTTGATGCCATAAAAGGTTCATTTGTACCTTCAATAGCAGCACTAGACGATGATTTGCAAACCTTTACATTTTTCCATCGTTTTACAATGTAGGGGCAATTCGGACATCCCCACGGGGCAATTCAGACCCTCACTTTTCTTTAATTTCTACAATGAAATTATGTTTACCTATGAAATATTATAAGACACTCCTTAAGAATCAAAAAAAAATTGCTTTACACAAAAACTTAATCTGTTATGTCACAGCTGTCGATTGGCGGCCCATGCATTTTCTTTGCAGTGGCGTGTGAAATGGTGTGCGCAGCCGCAAGCCACTGAACGGTGGTTGACGGAATAGGGAGTCCGAATAGCCCCGTACCCCCATTTCGCTCAAAAGTGGTGAATGTCTCGAAAATATGTGTTTTCACCCAAACAAGAATCATTCTATAAAATAGGAGCCTCAAGCTTTCGAAAGCACACTTCTTTTTTTTCTTTTATTTGTTGGTTTGCTGTTGGTTTTTTCCATGATTATGATTTTTGTTTTGAGAATGGCAAAAAACGAAACGCGTTGTATCTCTTTTCTACAAAGAGCAAAGAATCAAATTCAGCTCTCAAAATTAATGTTTCAGGATAGCGGTTCCACGAATATGTACGATTGTCAGAAAGTCTTGCTATTTTCCGAGAAATCAAGGGTGTCCAAATTATCCCCACTGTCTTAATAGCCCCGGGTCTCCCTACATAGAGATACATTTTTCCAAAAATAGTATTTGGCCCTACAGCATTTCGGTGTACCTCAAATTAGTAAAAATTTCAATATTTACAAATCGCTTGGAATTTGTGGATCGGACAAGATCGGAGGAGTTCTAATGTTTTTTGCAGACTTCCCATGAACATCGACAAGCTTGAACTGTGCACAAAACTTCGTGCACACGTTCAACCTCAAACATGCTTCGTCTCGAGGTACAGGTTCTCCTCGAACATCGAACCCAAGTGAACCATGTAAAAACTCTAGCTCAAACATCCGTATACGTACACCGGGTGCGTACACGAAAACGATGATGAGAGTCAGAAACAGAAAACTGGTGCCACGAACCTATGTGTACGCACACCGTGTGCGTACATGCGGTTCGGTTGTGCAGGCGAACATGTGCACGTGTTTTGGTTTGAGTTTGTACACGGAGTGTAGGTTTAATATGAGCACAGAACCAGAGCGAACATTGTGTACGATGTTCATTTGGGATGACTGTTTTTTTTTGGATAGCTTTAACTTGTTTTGTAATACTGCTTCAACAACTTTGCCGGAACTCGCCGTTTAATATAACTTTTTTATCATTCAAGTTTGGAATAACATGCTTAGAAAACGGATTTTTGAAAGCTGAGGCAATGCACAGCAAAACTACTATTTTCAGTTAGTTCTAAGCTGAATTTATACAAATGGTTGTGTTCAACTATGTTTGTAATAATACTATCTTATTTAATACAGACATCATCACTAGAAAGCGATATTGTTGGATATATAATGAAAATGATTAAAAAAGCCTTAAAATATAACCATTTTCCATCAATGCAAAAATTCCTTATTTTGCCACGTTTTACTTCTAGGTATGTAAAAAATATAACGAAACAAAAAATCGAAAAAAAAATATTTTGGTTATTGGACAGGAATTTGTACAAGTTACACCTCTGTCCGATGATCAAAACAATATGTTAGTGGTTACGAATTATTAACGCGGCGTTAGGTTCGATAATACAAATGCTCGTGCCCACGCAATTATGAAACGGTCACATGCAGAAGCAACAGGTGAGGGAAGTGTCAGTACATCATGGTCGGATACTCAAGTGATATGGGAAAACTCACTCCCTTCCAGATTTGTATCGTACACTCAAAACCGTGCTTCGTACGAACATTCAGAAACCCACACGAATATACAAGCATTTACACAGTTATAGAAACGAATTTATACACGCAATGTTAGTGACGTGACGCCCTCGCGATTATACCCGTTAACATGCAATCGCTCGTGCTCTGCGCTGTAATTAACCCTGGTCACAAAAGCGAACATGCAATTGCGAACATCTTCGTAAATCTTCTCGCAAACCTTATAACGCCTCTGTGAGTAAGTGAATGTTTTAAAACCCATGAACTTAAAAACGCGATCACAATAACACAATCGCGCGTTTCCAAGCGAATCGGAGTCGGTATGTTATGAAAGACCCTACCCTCGGTGCTAGAAGCCTAGACACATATCTTCAGTTGGACCATTCTCATTTCGATCATATACACTGGACAACAAGTTCCAGGGCAACATTTGCCAGAAAATCAAGGAATATGGAGGAACTCACTTTTCCAGCTATTATACAATTATACAATTGCATTCAAAAAACTCGGTCTCGAGCGCGAACATATAAACGCTCGCTCCCACGCAATCATGTAATCTCCACCTCCCTGAATCTGAATCGTGGACTTAATATTACAATCAGAATTACAGCATGTTGCAGTTGTCCTTAAGTAGTATGTTAGTGGGTGACATTTCTCGTCTCGTCTGCAATTGCATTGAGTGATTCTGACTTAGAACTCTTCCGAAAACCCAGCTCTGCAGCACAAATACGACAATGCTCTCAAAAAAGGAAAAATTGTTTCTACAAGTAATTTTCCAGCTTCTAACGGACAATTAATGATTGCTGAGTCAACCAAACCAATCCTTATCACCTGGAAAGCTTGACTGCTGATAGCGTAACAGAGTATACGAACTGAACACACGCCTGATTCACTTTGGGATCTGATGCAATGTAGTTCATTATCACTGCTTCGCACACCGATCGCAATGACCAGTAGTCGCTTCTAAACAAAAACATTTGCGTTAGGTGCTCGCAACCGCTGCAACAGTGTCGTTGTTGCACGAGAGTGTGGAGAACTAAATGCAATGCATCAAACTCTCGATCGATAGTGTCCTTGAACCCGTCTCGATCAAACTCGCGCACATGTGTTGCACGATTAATATTTACGATTACAGCGCGTTTAAGCTGCAAATAATCTCAAGAAGGAAGTTCAACAGATAACGGTAATTGAACTGCGCAGAATATGGCTTAAATCTGGTGCCAAGTTTGTTTTTTCGTGTTTGTGTTCCATTAGAATGTGTGAATGAGTTGCTCACGACAGGTTCGTTTGGATGATATCAGTCGACGACGGGAACGCCTTAACCCATTTACCGAATCAACAGGGGACGTCACCATATGCGGGAAAATGGATAGAGGCAGGCAGACAGACAATTACGATTGTCAATCTTTGGGATTTAGTTGCCTAGCAGACGCACGTACATACTGACAACGAGAGAAAGCAGCAGGACTGAAAAGGACCCTGATTAGTGATTAGTCTAGCCGTCGAGCAGGTATTTTTGATTCTTGCTGGCGTTTCCCTTTGATCATCTAATAGTTATATAGGCAGAATAATAAAAGAAACATTGTAATTTTCCGATGTCAGGGATGAACATACTTTTTGAGAAAGTGTTCATGACACCCAATACAATGATATGCCAATGGCAAATAAACAGCGTGATTGAAATAAGTCTATAATGTGCAGATGTATGTCATTTTAAACTAAAAAGTTTATGTAAACAATAAGGTATATGATGAATGGGAAATCCTATTAAGCCTAGGATTGCCATTATTTTTGCAAATGAACTTGAATATTACAAAATCAAAAACTGGAAAAGCTGGATTCCCTACCTTCACTCATCAATCTTTTGTAAGATATTCATTTCTACTGTCAAACAGTCACTGACGCTGCATCAGACCCAATTTAAATAGTGTGAGATAAGAAGTTCACAAAAACTTTAAACAAATAAGATCAAGCAAATACTTGTTTCGAGCAACCAGACGATATTACTTTCACTCCGAT
This sequence comes from Topomyia yanbarensis, assembly GCF_030247195.1. NCBI lineage: Eukaryota > Metazoa > Arthropoda > Insecta > Diptera > Culicidae > Topomyia > Topomyia yanbarensis. The sequence continues at coordinate 407,411,847 of NC_080671.1, read as the reverse complement.
CATGTGCGTTGATTGGTTTTGCTGCGAACGAAAAACTAGTATTTTGACGTAGGACTACGTCTTTGTTTTGGATGTGTACTTTGCAAATTCAACAAAAATGATATGTAACGAGAAGCGGTTTGATTTTGAATCCAACCATTCAACGATAATTTTTTTATTCGTGTGCTTAATAGCACGAAACCGAAAATAAAAAGAAGGATTAGTTGTGTTAGGGTTCTACTAAGAAAGCCTCGAAAAACGACCATGTTTGAAAAGAAAATATCCTTTACCCAACCTCATTTTTGCCTTTCTCATATAGAAAGTTTATCACTCTAAAAATCGTCAACCTAATCCCGGTCCGGAAGGCCGAGTGTCATATGCCATTCGACTCAGTTCGTCGAGATCGGAGAATGTTTGTGGTTGTGTGTATGTATGTGTGTATGTGAAAAAAATATCACCTCTGTTTCTCGGAGACAGCTGGATTGACTTACTTAGTCTCAAATGAAAGGTACAACCTTCCCATCGGTTGCTTTTGAATTTTTTATTGGTTGGACTTCCGGTTCCGGAGTTACGGGTTGAAGAGTGCGACCACACAGCAAATTTCCATATAAATATTGCATTTTTGATGCCAAATTACTGTAAAATGCATAAAACGTTGAGATTTGATGAAATCTCAAAAAAAATAATGAATTTCATTTTTATCCATAGCTGGAAATTGAAACTTTGTGACATCTCAGAACTTCACTAAGGGATCATCCATAAATGACGTAGCATTTTTTGAGTGATTTTTAACACCCCCTCCCCCATCGTAGCATTTTGTCACAAAGTTCTAAATACCCCCTGGTAATTACGTAGCTTGTCGGTAACCCTCCTCCCCCTTGTTTCGGAACAAATTTAAAAAAAATTAAAAACAATGTTAGTTACATGAAATGGGTAAGGTTGTCGAGACATCAGGTATTCCCTTTTAAAAAAGTTACGTAGCATGATATGACCCGCTACCCCCTGTCGTCAAACACCATCACAAAATACAAAACTCCCCCATCCCCCATATAATGCTACGTCATTAATGGATGGTCCCTGAGTCAAGCTTTTGGGTTAATAATATTGTTGATATAGTAAGGAGGAGAGTGAGGAGGGGCTCCTGAATTTTTTTACTACGTAACAGGCCGACGTGAGTACCCGAGTACCCACCAAACTGAAATGCCAATAACTAAGGTAATTTTCAACCGATTTTGATACTTTTGGGTGTTTTGGATTCAGAAGCACATCCACTTTTAGACTTGGTAAAAATGAATCGAGTTACATCATTCGGTTCTCGGGAGCATATACTGGGATACTATTTGTGAATTTCAATGGAATACTGGCAATATGGGTATCAAAATCAGTGAAGCCAATTTTCATCAAAATTAACACTCATCACCCAATCAAACCTGATAGTAATCCATGGTTTCGATGCACGAATATGTGTACAACCGAAAACCTTTCATGGTAACCTATTTTCAAGTTGCAAACAAATCAGTATCGATGAAATGCGTAACCAAGTTCGCTTGGTTGCATTCCCTCCATTCATTCATTCCGCGTGATCATTTTTCAATCTGAGTATGCTTCACTATGTTCGATTCTTATCCATTAAGAAGTGAGGCACGAGATCCATAACATTTTTCGAATTCAATCGAAGTGATTGAGACAGTTTTGATGCTCTTAAGCATAAGAAGGGCATTTGAAACGTATAGTTACGGGCCTTTATGGTACTAGAGCCTCGTATAGTACTATTGATGCCAAAATATCTTCATTTTTATGCCCAAAAAAATGCAACGAATGCTATTTGATTCGTTCATCAAGCATCAAAAGTTATGGATTGCGATGAGAAAATATCCATATTGGACCGATCTTCACTCAATCACAGTGGGAAAAAATGGACCCAAAACGCGACTTTTTTTTAAAAGGCTGGATATCGTTTACAAGGTAAGGTTTTTCTTATGTAAAAAGGGCTGAAAAATTGATTGCTAGTATTTACAACGACCGCACGGTACGCCATCATGCTCGTTTTGCCCCAATTCTCCTTTTCGTTTGAGTTTATTTTCAAAACCGAATATATAACTCGAAAGAAAGTTGGAAACGGCTGACACAAATTGATATTTCTTATGTAAAAAGCCCAGAGAATCAATTGAAGATATTTATAATCATCTCACAAAACGTATACACCCATTTTACCCCAATTCTCCGCAAAACTAAAGTTTGAAGTTAATCCTGGCTTTATATTTCGGTAAAAGGCTATATGCGGCTGATCAAAAGTGATGATTCTTATGTATAAAAATCCAGGTTATCGTTTGAATATAGTTAGACTGGTCGCCCGAAACGTATGTACCCGTTTTACCCCAATTCTTCCCATAACTCAAGTATAAAGCCAAACCAGGCTCTACATTTCAGAAAGAGGCTGAATGCGGTTGATTAAAAGCAATATTTCTCATGCAAAAAATTCTGGGAAATCGATTGAAGATAGTTAGAATGGCCGCACGAAACATGTATACCCGTTTTACCCCAAATCTTCCCATATCTCAAGTGGAAAGTTAAACCTGACTGTGCTTCTCGAAAAGAGGCTGAAGGTGGCTGATGAAAAGTAGTAATCCTTATATAGAAAAATCCGGGGAATCGGTTGAAGATAGTTGGAAAAGCCGCACGAAACGTTTGTATCCGTTTTACCCCAATTATTTACATAATACAAGCGTAGTGATACACCTTATTCAATATTTCAGAAAGAAGCAGAAAGCGGTTGATCAAAACTAATATTTTTATGCCAAATAATCCAGGAAATCGATTGAAGGTAGTTCGAATGACCGGACAAAACACGTCTATCCGTTTTACCCCAACTTCTTCCCATAGCTCAAGTTTGAGGTTAAACCTGGCTGTACTTCTCGGAAAGAGGCTGAATGCGGCTGATGAAAAATAGTAATTCTTATGTACAAAATTCCGGGCAATCGATTAGAGATAGTTAGAATAACAGCACGAAACGTGTATATCCGTTTTACCCCAATTCTTCCCATAGCTCAAGTGTGAGGTTAAACCTAGCTCTGCTTCTCCGAATGAAGCTGAATGCGGTTGATGAAACGTAGCAATTCCTATGTAAAAACTTCCGGTAAATCGAATGAAAATAGTTAGAATGACCGTACGAAACGTGTATACCCGTTTTACCCCAATTCTTCACAAATGTATGTGTGAAGTTATACCTTACTCATTATTTCAGAAAGAGGCTGTAAGTGGCTCACCAAAGTAGTTTCTCTTGTGTAAATCAGTTCAGGGAATCGATTGAAAATACTTGGAATGACCGCACGAAACGTGTTGACCCATTTTACCCCAATTCTGTCCCTTACACTTGTGTGAAATTATACTTACACAACATTTCAGAAAGAGGCTGAAAGCGGCTGATAAAAAGTAATTTTTTATGTTTAATACTTCTGGGAATCAATTGAAGGTAGCTAGAATATCCGCACGAAACATGTGTACCCGTTTAACCCTAAGTTCCTCTAAAAACTCAAATATGAAGTTAAACGTGACTGTACTTCTCCGAAAGAGGCTGACTGCAACTGATGAAAAATAGTAATTCTTATGTACAAAAAAATCGCGTTCAGCCTGTTTTTGAAATGATGAGTAAGGTATAACTTCACACATACATTACGTGAAGAATTGGGGCAAAACGGGTATACACGTTTCGTGCGGTCATACTAGCTATCTCCAATCGATTTCCCGGAATTTTGTACCTAAGAATAACTACTTTTCATCAGCCGCATTCAGCCTCTTCCCGAGAGGTACAGCTAGGTTTAATTTGACATGTGAGCTATGGGAGAAATTTGGGGTAAAACGGTTACACATATTTTGTCCAGTCATTCGAACTATCTTCAATCAATTCCCTGGACTATTTAACATAAAAAAGTTACTTTTAATCAGCCGGTTTCAGTCTGTTTCGGAAATAACGAATAAGACATTACTTCACACATACATTATGTGAATAATTGGGGTAAAACAGATACAAACATTTCGTGCGGTCATTCCAGCTATCTTCAACTGATTCTCCGGATTTTTCTACATAAGAATTACTACTTTTCATCAGCCGCATTCAGCCTCTTTCCGAGAAGTACAGCCAGGTTTAACCTCACACTTGAGCTATGGGAAGAAGTTGGGGTAAAACGGATAGACGTGTTTTGTCCGGTCATTCGAACTACCTTCAATCGATTTCCTGGATTATTTGGCATAAAAATATTAGTTTTGATCAACCGCTTTCTGCTTCTTTCTGAAATATTGAATAAGGTGTATCACTACGCTTGTATTATGTAAATAATTGGGATAAAACGGATATAAACGTTTCGTGCGGCCATTCCAACTATCTTCAACCGATTCCCCGGATTTTTCTATATAAGGATTACTACTTTTCATCAGCCACCTTCAGCCTCTTTTCGAGAAGCACAGTCAGGTTTAACTTTCCACTTGAGATATGGGAAGATTTGGGGTAAAACGGGTACACATGTTTCGTGCGGCCATTCTATCTTCAATCGATTTCCCAAAATTTTTGCATGAGAAATACTACTTTTGATCAACCGCATTCAGCCTGGTTTGGCTTTATACTTGAGTTATGGGAAGAATTGCGGTAAAACGGGTAGCCTGGTTTGGCTTTATACTTGAGTTATGGGAAGAATTGGGGTAAAACGGGTACATACGTTTCGGGCGACCAGTCTAACTATATTCAAACGATAACCTGGATTTTTATACATAAGAATCATCACTTTTGATCAGCCGCATATAGCCTTTTACCGAAATATAAAGCCAGGATTAACTTCAAACTTTAGTTTTGCGGAGAATTGGGGTAAAATGGGTGTATACGTTTCGTGAGATGATTCTAAATGTCTTCAATCAATTTTCTGGATTTTTTTACATAAGAAATATCAATTTTTGTCAGCCGTTTCCAACTTTCTTCCGAGTTTTGAAAATAAACTCAAGCGAAAAGAAGAATTGGGGCAAAACGGGCATGATAGCGTATTGTACGGTCATTTTAAATACCTGAAATCGACTCCCCAGACATTTTTACATAAGAAGTATTCATCTTTGATTACAACACTTAGCCTTCTATCAAGCTATTGAGTAAAGTCGCGTTTTTGATACTTTTTTTCCACTGTGCAATGCTGAGTTGCCTCTGACAACAGGTAGTACAGCATTTATCGACGAATGAAAAGTTCTATTTGGCGCGTTTGTATTTGGATTTTATCGCCTACTACAAATAGGATGACCTGTAAGCAAGAACAATTGGTTCAGTATAAAACATTCAACGTTAATATGCATCATTTTAGATCAACAATATTTTCATCAATCACCATCACTGGTCAAAATTGCTTCAGTAGGCTATATTTCGTGGTTTTGGAAGCATTTGGTGATTTGACACCGGAACGGACATTCCGGAGCAGGTTCCTGTGGGGCCGTGAGTGGCCATTCAATTCCAATTCCATTTTTCAAATTGCCATCGGTTCCCGTAACAATAAATAGCAGACTTCCGAGACAATTTGAAGAGTATCAAAACTCATATTGCTAGGACATTTAAAATTTACAAATCATACCCTAGTACTGGAACATTACTCCGGGAAACCCGGATTACCAAGAACCATATACATTCATCCGGAACAATTTTACAGATTCAAAAAGTGGACGAGTTCCTGAATCCAAAACATCTAAAAGTGTCCAAATAGGTTAATTTCGCAATTACCACGGTTTTTGCAAAAATATTCTAAATCCTTTTGAATGCAAAAGACTTAGTAGATTTTCGGAAAGATGGAAGAGACGGGTCTGGACTCCTTATGGCCTGCACCTCAACAATATGGGTGTTTTCAGAACGATCTTGACGAGTGGGTTCCAGAAATTGATTAGGTGCTAGAAATTTATGTTTGACGCTATTTTAAATTCCCAGACGGCTAAAAAGTCTAAGTCTTTTGCATTCAAAAAACCTTAAAATCCGCGTAAAAACCTGAGCGTAAAAAGTTAAAATTCTTACTAAATTTGCATTCTGAACCACCAGTGCATTGGCTCAAACGATGGGGTGAAAATTGTGGCATTCGTTTCGAGCTTTCGCTCAATTACGAGTGCAGGCCAAATTCGATTATCCGTAGTCTCGATTATCCGTCGACTCGATTATCGGTAGAAAATGACTCGATTATCCGTAGTCCGAAGAAATTGTTTCAATTATCCGCATATTTTTTTTCCTAAGGCTACATTACACATCTATAATTTTAATTGATACCAACTACAGTTTGTGAAAGAATAAATATTTTCTAAACAACTTCAAAGAAATGCAGAAATTTTACCTAATTAGCATATAATTTTGAATTCGATGCGATGACTTACATATTTTCGTACACCAATGAATTACAATTGATACTAGCTACAGTTTTTGAAAAACCAGAATTTTATGTTCTCTCAAAATATTCACAAAATACGTGGAAATGCAAATATTTCGCATTTAAAAAAAACTTTTTCTATCCCAATATTTAAATACAAAAATCGATAGAAATTGATATCATCTACATTTCCTGGAAGCACCAAATTTTTAACTCTTGAAAATTACAATAATTTATGAAAATAAAGAGATTTCATTTAATTAACAAATATTTCAATTCAATGTGGTGTGCTATAAAATTTGATGCACTTAATCGATTGGCTACAAACTGCATTTTCCTGTAGATGCCTGTGATTTTTTCTATAATTTTTAGAATGAATACAATGACCGATTTCCCTCGGCATGATACTGTACCTTGACGGGGTTCGGGGGCTTTTCCACCAAAGCAGTATTACTGTGATGATATCACATAGAAACTTGGGATACGATTATTTTATTTTTAGTTAAGCTACATTGTGATCAAATTTAGTACTTAACTTGGCGACCTTTATTACCCATTTATGCCATGGTCGAAATAATATACAATGTGGGTTTGGGGCCAAGTACTCTCTGGAGGCACCTTGGGCTTAGCAACGAACCCCGACCTAGGACTCTCCTAAATTTGGACAGTACCATGTCAGGGTTCCCGAAGATGACAATATGCGATAGTACCTCGTTGATAAAATGATCGTGATAGCATTAACAAATTTACAAACGCTAACCCACAGGCGCTCGTGTTCGCGCGGTCAGGGTCGATCACGTCCGGAAATCTGCTCCATGGCCGCACGACTACTGAACCGAAACTATATTCGCGAAGCTGCATACACGCCGTCACACGCGACATACATAGGCCCACGCGATCGAATACGCCACCATACAAATGTCTGAGTCCCTCGTCGTTAATTGGCAAGCGCGAACATGCAAATGCGATCGTCCACCAATATATCCAAAATCTCGAATACGCAAAAGTGATATGGAAGAACGCACTCTCTTTTAGCATCTGAGCCATACTGCGAAAATCTTGTCTGGTCCGCGCGCGATCATCTAAGAACACACGCGAATATGCGAATGGAAACACGGTTATAAAATCGAATTTATACATGCGAAGTTACATGCACACTAGCACACGCGACATACAAACACCCATGCGATCGAACACGTTAACGGACAAACGCTCGAGCCCCTCGTGATGATGCAGGCGATCGTGACGTTCCTGTGTTTGCACATGTCTGTACCGTACAACAAATATCATTTAGAATCACGACCCGCTGCAATTGATCTCGTCTGCAATTGTAGCGAGTGATTCTGACGGGTAGCTCTTCCGACACCCTAGCTTTACAGCTCCAGTAGAACAACTCTCGAAAAAACATTCACACACTCTTACGAATGAGCATCCACACCAACTCAGACAAGTATGCACCCCTGGACTCAAACGCTAAAACTTAAACGTGGAAGCACAAACCACCACAGTAGGACTCACAATTAGACATATACATACAAAATCACACGTAATAATTACAGGTATTCGAATGAGTACAATGACCGATTTTGTCAGCCCCATTATGTATTTGAGGCTGACGAAATCTGAACATATGGTTTCAGATTGTTTGAGACTATCGAAGGTATGAAATAAAACTCAGAATACTCTTCGGAATCAGTCTACTATCGAATCAGTTTGAATAACAATCGGAAAAATTTAAATACTTTAAGAACATCGACATTTTGAATTCTTAACACACTTACGCAAAGGCTTTCGCTTTAATTCCATCGTGTAACATAGAGGAATTAAATCAGAAGACTTTGTCTTAAATGTCAAAATCGGGTCAAAAATCTGTTGTAGACAAAATCTGTTGTAGAAAAATTCGGAAGGGTGCAGAAAAATGATCCGAAGCGAAATTTTTCTGCACCCTACGGATAATCGAATCTGGCCTGTATTTCACCATGTTTGTTGCTATACTGGCTCTTATGAACCAAGCAAAAATATTGATATCAATTGATATGCGTTACATCGCTTGCAGGCCAAGTAATTAGTGAAATAATGCGGAAACCTCCGTCATAGAGCCCAAATAAGCTCATACATTCTCAGAAAACGATATCAATTCAAAAAATTCAAATGTAGGCACTTTTTTCCCACACCTACATGGTATTACAGGACTAATATTACGATGCTATTGAAACTTCCTGATTGAAACTGAAACATTCGATGATTGGCTTATAAGAGCAGTACCGTCCCATATAAACCGTCAAACCAGGGCCGTTGTTAAATTATAAATCTAAAATATAATGTGATTTAATCTATCTCGATCAAGCTTAAGGCCTTTTATGAATGGAAACGATTTTCGTCGTTTACCAAAGCCTTGTTCTGTATTAAATTTGGAAAAAGGTTTGTTGATTTACTAATTATTCGCGCAGAAAATATCGCGATCTTCGTTACTATAATTAGATTTTCGTTTATTCATTAAGACTGTGTTGTCAGATGAATTAATTAAATAAATAAATAAATATTTAAAATGCCCAAAACAATCCCCAAAAAAACCAATCAATCGACTATTAAAATCTCCACAACAAAACTTCCCTCTGTATTAATATTTCTGGGGCTCAAAAACACCTACCGAGCAAGTCAAAACCAACCATTCACAGTTATTCATCGAGCCAAGAATAGCGACCAACATACGAAGAAAGGCTTACGAACGAGAGAAACAGATAATTCAAAAATCTAGCAGCTATGCAATGAAACCAGCAACGGAACGGATTCCACACGTGAACTCGGATTGAAATCCTCACATGGCAAACGAGTCGTGTTGCGTGAGGAAGTCACGAGCCTTCTTGGGCACCTTAATTTGACCGAAAAGAATTTCTCCTCTTCCGTTCTTCTTCTTCGGCTTCCTCCCATACTGCCCATCAGCATTAATTTGTAAGTGCTTTGAACTTGATTTCGATGCCGTTGAAAACTTTACCGAACCCTTCCTTCTTCGCGCATCGAAAGAAGAGGAAGACGGTGTCCGATGATCGCCCCCGTTACGCACTATTCGAGTTTGAATCAGTCTCTCGATTGGTGCGTTCTACCCTGCACGCGTTTGTTTTTGTTGCACAATCGAAGCTGTGCGGTTTCGAATAAACGATTTACCCTATATTATTTACCTGTGTACATACTGTACCGTGACAGTTTATGTAGGCCAACGTTTTGCCCGTGACAAGCGCGCGGTTATAAATTAGGTGATGCATGTGGCTGCGGTGTGTTTTCTGACGGTATGAAGCGGATGCTTCACGCGATTGTGGTATGAGATTGGAACACAAGATATCTTCTGTAAATATTTGAGCAAGAAATGGAACCTGTAAGTATCACTTTTTGTAATATTGAACAAGTGGTTGTTCCCGCTTGGAAGTGTGTAGATACAGCTACATATTCGAAATCGGAACAAATGCGAAACTGAAGCGATAGATTCAAACATTACATTTAAATTTGAAATCGGAATACAATCATACACTTATTACAATATCTATCATTCTTTTGGGTTAATAATGTGAGTCTTTATTTGACAGAATTGTCATGCAACAAATAGTTATCTTTCTGAGGGATAAAATCCCTATATTTCCCAATTTCCAATAACGAGTAAAACGATTGTACTGTTTACTCATGATAATGTATACACAGTTGTTTTCCTTCTTTTTCCCTGGACTGTGCGTTCAAGGTTATCTTAAACACATGGTTGTATGACAATATCTTAGCAGTACACAGCTACGTTTTTGTTTCAAAACTCTACTCGAACATATAATCGAATAATACTGAATTGCTGCTGGCTGTACTTCACGAGAATTAACTGCCTGCTCAGGGCTGATAAGAACAATGTGTCTTTGATATGGATGCGATAACGACCATGTGGAATTCAAAATGCTTGGTTTGTTACACATGTGTTTCATTCAGGTAGAAGGAGACTGTAGCAAGGCTCTTAACAGACAACAGGCATTTGTAAGAAACGTCTTCTAAATGCTAACTACTATTATGTTGATAAATATCTGTTGACATAGTACAAAAAGATTACCTGATATCATTCAATACTGATCTGGGAATGACTCGTTCAGAAACCTGCATCCTATTAACCCTAGATCTGCCCACATTGTTTTGAATGGAAGCGTCTTTCATTGAACAAACTCTAACTTGGTCTTCTTCTTCATCATGTTTGCTAGCTTTCCTCACAGGAAATAGTTCTCTTTTGAAAAAGGATTCAATAATGCATGATGCGCCTCGTCGTTTGACTAGACACCAACACGACTGCCTGGTGGTGAGGGCCAGTGATGTGATTTTAATATGTTGTCTACATGCCCATTGATTTGGGGTTAACCGATTTCCTTTGTTTTTATTATGGGCGTTCCCGAATAGAAATGTACACCCAAGTAACAATTTTAGTTTTATCATAAACATAACGCAGTTATTAAAGCTTTAACAATAAAGCCATTAACAAGACTAGAATGTTCAGAGTACCTCTTCAGGAGTATGTTAAAACCATTACTAGTGCAGGTGGGCCAATTCTATAAACGCGTTTCAGTCTATTTTTATAAATGCCTATTGGTTTTAATGCACCATACCGTACGATGTCCTAGAGATCTGGATAAAACCATTTTTAAAACTCTGGAGCAACCTGAAATGTGTTGTACCCGCCATAAAACAGTTTTATGTGAATATCTAGTAGGTTAAATAAGTTATATCTTTATTCTTTTTCCTCTGCAAAATTGCCGGTTCGATTTATAAAATAACTTGACAAAACTCAATACGTACCAATGTTATAAATATTTATCGAGTGGAAAACTAAAATCGAAAATGAAAAATTATGGATTCAATGCTCCTGTTAACATGCGGATCAATGTTTATGGCGAATATCAATTGGATAGGTCGAAAAAATATAACGCGCCGTTGAATTAATTGAAAATATTAATATAAATAAAATATATAAAAAAATGTATGTTAGTACCATATATCACCCCGAACCCCAAAACACATGGATCAGTTAAAAAATGCTCTGAGCATCTTAAAACATTTTTTCTAGCAATGTTTAGTAAAATAATTTTAGGAATTTCTGCATTTTAATTGTGAAAAAAATGCAATTCAAACATGGTCTCTACGATTTCATTGCATTATGGAACACATAAAGCATTTAAAACCTTTAACTCCGCAAAAGTGCTTTCTAAAGATGATATCACTTTAATACTACCCGTTAAAAACATACCCACAGTCCATTAGGCTCAATAGAAAGCCTATAACTCTGACTGATAGCTAACTAGTTTTATGACAGCACTGTCTCAGAGTAACAGCCATTTTGTGTGAACGATAGTTTGACAGATCGTAACAAACTTAAAAAAAACAGTACTCTCTAGCAAGGTATATTTCACCTAGAATCTTACGGTTGTAGTTTGATAAACGACTGTTTAATATCCCTAAGAATTTGCTATAAATTAAGTGAAATTGCCTACGGTCAAAGATCAGCAATAAACTATATATTTTAAGCGTTTTTTATAATATTTCCAGAGAGTAATCTCCCACTGAAAAATCGATTTATCGGACACTTTCATTTTCAGTTTTGGTAGAAATTTGATTGCATTATTTCCATGAGATGATGTGTAGATTTCGGATTGACTTTAGAAATGTAAGGGGTCGGTACATACTCTTGTTCACTTTCATTGGGCAGCGGACGGCGGAAAATGTTCAATGTTAGGAATTTTGAGCAGATTCGTTTTAACCATCTTTTTAAAACCACCAAATTTATTAATGTCTCAATGTAGCAATTTAAAAGCACTAAAGGTTTTTCATAAAACCATGCAGTTTTTTCTAACGCAAAATAATTATATCGTACACTACTGGCACTGCTTAATAAATACCTTCTTATTGCTGTCTTGTATTGAGGTTTTACTATGATCTCAAAGGCTCTCTTAAAATTTGTTTAGAACCTTGCAGCACAGATAAAATATCAACTTTATTTTTAGGCTGAAGAAAGTACTGAAAACTGCTTCAAAACACCTGGTAAACTTAATCTTATCGGGTATATTCAGCACCCTAATAAAGCCATAAGGTACATGTGCTGCTGTTATAAAACTTAAATAAGATTTAGAGGACTTGAAAATGTTACTTGGGCAGTAACAAAGCCTATTTTTCACTTTATTAGTTAAAATGTAACGAAGGTAAATTTCACATACTGAATCAACATGTTTGTTTTCTATAAATTCGGAAATGATTCCAATAGTTTTACATTTCTTATAAAAGAAATGTATAGAATTCGCTCAAACTTTCAAGATTTTTTCCGAGGCCCGGAGGGCCGAGTCTTATATACCAATCGACTCAGCTCGACGATTTGGGACAATGTCTGTGTGTGTGTGTGTGTCTGTGTGTGTGTGTATGTAACGGACAAATTCTCATTCGTGTTTCTCAGCAATGGCTGAACCGATCTTATCCAAACCAAATTTAAATGAAAGAACTAAAAAACAGTATGAACGCTATTAATTTGTTTTTGATTCTGATGTTTAGTTTCCAAGATATGAATGTTTGAATGTGTAAAAATGGCGTTTTTTGCAGTTTTTTTGAATTATCTGCCGAAATTGACAATACAGATTAACAATTTATATATTTTTAGACAGCTTTAACGAATACCTTTCGAACAAGCTATAGATTGTTGAAATCGGACTATTATCAATAGAGATATTTAACATTAAATGCGGACGAAAGATTTTTATCATTTCCCATTGCCAGAAATATGACCAAAAACATGTAATCTATTATTAACGCCAAAACGGCTTATTCTAGGTCAATAGTATCTTCGGAGAATTTAATGGAGGCAATATGCCCTTTCTTTTGGTATTGTGCTTTTGCTGATTAATCCCCCTATGAGTGAGATATTTTCACAAATTTTCTTGGGAGTGAGTATATCGAAATGATGCCTTCAGCAAATGTGTAGCTCTTACTTTTACGAATAACTTTACTGAATACTTCAAATATCTATTTTGAATACTTTAAAAGTTATGGCTTGTTGTTTGTGGATTACTCTTTGTCGCCTATTTATTGTTCAATATAGTAATAATCCATTGAAATAAGCCAAACATTATTTCAATAAAACGAATTTTGTATTTCATTTTTCTATCTACAACCGCTAGAAATAATCACCGAACACTTCCAAGTTGTCTGGAAGGAACTTGATAACTTATCAGTGCAAAAATGTTCATTTGTACGAACCTTCTGACTGCAATTTTTCTAAGTTATAACCATCGAATCGATCTGAAACATATCGGAAAATGAAAAGCGAAATAAATAACTACAAGCAACGGCGTAGCCACGAGAAGGTTTTGGGGTTTACCACCATACAACACCCCCCCCCCCCTCCACCACACCCAACAAAAAAATTGGATTGAAGTTAAAAATCTATTGATTCTGACTGATTTAATTCAATATTACAATAACAATTATCTGATCCGTAGATTGATAACCTGTTGTTGTAGACATCATGAGGACGTTTGATAAATTGTCGGAATGGGGTCCTGATATGTAACTGATCTATTGGTTTTGATTTCACAGTTGTCCAATTGCATCAATATCAAATTCCTGCCTGAAAACATTCCAATAGAAAATTCCAGAGTTCTGCAATCAATCATAATCCTCAGATTTATTTTCAAATTGAGCTCGTTTTTGTAGAGATGTAATGTAATAAGGGTCTTTATTTAATAGGAAGCGAAGTTAAAATTGATTTAATGAAACATAGAACTGCTCACCAAAAAAAATGCATAACTTTCAACATTTGCTAAAAATGTTTTTGCCTTTCTCATTCACTCTAAAATTCGTCAATCTAATCTCGACCTGGAGGGCCGAGTGTCATATGCCAATCGACTGAGTTCGTCGAGATCGGAAAATGTCTGTGTGTGTGTATGTATGTGTGTCTATGTGTGTATGTGGAAAAAAATGTGACCTCTGTTTCTCAGAGATGGCTGGACCGATTTGCACAAAGTTAGTCTCAAATGAAAGGTACAACCTTCCCATCGGCTGCAATTGAATTTTTTATTGATTGGACTTCCGGTTCCGGGGTTACGAGTTGAAGAGTGCAATCACGCAGCAAATTCCCATATAAACTGAAATGAAAAAATTTCAAAATCAAATTTGCATTTTTGATGCCAAATGAATTTAAAATGCATGAAACATTGAGATGTTTGACAAAAATTGACTTTTTTAGACTTTGGTACATTTTTGCCTTTCTCATATAGAAAGGTTATGCAATCACTCTAAAAATCTTCAATTATACCGGCCCGAGGGGGGGTATGCAGTGAGGGGTTGCTACTTTAAAATTAAAACTAGTTTCAAATTTCTTAACAAGTTGAAAGTTTTCGGCAAGACCTGGACCTCCCGGATCTTTCTCCATGATCCGCCGCTGGTTTCTAGCGATGTTTCAATATCACATAGTATCTCAAGATCGTGGCTGTCGATCGATTGTATGTATGTGCAAATCGTACTGAACATGTAATATTCATTTCCACCATTGTAATGAAGATAACCAGCCATGGAATCGTAGTCTGGACAAATGAGAAAAGCACAATTGCACCACTAGGTGGATTAAAACAGGTTTATATTTTGGGAATGCGTCGAGTTGAGACGAAAACGTAATATGATTAATAACGAGGATAACACTTTCCGAATGTAGAGAGAAATTTATGAAAAATGACGATTTCCATTCGACTCTAGCAGGTTCTGATCAATTTTGATGAGCATTTGATTTTTGTTGTATGACCAATTATATGTATAGGTCAAATGTTTAAAAACAGTAATTTAAGGTCAAGATAGCATCATTTTGAAACCGCCAATTTCGGAGGTTTAGTATCTTCAATGAGTTTTATAAACTTTAAACAGCGCATCATTTGATAAAATAATTTTGACGGTATATCGTCCAAGAAGTATTTATGGTAAATTTTCTCAGGTTAATATTCATGACTACAATAAAGTCTCAACAAATTCGCTAAAGACACGAACCTTGTTACTATTTTCTGGAAAATAATTCTGCATAATTTTAAAACTTTAAAATTTATGGTTTCGGAATTATGCCGTTTGGACAGTAAGATCGATTTTCACCAAACCCCCACCAAACCGAATTTCTGGCTACGCCGCTGACTTCAAGTAAGTAGAAACAAAGTCGTTCTACACTCGAAAGAAACTTCTTCGAATGCTGAATATCTATTATAATACATTGACACCCCAATTTTATCAGCCAAATATGAATTGCCAAATATGATTTTTTTATTGCATCGAACTACAACAATTTTTAGGTAGCTGTCAAGGGGTTATTTTATAGACTTCTTCCAAAATTTGGCGAACCTATTCCAATTCGTATACCAATTAATCGGTATACTTAAGGGTTTATATGTTGCAGATAGAAAAATACTGAAGTTTTCAGCTTTTTTCCTACACAATATTACGAAAGCTTATTAAACAATTTTTCCTAATATGTTTGTGAAAATTATAAACTATTTGAAATATTTTAATAGTTTAATTTTTTATTTAACCGTGATTTTTTAATAAATAGTGACCATCGCTTAACAACGTAGTCTATTTTTCATGGCTTGCGGTGAGCACGATCTCTCGAATTGCTGAACTGAAAATTATGGAATAGAAATTAATTTTTAGTGTTCTTTACAGATTTAACTCGCCGCGCAGATAGCTCTGAATTAGACCCGCTGGTGCCCTAAGACGATTTTGCTAGATTTTCAGAGCACTGTGCACCCAGTGCATTAACGCAAGTGACGGAAGGTTATCGAAAAGTTTCGTGAAAATGAAAATTTCAGTAATGATAATGATTTTCCCAAACGGTTCGTTTTCGAGAGGTTTTTATTTGTTCATTGGCATTAGGATTAGCCATAATAATTCAAATCAAGGATGCTACTGGCAAGTCACCTTTAGAAAAAGTCGATGTCGAAGTAAAATTTGGAACTATGCACGCATGCACTTCAGAGATAGCGTGATATCAGGAGCTGCGATTTCATTTCAACGCTTTTTTGTGAAAAGGGCGATACTCCCAAATGTAAACATAAGGCTTTTTTCATACATGCGAATGATTAATAAATAACCTTTTTAGGAAAATTCTGTTTTCCCACCACAATTTAGATATTTTATTAACAGAGCATTAACAATAATTCGATGGTATGTCTATTTTATGGGCCATTTTTCGCTTTCCCATTGATTTGGTTTGAGATTTCTAGCACTGATGTTGTTCTCTGCTGATTTGAGCGATTCTCTGAGTCCTGCCACTATCCCATGTAGTATGTGTTATCAAAAACATCGCGAAGCATCAAGTTCTAAATGTTCTCAAACGATATAATATCCGAAGAGAGTGATAAGAGTTATAAGAAATGTCCCATCACACTGTTAGGTGGATTAAAAGCGTTTTTTTTAATAATATTCACTAATTGTGCTTGATTTCGGGTATCGTTTTGTTCTGAAATTTACGTCGTTTGGATCAATGTTTTTCAACCGGGGGTGAATTCACCCTAAGGGGTAAGTCAGATTATGAATTATTTCAGGTAAATTTCAACTTGTTATCCTAATATTTAGATAATAGATGAATGCGTTAACAATTGTTTCCCGCTAATTTCGCTTCCTGGACCACTGTGCAATGTTACCCTTTTTTGATGAATGAACTCGGAGAGGTCATCATAGGAATGTGACGCATGAGACCGAAAATAAATAAAACAAAATGAAATAAAGAGAAGAGTTAGTATTATTCTTGAGTATCATTTGAACAACACACATGTAACATGCAATAAAACTACTTGGAATCGTCTAAATGCCAGAAAATGATATATATTTACTATTAATGACAATTGCATTCCGTTAAAAGTTTCTCATGCTATGCTGACCGGGAATGGATGATTGATGTGCGTTGGTAAATTAATCGTACCGTCATTTATGCAATCCGAATGAGTCGAATCGAATGCACGAATTGAACACCGGTAAAAAGTGATCCAAGGAAGGATTACACACTATTCTATCATACAAGCCAGTTCTGCATCCATTCCCTGACCCATATGTCACAAATACTCAGACGAATACATACACATACTTTTATTTTTTTAATGCGCCTGTGCACGTTGACGAGATCGACCGATAAATCGACACACAATGACTCCCACTGCGAGCCGTGCTCATTAAGACACCCGTTAAGCTGTTCAACAATGTCTGCAAACACAGCCCACAGAAAAAGTCAATCCACGGCGATCCGCCAATCGGCCATGCCAGTGTGCACAGGCTCTTAGCTGACTGTTAGTTTGGGCTGGTGCAGAGCATGAAATAACAAAAAACATAAAAAAGGCCCATAAGCCCTCTCGGTCTCCTCGATGCACCTCTATCGAGGCGTAATGCAATAACCATCTTAAAGCAGGTGTCTTCTCAAATATGCTTGAAAATGTTTGCAATACCATCAAACCCGTCAACCTAAGAGAGGGGCACTAACTTTTCAACGAATGTTCTAATTAACACTCCCACCACCATGCCTCAAAAAAAGTCGGTACGGTATTTTCAAATCGCTATATCTCAGCAGTCGCTTGACCAATTTGGACAATTTTGGTATCAATGGATTTTTTGGACTCTTTAGATTATTTTGAGATTTAAATTTGAATTTGATCATTTGATTTAAATTTGAATTTGATCATAATTGATCTTTTTACGACAAAAAAAGTCGGAGCAAGTACTACAAAAAATTGGAAATTTCCAATATTTGTGAAGAACATAAAATCTAGCGCGATGACCTACGCATATTATTATGTTAAATTCTTTGGATTTCATTATATCAAAATGTTCGCATTTATGTGTTAGACGTGTTTTCAGAACATTATTCATAGTTTTAAAATCACTGAACTACAATATCTTCACAAAATCACGTATTCCATAGAACATTTCTTTATTTTCCATTGTAACTTGAAATTTTCACAATAAATATCGCATTTTATGATGCTGAAATATTCTTATTTACGAAACAGACAAGTTTTCAAAACATTGTTTTTAGTTTTAAATTCAATGAACTACAAAATCTTCACAAAATCACGTATTTTACAGAACATATCTTTATTTTCCATTGTAACTTGAAACTTTCACAATGAATATCGCATTTTATAATGCTAAAATATTCTCATGTATTCAGTAGACAAGTTTCGAGAACATTATTCATAGTTTTTAATTCAATGAACCACACAATCTTCACAAAATCACGTATTTTACAGAACATTTACTTATTTTCCATTGTAACAGGAAATTTTTACAATTTTATGATGCTAAAATATTCGCATTTATGAAGTAGACAAGTTTCTAGAACATTGATAATAGTTTTTATTTCAATGAACTACATTATCTTCAGAAAATCGAGTATTTCACAGAACATTTCTTTATTTTTCATTGCAACTTGAAATTTACGCCATGTATATGATGTCAAAATGTTCGAATTTATGTGATGGACAAGTTCCTGGAATATTATTCAGTTCTTTATTCAATTAACTACAATATCTTCACAAATTTGCGTATTATACAGAATTTTCCTTTATTTTTTATTGTAACTTTTAATTTTCACAGGGAATATTGCAAATTCTAATACAAAATGTTCACATTCACGTGTCCTAGAGAACATTTCTTTATTTTCTATTGTAACTTAAAATTTTCACAATGAATATCGCATTTTTAATGCTAAAATATTCTTATTTACGAAACAGACAAGTTTCCAAAACATTGTTTTTAGTTTTAAATTCAATGAACTATACAATCTTCACAAAATCACGTATTTTACAGAACTTTTTTTTTTATCCGTTGTAACTTGAAATTTATTTAATGAATAGCGCAACATTTTTATATCTAAATGTTCGAATTAATGTGATACTCAAGTTTGTGGAACATTGTCCGTATATTTGAATTCAATGAAATACACAATCTGCACAACATCACGTATTTTACAGAACATTTTTTTCATGGGTAGCTTGAAATTTTTACAATGAATAATGCTACGACACCCAAATGTTTGTATATATATGGTAGCCAAGTTTGTAAAACATTGTTGATTGAATTTAATTTAATTTGAACTACAATGTTTTCAAAATAATGAAATGTTCTGTAAAATACGTGATTTTGTGAAGATATTGTAGTTCATTGAATTAAAACCTATGAACAATGTTCTCGAAATTTTTCTGCTTAATACATGAGACTATTTTGGCATTATAAAATGCACTATTCATTGTGAAAATTTAAAGTTACAATGGAAAATAAACAAGTGTTCTGTAAAATAGGTGATTTTGTGAAGATATTCTAGTTCATTGAATTAAAAACTATAAACAATGTTCTCGAAACTTGTCTGCTGAATACATGAGAATATTTTAGCATTAAAAAATGCGATATTCATTTGATAATTTCAAGTTGCACTGAAAAATAAAGAAATGTTCTGTAAAATATGTGATTTTGTGAAGATATTGTAGTTCATTGAATTAAAAACTATAAACAATGTTCTCGAAACTTGTCTATTTCGTAAATGCGAATATTAAAGCACCATAAAATGAGATAATTATTGTGAAAATTTCAAGTTACAATGGAAAATAAAGAAATGTCCTGTAAAATACGTGATTTTGTGAAGATATTGTTGTTCATTGAATTTAAAACTATAAAGAATGTTCCAAAAACTTGTCTATTTCGTAAATCAAAATATTTTAGCATCATAAAATGCGATATTTATTGTGAAAATTTCAAGTTACAATGGAAAATAAAGAAATGTTCTATGGAATACGCGATTTTGTGAAGATACTGTAGTTCAGTGATTTTAAAACTATGAATAATGTTCTGAAAACACGTCTAACACATAAATGCGAACATTTTGATATAACGAAATGCGATATTCATTGTGAAAATTTAAAGTTACAATGGAAAGTAATGAAATGTTCTGTAAAATACGTGATTTTGTGAAGATTTTGTAGTTCATTGAATTAAAACCTATGAACAATGCTCTTGAAAATTGTCACTCGCATATATACGAACATTTTGACAATATAATATATGCATGTCATCGCTATGAAATTTGAATTATTTCCGAAAATTGTCATTTTCTGTATTGTATGCAATTTTGTGAAGATATTGTAGTTCCTTTCATAAGAAATTATGAACAATCTGCTAGAAATTGGTTGCCTACACCAATCCAAAGAATTTAACATAATAATATGCGTAGGTCATTGCGCTAGATTTTAAGTTCTTCACAAATATTGGAAATTTTGTAGTACTTGCTCCGACTTTTTTTGTCGTAAAAAGATCAATAGTGGTCAAATTCAAATTACTAATTCAAAGTAATCTAAAGAGTCCAAAAAATCCATTGATACCAAAATTGTCCAAATTGGTCAAGCGACTGCTGAGATACAGCGATTTAAAAATACCGTACCGAAACTGTAAATAAAACTGGCACGGTTGGAGGAGTGTTAAAACATAACTTGTATTATGTACTACAATCAGAGCTTGGAAAACGAATGAGCTAAAAAAGAACGAAAACTCTTCATTCATTCTTCGCTTCACGAATATGCCACCCATTGAACCATTGACCACTGAGCTGCGGAGTTGACGGCTTTGGTTCACCACCACCGAGGCTGGTGAACCATTACTGTTCTTTAGTGTAGGTATATGAGCATAGCGTAATAGTACTCGTTGCTCATTCTCTCTCCCATTCGAAGAGATGTCAACCGCTGTGCACCATTCGTTCTCCATAGCAAGCTGTACATAAGCACCAAGATTCTCTTTGCTTGCTGGGTGCGAATCGAGGTGCGAACTATAGACTTATCCAGCTGCGTTGGTATTGTGCCGTTTTGACGTTTGAATTGGGAGGAAAACAAATCGATTGCACGGCGAATTGGGAGGAAAGCAAACCGCTTCTGGATTTAAGGGGAGGGCGGTACTATGAAAATGCGAGATATCAGTGTAAGTATTTTAAACGTCAGATATCGCATTGGTGCCGCCCAGCTTCCCCGGAGAACAGAGCACATAAAAAGAAAGTGTTTGTTTTTATTATTTTTATTCGTTTAATTTTGACTGAAACCTATTGAATCTGACGAATGATGAAAATCTGTTTGGTTATACATATTTAAAATTTGGGGAGACATAATTTTAATCGAATGTGTTTGACATCCTTAACATTTGAAGGAGATTAATGTTTGGTGATTGTTTATGACATTAAAGGTTCATGCTTCTTGTTTATTCAATTACTAAACCAGAAACAATTTATCTTATGGAATACAATATATCTTAAAATATTCATAAGCCAGTCGTGTTTCAAGTTCAACTCAGGGAGGTTTTTTAGTATTGCACAGAACTAGGAAAAAATCGCATAAATTTACGTGTTCTGCTCCTGACATATACGAGCATCAAAACTGTTTTAGATTAAATTTTAATTTCGCATGCCGTTGAATATCGTTTTTATTAACCAGTCGACAAATTTTGAATGATAGAATAGTAATGTTGATGGAATAGGAAAAAATATTGTGTGATTTTTTCCATTTAACAAAATTTGAAGCGACCAGAAAATTTTTTCCAGCGAAGCCAACGGTCAAGATTCATTTGTAGGATATTCTGAATAAAACTTTATTCGCCAAGCTCGAAATAATTGCAGCGAACTAATCTGTCCAGATCATTAAAGCACTAAAACGCGATACTAATTTCTTCCCAAAAACTGAAAAGCCTGTCTAATTTTTCTAATCCTGCTCAACTTTAAAAGATGTTCGAAGTAATTTTCTAATTATTCAATATGCCACAATATGCCGGACATTTTAAACACTCCGTTAGTAGGTATTTTTCAATTACAGCCATAAATCTTGCTCATCAAATTTGTGGTTAACATTATATTTGTTACCATTTCACCAGCGAATAACTTATAACTCGATGTTTGAATATCCCTGGCTCCTCAACGCACGATTTCCCTAAACTTATTAAGCATCGTGAATCAAATTAGTGGTACCTGTTGCCTAATGTTCGATCCACATGTCATTGTTTTAACTGACCTAGCGAATTACGCCGATGAATTTTATATTCAGATTCAGCATTCCACAATGAATCTGAATGATTCAACAACTTGTATGTTCGTGAACCATATCTACCAAATAACCAACCAAGCAACAATGGACCACTATTCAGGAGAGGAAAGAATACTGATATACTCTCTCTCTCAATGATACAACTGTTCATCGTTATGATGATACGTGCTTATGCAAGTATGTGTGGCTACATTCGTTCCTGTTTCTGTTTGTTTCATATACATATGAATACACCATTACTCGTTTGGATGTCGACCTAAGACTTCTTTTTTTTTAATTGGATGAATAATTGATATCAGAAAATGAGTTTTCAGTTAATGATGCATTTGTGTTCTTTGAATTGTATTAATATGTATGTATTGTTTAACACTTAAATTTAGAGGCATTTTTTCACAAAGGATTTTTTGATCGAGAAGTCATTTTTATGTGTACCGATTGCAATGGTTACAGTGTTTGTTAGTACATATGTTATAAAAACATTTGCCTACTATCTGCTTTCTACTTCAATGATAAGTGAGATAAAATGGTCTTTCTAAGTTAACTTTTCGAAATTCGTTCAAATTTTGAGTACTTTCTGTTTGGTTTGCGATCAATACACTAAAATATTGTCGTGTTTTACCGACAAAATACTACTATATAGAAAATGTTGCAATTTTTAGCATCTATCAAGTTAAGAAAATAGTTAAACAGATAAGTTTTAGGGCCAACCTAGGGCTACACACCTGTTAAAAAAACTTTTAAGAATTTCTTCAAAGACGCGGAACAACACACTTTTGTTTATATTTTATGTTTTGATCGGGATTATTTTTCAACCCTTTTCTCATTCAAAATTATATCATTTTCAGATTTTTCAGAGCCATTTTACCTTTATTTGGTATATTTAGATCCTTTGTTTCGTCGACTAAACTTTCAACTTTCTCATATTTGCCATATGTAAAAGAATTGCTAGTTTGAACAAGTAAACAAACCCTAAAAACAGGTAACATCTAAAGATCACCCTTACTGGTTCCAAACATTTTCCCGCTGGCTACACAACAGATAGCATGAAATGTTTTTACGGAAAATATAATTTTCTGCTAAAAAAAGAAAATCTTTTGATCGTAATTTTCAACGAACTTAAAGACTAAAACAAATCAAATTCTGATAAAATGGTTCAAAGAATCCATAGAACAATAATAGAATCGTGAATGTAACATTAGTTACATAGGAACCCCGAGCAAAAACATATTTGGAAAAAAATAAATAGAAGGACGTTTCGTTTTACGAATTTCAAAACACCTAATTACCAACGCAAAACTTCGAAGGATTTTATTAACGTAACATATCAGTTCCTCTGACACTGTGTATTCACTAATTTAAACTAGTTTAGATATTTGTACCTACACATTGAAAAACTCCCAAAAAATGATCATATTCAAAAAATATTTTTGAAAAAATGTCCTAGACCCCTCGACACAACATTTCAAAGTTATGCTCAGATGAAAAAGGATCTAAGCTTTCGATTCGTGAGTACGTTGGCGATACTGATTTTTTTTCCAAATATTTTCTACCAGAGACTCTATGGAATGGTCTTTACACCAAAAGGCCATTAGGTCGATGGACACAAGACCGAATGAACCAAAGAGAGTGAAAAAGAGGCACTCTACTCTAAGGTTTAAAACCTCTATAATCGAAATAAAAAAAACTAGAGTGGTTGGAACTAAAAACCAGATTTAAATCAATGATATTCAATAAAGGGTGAATTTCCGATTTTTTTGAAGTTTAGAAAAACAATCCCTAGCATATCTACGACATTTGTTTATCAATGGTACATAATTGTAATCAAACTTATCGCAAACCAAAACCGTTTAGTGTCTTTAAAAATTTGTGTCACTAACGTAATGGAATAAATAAATAACATTGACGCCAAATGTTAGTTCGCCTCATCGTTCCAAGCCACGCGTTGTCCGATATCGCCACCGCTCCGTCGGACTTGAACTAATGCGTAACCCCAATGTTTAAGTAATCCTGACAAACGAGCGGAGCAGAGATTAGCTTGCAGGGGCCACCGGTTTTACCTTAAGGTCATTCACCTCTTCAGGTTAGAAAAATTTCTTATTAAAAAATTCTAACCCTATGTGCGGGGTCGAGACTCGAACCCAAGTGCGCTGCGTACAAAGCAATCGATTTCTCAACTACGCTACGCCCACCTCCGCAAATATGATGTTGTTTAGGCAACCAATTTGTAAGAAGATTTATGAACTACAGGGCGTCTCCATATTAATATCATTAAAAACATAAATATAAAAACTTCGGCGCAAAAAAAATGCGCAGTATGATATATCTATATATGAATGATATATCTATATATCTTGAAACTACACTAAATTTTGAGTCAGATTTATGATAAGTGACCCATGGGAGACCGTCTCAAAAATTGTAAGACGTGTTTAAATAAATAAGTGATATGACATTCAATTTCTCAATTGCTTTTTCTTGAAGTAACGTAAAACGTAAATGATTTCTGCCCAAAAAACTTAAATCTATTGTTTAGCACTTTCATTCTCCTTTCCAAAGAGCTCAAAACTAATCCAATCGGCCCTGTAGTTCTTAAGATATCGCCATTTGATGTTCGAGGGTGCGAAATATGTCGCCTGCTATTACTATACTAAATTAGATTTATACTAACACTCATTAACACAATCATATTCTCTCACATACACTCACAATCTCTCCCATTACAAACGTACAAACATCCCGGTAATTGAGGGAACGTTTAAGCACCTATAAATATACAAACGCAGTCTCAAGTGTTAACTCACCACTCGCGCGATCATGAATCGGCCACGTCCAGATGTCTTCTACCTTCGGTCCTAACAGCCTAGCTTCATACCTCCAGTTGGACCAATCAAAAAATAACACTCATATTCACTAGAAAACACGTTCCATGACGACATGACTGGGAACTCTAGTGATATAGGAGAACTCTCTTTTAGTATCTGACAATTAAGCATCAGATTCAGGATCTGCGCGATCATTCAAAAACACACGCAAATATGCAAATGGTCACACGGTTTTTAAAATCGGATTTAACCATGCGAAGTTACATACCCGCTAGCAGACGCGATAAACACGTTAACATACAAACGCTTTACCTGCATCCATGCAGAACTACCCGCGATCTCACAAACATGAAAACACCCCAGTGATTGAGTGAAAGTTTTAGCTCTTATAAACTCAAAAACAAGGTCTCAAGCACGGACTTACAAACACATGTATTCGCGCGGTCATAAATCGGTCACATCTGAAAGTTCCTTACCGACGGTCCTAGTAGCATAGGTCTATGCATTTAGTTTGACTATAATCGCAAAAATTACGCTCATACCCACTGAACAACATGTTATATGGTGACATGACCTGGAACTTTAGCGATATGGGGAATCTCATTTTCTTCTAGCATTCATCACGTTAACATATAAACGCTTAAGACCTTCACGATCATCCACGCACACCTACGCCCGTGGTCTCGATTGGTGTCTTAGCACTAATAAACTTATACACGCGGTCTCAAGCGCCCATGTTCGCGTCCTTCGGTCTTAGCAGCCCAGGTCCATGCCTCCAGACCAATAAAAAATAACGCTCATATTTACATTCTATGGCGACATGACCGGAAAATTTAGTGATGATTTAGTGATAAGGAAAAACTTACTCTCCTCTAGCATCTGAACTGTACACCGAAATTCAAGTATCAGATCCTCCGTCCGTGCGGGAGTATCAAAGAACACGTGCCAATATGCGAACAGACACACGGTTATTAAATCGAATTTATACACGCGATCGAACACGTTAACGCACAAACGCTCAAGCATTTCGCGATGATACACGCGATCGTGAAGTCCCTACGTTCGCACACATCTGAACCGTACAATATCAAAATTACATGTTACATGGAGAAAGCGGGAGTCAATTTTGGGAAACTTTTTGCGTTGCATAATTTATGAATGGTTCCTATTATTATTTATAAAAATAAGTTTATGCATTTTAAAATAAATAAAATATCTGTTTTTGTTAAAATTATCGACCAAAAAACGTTTTGTTTTCTGCATCTGAAAGGATAGCTGACAATTTTTGAGTTATCAATCATGTTTGCCAACTGGCAGCCAAACTTCCAGGACTGTAAATAAACTGCCAGTCCCGAACAATGTGACTAGGTGAATTATAATAACCTTCTATAGCAAGTGGAAGGCCAATAGAATTATTTTTCTGACCGACTTTCCAGTAGCCCGCCGCGCCGTTCAATAAAGGATGTAGGAAGTTTATCGAATATAAACGAGACAAATCAACACAATTAGGGTTGTGGTACCGGTAATACCGACCCATTTTTGGTACCGCAATACCGGTACTGAACAAAAGCCAGTACCGGTATTTTCGGTACTATACAATTTTTTATGACAAATATGTTAACTCTGTAGCGGGATCTGGTTCAAAATATCGGTCTGCAAGATAACGTTTAATTATATTAATTTTCATTCTAGACAAATCGTTGAGATATCATATTTGTGTGGGAATGAGGTGAGGCCATCATCACATTCTGATAGGTTTCCATTATTCACTTATCTATAAAAGAACGAACAGCGATTTAGTAGCTAACAGTTTTAGACTTGGTGAACCGCTTCAAATGGGGCGATTTTTAATTATTGGTGATATGAAAATTCAGAAAAACTCCATAGTTTACAGGAAAGCAATTAGCCTTGATATGCATTAGAGAATAGTAGGCAAACGACATGAAGGTCGAAGCCAATTTTCAGAAAAGCAAGAGAGGAAATGCGATTAACCTGCTCGGATTTACTGCCATTCTCGCTTTGATTTACTGTTGTTAGTAGGGTTTCATACATTTACCATCTGTTCAAGTCGACAGAAGTCGCACCACTTAGCAGTTATTGATTTCAAAGTGGCCTAGATTTCGAAATAAAACAAGGTGCCCTATACGAAAAATATCTTCTGTGAAATGAGTCTTGCCATTCCGAAGCAATTAAAACAATAAACATGTTTTTTTGATCAGCGCAAATCAATCATCTGAGAATAAGATCATCAGATTGAGCATTCAATTTCAGTTTGAAGCTTTTTTCGAATGTTTTACAAAAATATTCGAGTACCGGTACTGAGGGCTTCAGTACCGTAGTACCGGTTCTCGCCAAAAAGGGTCGGTACTGCGAACCCTAAACACAATTGCAACGTTCGTTTTCATCGCATATTTGAAGAGGAAAAACGATTGATAGTAAGTTAGTACCCCTAATGGAGGAGGCGCTGCGCACAAGCGAATAAGCATTATATAAATAATTGTGACCCAACGTCAATGTCTCAAAACCCCTTCGAGGAATAGATATAAGACAATCATGAATTCAGAGCCCGTTGAGCGGGTCTATGCATTCCATAGTGTTGGAAGTTCTCTCAGTACAGTACTGATAGCGACTCCGCCAAACTGGCACCCCTGTCCTTGAGCCTTCCAATATGGTTCCGCGCGGCACAGGCGCTGATATCAGGTAAAGCGAAGCAAATGTTCCTTTTATTGGCAATTGGCTGTTTCTTACTTACCGCAATCATCTCCACGCCTGCCACTGCGCTGTGCTTGTCCGAGTCGTTCGTTCGTCATTCCGTGTCGCTCAGTCGGTCGGCATATGCAATGCATGTACACGCGCAGAGAGAAGAGAAAAAGATGAAGTCGCTTGGGAACTTACTCGACTGACGGCCTGGCGAAAGGTGACTTAGTTTCCTAGTGAACGTCGAGCTGTGAAGTGGTGTTCTCCTGCGCCAATTCTAGTACCTTCAACGCGCTCGTGTCTTTCACCGGTCTCTCACCTGAGCTCACGTGGTTCCGTGCGGATATAGGTGCCTAGATTTGGATATACGGGCAAAAAAACAGCAACGTAGACAAGCGCTGTGAGATATTCAACTGCATTTTGGTCATTTCCGATCGTACAAGTGCGATAGATGCGTGTAACGCAGCAGAATTAAGTCAGTGATCCATATTCAGAGCTGTTGCCGCGTGCAGTGCTAATTGCTTTTAATGCAATTTGGTTGGATGTGTAGTGCAAGGCTTATCACCTCTCTTTCTCGAGTGTGCCAGTGACCAAAAGTAATAAAGCGAACCTCACATAAAGTTCATGTAATCAGTGAATGTAGAAAAAATAATTGCCACGTTAAATAATTTGCCGTCTGCCTCTCCAAGCGTAGCAATTTAGTGCTATATAAAGAGAGAGGAAAAAATCTTTTTTTTATTGGAGTAAAAGTTTTTGATTTTTCGGTTTTTTTGGGGTTTGTGGTGGCCAAATGTTGAAAATGTTCCACCGGAGCGTGTCGAACCGAGACCAGCTGATATTAACCAATTGCCGCTGCAGCGATAGTTTCGATGGTGCAACGGAATAGCCGCCCCGGTCCGAATAGTGAATCAAATTGTTGTTGTTTTCCCTCCGAAGACGTTGCGTGAGTTGCTGCGAAGGGGAAAACCACCACACAGCAGCACCCAACGTAGCGCGCTGATAACAGCTAGCGCGGGGATTACTACTACTGGAAGAAGAGGAAGCAATAGATCGGCAATCTGCTCAAACATTTACACAACTTGTTCGACGCGACGTAAGCAACGGCGAACCGCTGCGGGAGAAGGAAAATCTAATCTGACTCATTGGATGTAGCAAAAGACCGTAGAAGAAAGCGGAGAGCTATAACGCTTACGGAAACTGAATTAGGAGCTTGGTGGAATCAACGATGGATAACCTTATGAGTGATTTTCTACTCAACGTATGTATTTTCGATTTGTTTGTAAGCACACAGTCGGTATATAGCATGTGGTATATCGATTAAGGCCTTCGGTGTTGGTTGGATACCCAACTGTTTGCTGAAATGTACCGCTTTCAAGTCTTTGAAAACAGTAAAGTTTGTCGTTTCATCATTCAGAAAGTTGTCGTGTAATCAACAATTTTATTGGCAGCACAAATCACAATTTTAAGTACACTTGTTCTTTTTTTTTGGTGCTGTATACACCAAAAAAGAAACAGTTGAGAACCACACAAGCACCAGGTCAAATACAAACATACCTGATTGGACGAAACCATCGTCAGTATGTGCTTGCTAATTGTAATTAAATTCTGTCGCCTCATTAGGGTCTCAAGTAGTCATAACATTTTGTTTGCAAAATATCATTTATGAGCAGGTTGTGCCTTTTGCTATTCGAGTAAATTGTCGGAACGAGTTCTACTTTGACTGTCCGGCGATCGTATAAGTAAATGTTCGTTACGTTGTGTCAACTATCTGGAGGAACATGAAAACATGGAATTCCTCTGGGAATGTTTCAAATCATGTAATCCTTAGAAAGAATCCATTGTGCTCAGCAAACTTTAAATGCAAGATTTTTCCTAAAAATATTTGAAACAATTTCATAATTATGTCTGGTAAACTATAGATCTCGCGAAAGTCTGAGAAGGACTTATTTGAGAGACACTTAAATTGATTTCTTAGCCAGACGCTTATATGGGCCCCACGCGAAGGAATCAAGGCACGTGTAATCGACTTTCACGGATTTGAACCAAATTTGGTGGAATTGTTCATCTAGGGCCAATATATAAAAACCCAAATTTTTGTGTCAATTGAACCACCCCTCGGGCCATGGGAGCACCCCCCGTTTTGATAAACTGCCAAAACCCTTGATTTTTTTTTTTTGATCATATCTCCGGTTCTGTTTACTCTAGAATCAAACCGTAAGTTAGCTTTTGAAGAAAATTGTTTAAGGAGTCTAGAAAAAATATTAGCTTGTGGCAACAGTGCTGCCTATGCGATTTTTTCAGTTAAATATTAAAAGTTTATTTTTCCCAATACACATGTTTTAATTTTGAAAATTATAATGCCATCGTGTTCCTCAGACATTTTTACATAAAAATCACTTATAATATCAATATAATTTGAGCGCATCCTGAGATACTCTGTTTTGAAACAAAAAAGTCGCAA
This sequence comes from Topomyia yanbarensis, assembly GCF_030247195.1. Taxonomy (NCBI): domain Eukaryota; kingdom Metazoa; phylum Arthropoda; class Insecta; order Diptera; family Culicidae; genus Topomyia; species Topomyia yanbarensis. Next base: position 407,381,414 of record NC_080671.1, on the reverse strand, counting down.
TTTCCCATATAAAATCACAAGCGCGCAGCAATAAAAAACCAACTTGAGTATTCTGAGTTCACATATAATTTATCGTGAAGAAGACGAGAAATGATAAAAAACTACGTTTTTGGTTTACTTCTAGCAGATCAGAGTCGATTTTTATGACCGTTTGAAGATTTTCTCAATTTCGGCCAATAAAAATGAATTTGAGAAAATGCAATTTTTTCCCTTCAAAACGGTGTATCTCAGGATGCGCTCAAATTATATTGAGATTATAAGTGTTTTTTATGTTAAAATGGCTGAGGAACACGATGGCATTATAATTTTCAAAATTAAAACATGTGTATTGGGAAATAAAAATGAACTTTTAATATTTAACTGAAAAAATCGCATAGTTGGCAGCACTGTTGCCAAAAGCTAATATTTTTTTCTAGACTCCTTAAACAATATTCTTCAAAAGCTAACTTACGGTTTGATTCTAGAGTAAACAGAACCGAATATATAATCAAAATAAAATGAAGAGTTTTGCCAATTTATCAAAACGGGGGGTTCTCCCATGGCCCGAGGGGTGGATCGATTGACACAAAAATTTGGGTTTTTATATATTGGCCCTAGATGAACTATTCCTCAAAATTTGGTTCAAATCCGTGAAGGTCGATTTCAAGTTTGCATCTTTTTTATCACTTCGCGTGGAATGACCTACATTGATTTTTTAACCCCATCATTCCGATGTTGTTTATAAACAACAACGTTCTCAAGCAGCTGTAGCTTTTGGATTAAGCAAGATTGGCTCCCAAAAACAAGTAAGCAAAATAAATGTAATAATTACCTTTCTTTTGAGCACTAAAAGTTACAAATATTAGCTCAATAACTGAACTGATTGAATTCCGACGGAGCAGTGCTGCCAGGGACAGTTTACATTGACAACGAAAAACAAAATTTTGAGATATCTTTGTTATTTTGCAATATTATTGAAAACTGTGAAAACATATCAGTTTAGTCTGTCTTCGACTACATTTTCCACGCAACTGGACTATTGTAAATATTCTAGGAGAATTGTACTGTTCATTGGAAGGTAAAAATTGAGCAGCTTCTAACACTGCGAGAGGAACACCTATCTCTACGGAAAAAGGTTTCGTCTACATCTTAAATCTTTTTTAAATAGTACGGCAGTTTTGATGTCCAAAAAGTACATCTTCATGAGTGAGCATTTCTTTTCAAAATTGGGTGATTGGGCCGCTTTTAATCCTACACGGTAAATCTAGACTACCCATTTCATGACTATGTTTCACACATTTTTGAGAATACCATTTATACGTCAAAAAGTGATTAGATTTTAGTTATGAACGAAGAGTATGTTTTACGCATTTTTGAGAATGTCAACAACGAAGAAAAATGCGTAAAAAGTATACCTCACAGAGGAAAGAACATTTACACTTCGACGTGAGGCCATTTTTTCTACTTACAATCTATAGGTACTTCCTCCCCTAGGTTGAGGGGTTTGGCGGTATTGCAAACATCATCAAGCATATTGCGTGCATCAGTGCTAATGAGCCTCTGACTGAAAATTGCTTTAATATGGTTATTGCATTACGCCTCGATAGTGGCGCATCGAGGAGACCGAAAGGGCTTATGGGTCTTTTTTATGTTTTGTGTTTTTTTTCATACTCTGCGCCAGCCCTAACTAACGCTTAATCGTTAGCCTGTGCGTTTGCAAACAGTGTCAACAGCTTAATGGCAGCGTTTGTTGACACGGCTCGTAATTTGGCGTCATTGTGTGTTGATTTATCGGGCGATTTCGTCATCGTGCACAGGCTAATTATTAGTTGTTGTGTTGTAATAATTGTAGTTTTTAGTACTGGTGTACAATTATTTTGTGGTAGACGTATGTCTATATGTGTATGTGATTGCCTAAGTATTTGTGACAACTAAGACAGGGAATGGATACAGAAATGGCGTATATGATAGAAGTGGGAGTAATCTTTCCTAGGATTCGTTGGTCACTTTTTCCAGTGTTCAATCCGTGCAATCGATTCGATTCATTCGGGACGATCGAACTGGATGTATTAAAGTACGATTAATTTACCGTTCCCGGTCAGCATAGCATGAAAAAATTGAAACAGAATGTAATTGTCAGTAATGGTAAATAAGTGTCATTCGCTGGCATTTAAACAAGTTCAAGTAGCTTGCTTGCATGTTACATGTGAGGAATTCCACGAAGATCCGTCCGAAAATATTTAAAATCGTGACCGACCATCTTAGATTCCTATGAAACTTTACACGTTTCACCGGCGTGGAAGACTAAACATTTTCCACAATCAGTAAGACTATTTTGACTAAAGATTATTTTTTTAAAAGGGCGTAAACATTTCTACGAGCATTTTTTTTATTTTTTTTTTTTTTTTTGATCGATTATTGTATTTTATACAGAAAAACATTCTGAGAACGAGTTTCAGGGAATAACTATTTATGTGCGAAAAAATATGCACCGAAAAAAAATATTGTGTCCTTTTTCACAAAAACAAAAAATTGTGTTAAAAATTTAAATTGCAAAAAAAACCATTTTTTCTAATTTTTTATATTATTATGTAACTTTCAAATGGGTTATAATATCGCCTTGATATCAAAATGGAAGTTACAGGAAATGTTATGGGACTTTTGAAAACCCCTGTTGTTGTTGATGGAGAAATGCGCATAACTTCTGAAAAGTTCGTAATAAAATAAAAGAATTGCGCTGTTAAAACAAAATTTTAAATATCTCGAGAACCACTACATTTCAGAAAATTTTTGTTATGAGCATTTTGATTTAAAATAGCGTTTAGAATCATTTTCAAAAAGGAAATGGTAATTTTGACTGCAAATAGTATGAATTATAAAAATATGTCAAAAGTTGTTGTTAAGAAAACTTTTTTATTGAAAGTTTCTCCATGACCCAAATATAATGAAAAAGTTTCTTTTACATTTTGAAAACGATGAACATTTGATTTTTGACATTTTCTGATGGGGTAACGCGAATAACTTTCAAAAAGGGCATAATCACACGAATTAACTGTTTTTGTAGAAACAAAATTCCAAATATCTCAAACTATCGCATTTTGGAAAATTCTGGTTAAATGCATTTGGTTTTAAAATGATACATAGAATTATATTCTGTAATAAAATTACAGTGTTGTATGTCAATTAGTATCAAATTTAAAAACATGTATAAAGTTATTGTTAGAACAACTTTTTTACCGATAAGTTCTTGGTTTTCGTTAACACAATATAAAAAAATAGAAAAATGGGTTTTTTTGTAATTTAGACTTAAAACACAAATTTTTGTTTTTGTGAAAAATGACACAACATTTTTTTCAGTGTAATTTTTTTTTCGTACATAAATATTTATTCCCTGAAACTCGTTCTCAGAAAGTTATGCTGTATAAAATAGAGTAATCGAACAAAAAAAATTTGAAATTAAGGCACGTAGAAATGTTTACGCCCTTTTGAAAAATAGCTATTGTATCAAAATATTGCAATTGTCAGAGAAAATCATGGAGATTCATAAACCGAACGCAACTTAAAAGTTTCGTTCGAATCGACGATGGTCATATTTTGTGGTCGGCCGGTTTCTCATGGAATCCCTCATGTGTTCTCTTCTTCTACTTCATTAGTCGTTAGTCACACGATTATGAAATCAAATTTATGCACGCGAAGTTAAATACACGCTAGCGCAAGCGACAAACACGGTAACATTTAAACGCTCGAGCCCTTCGCGATCGCACAATTAGATAGTAATGAACACCCACGCCAACCCAGACAGATATGCAGCCCTGGACTCGAACGCTAAAACTTACACCATTCACGCACACACCACCACAGGACACTCAATAAGATTCATATATACAAAGTAACAAGTAATATTTACAGGTATTTGTCTGGCAACCGGGGGAAATGCATCTCAAATGCAGAACTTATCATTTCAATAATGGCCTTGGATCTGCGTTGCCTGTGTTCACGGCACAGGCTTCGTCCGTCAGGTGAAGGATGCATGAAATCTCCTTGCCACCACCCTTGGCCCTATCTGCCCATAAAGGGATAAAAATTTACTTTCTACTTACAATCTGTAGGTACTAGAGTGACAAGACAAAATAACCCCCATCGGGCCCTCCTAACTCGATTTCTAGTTCTATCAGGAGTGTCTGCCGATCCAAATCGGAGAAGCCTAGCTACGAAACCAACATGTTCCAAATTTATATTTCGAAAATGTGAGAAAGCCCACTAACTTGCACTTTCATCGCCAGGTGGCACTGTATGCATCGAGTATCACTGCAAGTGAAAATAAGGGAGATTATTATAATTTTAATGTGTAATCTTTCCTAGGAATCGTTGGTCACCTTTTCCCGATGTACTCGTGCATTTGATTTTAGAATGCCGAATAAGCATTTCAAGAATTATCATTTCGCGGGACGTTACATAACAGTATAAAGCCGCATGGAGTATAATAGAGGTAGCTATTCATTTATAGACACTATGATCTTGGCAATATGTACGAAAGTCGCTGGCGATCAATTTTCAATAATTGGAAACGAGCAATATGAACTCCGAACAGCCGGCCATCGGGAGTATTGCTACTTATTAACACTTCAATGATTATTTCCAAAGTTTGCAGTACAAAGCAAGCGTACAAAAAATAAATATATTCCAAATGAATTTGTAAATTCACTGCGAAATGACAAGTTGGCATCTCCATTCTCCCTATGAGACACGTTTCCATAATTGGGGTAAGTGCCAAATTGCAAACAACATGCATAACAAATATAATAAACACAACGGGCTTTTGATCCATCGGCGGTCCAGAAGAAGAATGGATGGGAGAAGAGCGGTTCAAACTCGAAAGAGTGACGTAGAGTACTGCACTGGATGATTTTGAAGAAAGGACCAGGAGTGCGATTTTACGAAGTTTTAGCTTCCGATGGCCCTACGTTTTCTGGAGTGTCAGACCTTCATGAGATCTCAAGAAGTCACTTTTGGAGGTATTCGTCATTGTAGATTTATCGGCAGATGGTTCCAGATTCAATAAAAGAAACTGGCTTATTTTGTCACATCTACAGATCGCTTGCCACACAAAAAACTTGTTGTGTAATCCGACAGCTTCATTTTAGGCCAATTCAAAAAATTTCCTACTTGAAAGTTTGCTTTTTTTAAATACAATTTTTAAACCAAAGCTTTGAAAGTTATACCTTGGCGTGAAAGAGCCGGTATATTAATACATGCTGTTACCTTGTATAGAATTTGACTTCATCCTTAACGGCTATTGTACAACCGCCAGAAGAAACCTAAAACGTTGGTACACAATCGGAAATAGCGAATGAGAAAAACAGACTATATGTCAGTCATTTACTCAATATAGAATGGATAAAGGCTATGATGCAAAAACTTAAGGTCCGTCCAGGTTAAGTCTTCGGTACGGATCAATACCTTGAGCTAGGAGCTCCTATTATATTGTTGGTCGCCACTTACGACATGGGAGCAGGTTCTTCCGAGTGGTTATATTCATGGCTGAAATAGCACAAAATTAAAATTAGCCCGCTGGACACCACACGGCGTCGTAAGCAAGCACCAAAATATAAACTGTAAAAATACCAATTTGCCTCCGTGCACTTCACTGTAAACACTTTGCGAATGGAAATTTCATAATTTTGGATGATGAATTCTACTTTACATTTTCGCACCATCACTTAAGTAGAAACGATGGCTATTACGCTGACAATTTTGAATCAATATCAGACGATGGTAAATGGGTGTTTCAGTGCCGAAGCTAAATTGAAGCAGTTTGTCGAAAAAAATATCACGCTCGTAAAGAAATCGTGTTTTGGCCGGATCTTTCAAACTGTCATCATTGAAAAAAGGGATGGACGGATTTACTGAACAGACAAAAAATGCCATTTGTGTCGAAAAAGGACAATTCTTCAGACGCAAAATGAAATTTTTTTGAACTGCTATCAAACGTTTGGTGTACGAAAAAGAGTTGGAACCGAGCTGCAATTGATTACTCGAATCAAACAAAAGATAAAAGAATTCGAAACCATCACTGTCTAAAAGCCAATTCAAGATGGTAGCCGACTGTGTGAAATCCATGAAGCGCACTGTAATTAATTTGTTCGACAGTTTTCCTGCTTCAGCTGTAGAGCTAGGGTCTCCGAAGGGCTCCCTGTCAGAATCACTCACTACAATTGCAGACGCGACGGGAAATGCCACCCACTAAAACACTGCTCTAGGCCAATTGCTGCGGGCAGTGTTTTCGAATGTGATACTCACTGTACGGTTCAGATATGTACGAGTGTAAGGACGGTTTTCGGTGTTTAGCTTCGTCCACGCACAACTAAGTCCGCGATCCCATGACGACATAACCGGGAACCCCAGCGATATGGCGATTCTCACTCATCTAGCATTCAGCACGTTAACATACAAACGCTATTATCCACGCACATCAAAGCCCATGGTTTCGCAAACAAAATAGTTCGATGATATGTTTAGTACTAATAAACTTATAGACGCGGTCTCAAGCGGGAGCCTACACACGCCTATGTTCGTTCGACAATGCATCGGAAATCTCTACCTTCGGTTTTAGCAGTCTAGGTCCATGCCCTCAGTTGGACCAATAAAAAATGACGCCTTTATCCACTAGACAGCAAGTTCCGTGGTGATATGACCGGTAACTCTAGTGATATGGAAGAACTTACTCTCTTGTAGCATCTGAACCGTACACCGAAAATTAAGTATCAAGTTCACGGCTCCGCCAGCGATCATCCAAGGACACACGCGAATGGTTATAAAATCTAATTTATGCACGCGAAGTTACATATACGCTAGCACGTACAAGCACTCGATCCCTTCGCGATGATACACGCGATCTTGAAGTGCCTTCGCCCGCACATACTTCCATCTCGTCTGCAATTGTAGTGAGTGATTCTAGCGGGGAGGCCTTCCGAGACCCTAGCTCTACAGCTCCCGTAGGACAACTCTAAAAAAAGAGAACATACTTGCAGACTTGTTATAAACACTTCAACACACAATGAGGGCTAATATCCCTCCCTCAGGATGAGGTAGAAAAGAATGATGCAACGGGAGCATCTCTACCGTTGTGTGTGAGGACCCGAAAAATGAGAGAGTTCCTCTCTTGCTCAACGAAATGATGTAGATAAATATTTTATTACGCATGGGATATTTGTTCCGTGGAGGAGAGTGGGCTACACCTCATGATGATTCAAGAGGAGTTTGTGATGTCCTCACACGCCTTGTGAGGAGGTAATGATTAGTTGCTATGAGGTTTTGTGATATGGGTTTGATGCGTGTGCAAAGCTTATTTCTGATGTATATTTTTGTTTTTGAAATGAATGTATAGTTAAGCGTTGCATGAAGCAAATCAACTGTTTAAATATATACATAGTTTTCAAATATGTATAAGGTCATGAACCTCTTTTCGCCCTATTACAATTAGCTCTTAACCCATTTGAAACCATTGGTTAGAGTAGTGTCTGCCATATATTTATACTATCTTTTGACTTAAATGGCAGCGCGATATTTTGGGCACCCGATTAGAGTTTTCGTTGCACTCAAACAGAAGTATTCCACCATTCTCGGGCCATTTATTATTTTACTAGTTGTTCTTAGGAACGAAGCAAACGTGTTGGTGCCAATTTATAGAAATTTCATCGATTGTAGGCCTCGTAAGTGATAAAATAGTGCAGTACCCTCCTTAAGGGACTAAAATTTTCCAAGCGATCTATTATTAAAATATAATACTCGTTTAGGAAGAAGTAGTTAGGTATCAAAAATTGCTACGTTTTTTGACGTATGGCACCCATAGCTAAGCTAAAACGGGACACACATGTTTCCATTGAAGCAAACCGTTTATTCGTTACGCACTGTCCAGGTGGATTAAGAATTTGTTACCAAAACTTCATCATAACTCATTTCACGGTGCTATAGTGATTTTTTAACTTTTCAAGTGAACTAGCATAGGTTATAGTGCAACACAAAAAGTTTTGAAAAATGTTGCATGCCCCCAAATTGATTTATAACAGAATTAAATGCTCTTCCGAATTATTATTAGAACCATGACGTGCCTTTGGAAGAATGTTGAATCATTTTCATAGTTGTCATGAAAAAAATGCAAAACATGACAATTTTCTTATTATTGTCGCAATTTAGCACAATATTTCTTTCATAACAGAATAATACAGCATACCTTTGGAAAGGTGTAGTTATTCTCTCTAGAACTTTCTAGAAATCAGCTAAGACTGGACAACGTAACTAATGTTTTGGTGCCAAAGGTCCCAGAAAATGTTTTTGCTATAAGTGAAGATGATAAGGAGTAATGAGAGCAGCCTTTATTTTTTCGAATTTTTTATAGCACTTTGAAGGCAATACATTCGTTTAAAAATCGGTAACATGTTATTTTCAAAATAATAATGATGTTGTAAAGCACTCCCGTAGGTACCTGGGCAATGATGTGAGAAAGAACTCTGCTAAATTTCTAAACGATTAGTATAGGAGGTTTTAAGTTAGTGTGTACACCGCATTTTTTCGAGTTTCCTCCTGAAAATTCAATGTTACTCACCCAATTTTTAATACTTTGCAATGAAAATTTAAGAAAGTATTGTTCAAATGTTGGATTCTTGTAATGGAATTGATTGAATAGGCGAAGGCTAACGTATATCCTACATATTTCATGAACTCATCATTTCATTATATTTGCTAAACAAGCTTCGTCTTCTACTCCGAATATAGGGTAAAGAGGTAAACCTCTTACATAAAATAAACCCTATTATGGTGGGTGTATCACTAATTTCTAGGCCCACAATTGATGCAATGCGTATAAATTGGCATCAGTAGCTTTACTTTGCTCTTAAGAACCAATATAATAACACAATTGGTATTTTCATCCGTAGCGGAGAAAAATTTTAATTAAAAACTATTTTGCTTCACTAACGAGAAAATGGTTTGAAACATTTTTTGCGCGTAAAGGGCACAAAACCTGCGTTTCGAGTTCGAAAACAAAATTTGTGCATCTGATTGAATTGGTAAGAAAGCTGTAAAATGTTCGTATTTAAGCGCAACGAAAACTCGAATCGAGTGTTCCAATTATTGCCTTACCTTTTAAACGAATGCGTTGAACAAAGATGGGAAAAGCTGCTCTAACCAGCAGCTATAAATTAGTAGGGTGATAATAGAAACAGGACGAAAATAGGCTCATTACCCTAGCGTTGAAAGTAGATAATCAGGATAGTATAAAATTTTCGACTATGTATAATTTTCAATATTGCTGTCGATAATTATCTCATTTTAAAAATGTATTGCCCATTGGAAATTTATCCGCGTAAACTTTCTACTTTGACATTTAGTAACAAATAAACACAAACAACTATTTTTTTAAAACTTCATTATCCATATTTTGGAAACTAACCAGCCAGATAAATACAAAACTATTTGATAAAAACATATTTTTTTAAATTTTATTGAGAAAGAACGCTACAATAGAATCGAATATTATGCACCCATTTTACTTGGAAGCGATTTCATGTTGTATTAGATTTCAAAATCAAAATATTTATCTTCTATTATGGTGTTATTGAGTTTGACGAATAGGATTGATTTTAAATTTTCCGAGCTTAGTCTTGTCTGATCGTTAGTTAGTATTTTCCCAAGGCCACTAAATCCTCGCTCAATTGAAACCTGTGTACAAGAAGTGCTCAAGGTCGTTTGCCACAGTAGAGTCAAGTCTGGGTCCTCCAGCCTCTTGCATTCCCACCACATGATGATATCCGTATTCCACGAAGCACTGATCTACACCACAAAAATTATACTTATATCCCCATCCTACGCAGCAGACAAATTAAAATAAGAGAGGGAAACAATCCTTCTCGCGCTCCACACTCTCAGCATTTTGGAAGAGGGATTCCAACCCATCTTCAATCAGTTATGCGCTCTCGCCTTTCCTGTGTGATGCACATAACATCCTCTAATCATTGAACAAGTCATCACCTCTGATGATGAGTTTGCTTGTTGAGTGGGAGAAGAGTTTTTTTTCTGCTATTGGAGAGGTGTGTGAAGTCCTCCTCAGAATGTTGATACCTCACCTCATTTTGGCATCATGAGTGATGCTCCAGCAAGCCTGCATACTTGAACATTAAATAGTATATTTGTAGCGTTTATAGAGTAGCTATTATTGAACGAATAGTGCAAATACGAAATCGCTTCGTAAAAATGTACCGTGATTCACATTTAATTTCTTACGTTACCTTATCAGTGCAGAATTTCAAATATGATGGGACTGTATAAAAAAGACTCTCGTAAGCGTAAAGTCAAGCTACATTTTCATCTTTAATCAATGTATCTCATCGCGAACAGAGGCGACGCGTGGTTTCACCGTCAACCTGTTCAATATATCACAAAGGCCCACAAAACCTCACAATCATCTTTAATTTGACTGCATGAGACGTTTTAGATCAACTGATTATTTCTTGTCTATCTCTTCTGACGTTACTCGGGTTGACGGGATTCTCTGTTCGAAAGAGCTGAGTAAAACAAATTTGTTGCCAAAGCCCACCGGTAAATTGTCAAACAAACGTCTTGTAGAATGCTTAAAAGAATGAAAAATATATAACATACCCGAGAAGCGAGCAATTTAAAAGATATCTGAAGTAAAATTTAAGAAAAACAATCATGTATAAAAGTATCATCGAATAGAGTTAAAATAATCGAAGCTCTTTTTGAACGGCAGAAAACGCTTATATTGTGCCAGGGCCTACTTTGATACGTTTGAATATTGAATATGATCAATTTTCACTCAATGAATTCGAATATTTGTAAATCTATCATTGAATATTTATAAATCATGGCATGATATGACTTAACTTGAAATGTAGAATCTTATGTTCTACACACCAAGAAATAATCGTCGTTCTGTATAAGAATGATTGAAATATTTGTCATCCGGCTTAAAGTCATCCCTCAATTCTTTCAAATGGGATAGAAATTTGAATGTGCCTCATGCAATTCGTTGAATCCAGAAAACAATATTTTTCTCGTAAAATATCGTTGGCATGAGACATCCAACATCAACCCGTTCATTATTACAATAGAACGCGAAATCATTCGAACAACCATTGATTTGGATTTATGTCAATTTTTCACTCTCAGTAGACAAGTTTTCAACATGTAAATGCAAAGAGCAAATAATTTCTTTGAAGTAAAAGTAGACGGTTCATTATTATCGTTGAACCAACGAAATACATACACGCCTAAAACCAATATGCCCCAAGTGCACCAACATTTGTTTAGGCTACCAAAGAAAACATGCGTTCGACCGACTGTTATGAACGTACGGCGACACGCGCTTAAACATTATAAGCCACTCTCGTTTGCACACAACTCTAACGCCCATATGAACATCGCACCAATGAACGCTGGTTCAATATTTGACTTGAACCGGTGCAAAATGAAATAGAAAAAGCCGTCGCATATGACACTCACGCTACTGTTCCAGCCTTCGCTCATGCAGCTGCTCTATCCATTCTAGAGCATGCGGTGAGACTACGAGATGCGTGCATGTTTGAGGTTGAACCGATCATGGGAAGACAGATTTTTTTGAAATTTACCTGCTTGATATGATGGGTTGATTTATCGTTCGGATCAAATTGTCGAACTTTCCTATAAATGAATTTGCGTGCTGCTGTTGTTGTTTTATTTTAACCTTCCGGCAGTCGCGCTAGTGCACAGTGGCACGACTTAGAACAAAAGGTGGACTAAAGTCCAAACTTTTCCGTATCGGTTCATATAGGACGTCTTTATGTAATTTTGGTACGCTGAATTCGTTTTCGATATTAAAACATTTCAAAAATAAACATTTACTATTCATTAGGGTGTCTCAAAATTTTTTTTTTCTTCTAAATCGTTCTTAAAATTTGTGTATATTAATTTTCGTGTGCTAAACCGTTTTTGATATTAATATCTGCAAAAAAAATTATTATACATTAGGGTGGCTCAAAAATAATTATTTTGCTGTGAAGGTTAAAAAAATTTTTAAAGACATTTTTGTACGCTGAATTCTTATGTTGGTTATAGAAAATAGAAATTAACTTTACATTCATTGACCATTACAACACAATCATCAATAGAGCAAATAACATGCTTGGATTTATAAAGCGTTTTAGTTACAATTTTAATGATCCATATACAATTAAAACATTATACATCTCGTATGTAAGGTCAATACTGGAATATTGTAGCATAGTTTGGTCACCTTTCTCAATCACACATGAAGAAAGAATAGAATCAGTACAAAGGCAATTTTTATTGTTTGCACTTCGCAAAATAGGTTGGACACGATTTCCTCTCCCATCTTATAAAGCTCGCTGTATGCTCATTAACATCCAAACACTAAAAGAGCGCCGAGAATATGCAATGGTTTCATTTCTAAACGATATCATTTCGTGTCGTATTGATTCAGTCGAACTTCTATCTAAACTTAATTTTTATATGCCTTCCCGGCAGTTACGAATCCGAAATACATTTATAACAAACAATTATCGTACAAATTATGCCAAGTTTGGACCATTAAATCAGATGATGGCAACTTACAACAAGCACTGCGAAGCTATTGACTTAACAATGACAAAAAGCAAATTAAAAAAATATTTCAATTCTATTCGCTTATAAAGAACATCCTAAAGTAGTGCTATGTAAACCAGATAGTGTTTAGTTTAGTTATTAGTATTTTATGTTTTAAGTGTATACTATATTTTATCGTTGTAACAAAACGGTCTACTCTTGTTTGACGACAATAAATAAATAAATATTTATTAGAGTGGCTTAAAAGTAAATATTTTGTCTTTTATAAAGATTTCTTTCAATTGTAATTTTGGAATTTATTTTCCGTATTGAAACGAATTGATTCTCATTATGTGGCTTTAGAAATGACTATATTATTTTTAAGGATGAAATAAGATGTGATCGATTAATTTTGGAACGTTTAATTCATTAGTGGGTTACTTGGTATGAAAACTCCATTTTTTTCATTTTCACAACAAACATTTTGAGCGTCTTAGTGGAATATTGATTACATTCACTAATCAACAAGATGGTTAACGATTTTGTTTTCGCAGGTGTGTTTTAAGTTGCTTATATTGCTTATTTCATACCTTAAATTAAAATAAATCCAAAATCCTTTTTTCGCGTTAATGGTTCATTTAAAAATGGTCTTATTTTATTAGGGTAATATCGCATACCTTTAAGCTATATCAGCGCTATGCAAACTCGAAAAAAAAGTCTTATCAAATGACTAGAACTCAACTGTGTTCACTCAATTTGACAGTTATTGCGTAAGTTAGCAAACATAGTTCATGAAACATTTTATGACACATTTCAGATGGTTGAAAATATTGACTGAATTTTAAACATTCTTAATTCCTTTACCACTTAAAAACCATACTTCCCATTCGGCTCCTTACTCTTGATCACTAGTAAAACCCTTGTAGATCATGCTCTAAATGCTATTATTGCTGTGCATAAATTAGTGTCATTATTCTAGTCATAAAGTGAATATTCAAATTAAATATCAGTAATAACCATGCGTCTCCATTCACAGTTTTTTCAAATTTTGACTGCTTATCGCAAGTTTTCGCAAAACTAGCATAGGCTCATTTTAAAGAGAAAATGAAAAGCTTTCGAATGAGCATAGTGTGATCGCGGGCATTCACGGGCGTCGTTGTTGTTATCGCTTTAGAAGTTCGAATTCAATAAAAATTCATGACAAACAGTTATCTAAACACTGACTAAACCAACTAGTGACTTATTTTTGGCGATTTTACGATGTAATTTTATCACACGGATTATTTTGGTGAAGTAACGCAATTCATAAAATCAACCGTTTCTTTGAAAAACGAGAATAACCGTATGTAGTTCCTATGGTCAAATAATGCAAAAAACTCTTGAGTTATGCCCTTCAAAAAGCTGTCAAAAATTCATTTTGCATTCAAATCACCTAAAATCTCGCGAAAATGTCTCTAATGGCTCAGTTGATACGAGAAAAATACTACTGAGAATATCGCATAACCTTCATATATGGACTTAAGTCCGGGCTCGTCCCACTGTGTAGTGCACTGAGTGCACGCTGCTCTCAAAAATATGGCGAAATCATCTTAGAGCAGCTGCGGCTACTCGTTCAGTGTGCCATTTGCGCGACTTCCGGAGGATTAACTAAAAATGGGTTTCGGGTCGTCAGATTTCGCTTACCTGTTCAATGAACAGGTTGAACGTACCGACGCGTCGCCTCTGATCGCGAATAGAAGGGCGGACACGGTAGTATTTAAAATCAACAACCATTGCGTTGAGCCATGTGTGTATATTCCCATTTTGAAGTAGAGTCTCATACATCTCGATCAATAAGTAACAAACAGGCAAAAATTCATCGCCGTACGAATAAAAGTAATAGCGTTAGAGATACTAACACCAAACGAAAGGCGTCTGTTGTTTGTCGATAACTTTACTTGCTTATAGCACTGACCAGGGCTTTGAAAATGTTTTATTTTGTTTCATCTATTTTATTTTTTATTTTTCAACACGAAATATTTCTTAAATGGGAAAGAGCCATTTCGGGTTATACTTCAGAAGCAATTCTCAAATGGGCGTAAAAACCCATCAACTGTTCGTATTTTTCACACCTGATAACAATGGTTTCACACTACAGTTAAGCATAGTCACATAGTACACAGCATTGCAAGAATAAATATTACAAAAACTGAGTCTTAAAATCTAAGTCAATCTTTGTAGTCTATTTGTGGAAACAACACAAGATACATAAAAGTCAAAATGGCCATAAACACTATTAAAAATATTACAACTGTTCTAATGGGTTCGTTCTAACCGTACTCGTGTGTTAAAAAGTTGTGCGATCTGAGTTTCCTTGAGGGTACATTGATATTTATTTGTGAGAGAATAATTGGAACATCTATTTGGTCAGTTAATATCTTTCCATCAAATACTGCTCTAAATGTGTACCGCCTTCTGGCTAGGATTTACATATCGAGCGGATGCAATCTTCTATTTACCGCACAATGCGAGATATTTTGAAATGGTCAGCGTATATAAGTTTATACCTTGGAGGTATAAAATTAAAAAACGTCATTGAAGAACAACGAAAAAAGCAACGATCCTAGATTGCACCCTTGAGGCACTACCGACAAGTTGATGAAGCTGTATGACTCGTTATTTCTAGAGAAAATTTAGAATAGGACGCAAGTAACAATGAGAGATTCATACTCTTCTGTAAGTCTGTGTTCATTACTCGGTCGTTTCAACATTTACTACTCTACTCCTTGCATAACATTCTGGTAAAAACCGTCGGCTTTCGATATGTACTGGAAAATTAGTGCAAAAAGTTATAGTGACGTCGTAATAATCGAAAGAGAAAGTAAACAAAGAGAGGCTCTCAATGTTTCTTACATTCTATTCTAAATTTTCTACAGATTACCCAATTTTACAGATAGAGAAGCCACCCTGGAAAATTTGACGAAGCGTCCAGTCGCTTTATCTTTGCCAGTAGAGGAGAGTGATCTACGCGATCGAATGGAGCATTGAGATCTGTGTACCTATACAGTATCAACCTAAAATTCAACTACAATATTTTCAAAAGAGAAAAGGGAATTGTGTTAGATTAGTAGGTGTCAATCTGCCTGGAAAAAGCCACGTGGATCCTTCGATATATGTGATTCAGTCTCAAAAGCACGTTTCTACTAATATTTCAAATAATTTTGAACCAGCGCAGAGTGAGGTTTTTGCCACGATAGTTCGCAATATTTTACTTGTTACATTTTTAAGAAACGTGAAACATAACTGATTTTTTCAAACACACACACTGATTGCGACCGGTACAAGTTAGACTATGTATCTAAACTAGCACTAATTAGACACTATATCCAATTTTTGCTATCTGGAAATTAATATTGCATAGTGCCAGGAGTTTCGTTCCCTAGCCAAAACACAAGCGTACGTTTTCGTTTTCTCGTCAGCTAACCCAGAGCTTCTGGCTTTGCTTTCTGGGACTTGCCAGTTTCTTTAGGCGTCGTGTCGTGTGAATGTTGGTATGTAGCATCTCAATAGATACTACTTACTTACTAAGATACACAGTTTAACTTGGTCTTAAATTGGTGCTGGTTACTGACGAAATGAATTCGAAACACAAAAATCCAACTTAATTTAAAGTTAGGTCTTGTGCCCTTACGGTATCCAAATTTTCGCTTTAGGGAATTCATATTGCATAATGAAAAGTAAGTTTATAGGATTGCATGGCATTAATTTCATGAGAAAGGTAAAAGGAAATACGTGCCGGTTTTCCTCACAAGGTATGTAGTAGCTAGCCCTCTTCTGCCTACAAGGTCATCCCTAGCAGGGAGAATGTAATTACAATGCAGTTCATTAACCAGCAATTACTTGTGTCCTGTGTACGAAAAGTGTACTATCGACACGTATGCTCACCTTGCGAACTGCGCCGATAGCGATGCACTACCGTGGCACCCTCGTTTAATTTCTGGTGGAATTATTCATAGCGGAGTTGGAGAGGTTTGCGTGGAAAATACGCAGAACATATTTATTTTTCTCTTGAATCGCGTTGAGGTGCATACCATTCCTGCATACATTTTAACTATACTTAACATATTTCTCGATTGGCCGGAATCGAGGACAATTGTATTAATTGATATCTTTAGCAATGAAATCTGTTTCGTTGTCATGATAGCTTACCAAATATGATCAAAACTTATCGGGGACATTTGACCTTAATTGACTATAGGCAGGAGCTCATTACCCTATCTTAAAATAGTGTAATCAGTTCCATTGGAAACGTTTGGATATATGACCAGATTCCCCACAGAGCATTATAAATATTTGAACAAAGCGTCAGGACAATCGTCGTTCAAAAATCGCTTTACTCAAAATTTAAGAAATTTAAATTACGCAAAGTACGCCAATTATAAATATGAACGGTTAACGGTGGAATACTTTTTTTGGGTACTCTTACTTGTACCTTTAAATTTAAAACAAATGGAACAAGTCTAGCAATCGTACCAACATGCGTGAAGTTTGTATGGAACTTTCAATAATTTACTTGGACCGAATCCGCTTTTTCACTTTTGCGCCGCTAGGTGACACTACATAAAACAGATTTTAGCAGACCATTGTATTGTCCTAAACCAGTGGTTTTCAACCTTTTTCGTTCTATGTACCCCTTTTCTAATATTGATCACCATGATGTACTCCTTTTTAAAAATTGTTTATCATCATAACCCTGTCAGAAAAAAATGATTATCAGTTGGATGAAAATCATAATTTTACAATCAGGGACCTGTTAATGACCACTTTCAGTAACCATCTCAATTCTTGACACACAGAAACAAATATAAAAACAAATATCTGACGTAAGTGTTTGGATAACGAGTAAAAATTTGTCCCGCATAATTCACCCCCTACATTAGTCTAATTTACCCCTGGGGGTGAATTCACCCCCGGTTGAAAACCACTATCCTAAACTTTGTAAATGACTGCAAATCGATGTAGCTTCATTAATAAACTTTAACGAAGTGATATCTGACATAGCTTTGCATAAAATATAACAGCCCATGGGTTAGAAGGAGTCACTTTCCACGAACTTATTTGTTTGACTATAAAATGGTTTAACTAAATAGTGCCCTCCCCAAGGTTTAGGGGTTTGACGGTATTGCAAACATCATCAAGCATATTGCGTGCATCAGTCCTACAGACCCTCTGACAGACAATTGCTTGAAGATGGTTATTGCATTACGCCTCGACAGTGGTGCATCGAGCAGACCGAGAGGGCTTATGCGCCTTTTTATGTTGTTTTTTCATACTTTGCACCTGCGCATATCAACGCTAAGCCACTGGTCTATGCGCGGTGGCGTGGCCGACTGGCGGATCGACGTGGATTGAACAATACTATTTTTATATACCAAATAGTATTGTTCAATTTATACACTTCTAATCAAGCTCTTTGCACCTTTTTTCTTTATTCAGCATGTTATGATTTCTTTTATTAGTATATCTCCACTATACGCTATCTATACTCATTAAGGTACAAACGCTCGTGGCCTTCGCGATAACACAAACCTGGCGATAAACGCGACCATGCAATTGCAATAATCCACACATACTTACGCCCGCGATTTCGCCTACATAAAAAAAAACCGGTAGTTAAGTAAACGTAGCATCTATAAACTTACAAACGCAGTCTCAAACATTAACCCACCACTCGCGCGATTATGAAACGGTCACGTCCGAAAGTTTTACCAGTCTGGACTAATGCCTTCAGTTGAACCAATCAAAAAAGTGACGCTCATATTCACTTAACAACACGTTCCATGGTGACTTGACTTGGAACTCCAGTGATAAATGAAACGGTCTCTCTTCTACCATCTGTACCATAGGGGAGAGAGGGTAACAGTGGATCAGCAGGAACTATGAAACATTCGCAATAAAATCATAATGCATGATCAGACTCGTCTCATCCTCTCATATTTCACAATTTCCAATTCTTTACACGTGTTGCTATATTTTGGAAGAGATCTGATAACTGGATCTCTTTTAATGGGTATTTGTTTGTTTTGTGATAGCCAGAGTAAATTTGCAATGAAAAACATTATTCCATCTTTATGAGTTACCATTCATTGAATAAATGTTTAGTCTATTGCTATTTATAGCAAATTTTATGCTCAACATATGCCGCGAACAAAGTTTTTTGGTAACTTCTCATGGTTCTGTGTAATTTCACAATTTTCATGAATACACCCATTGGGTAACTGTGGAACGAAGGCGTATGGGGAACAGTGATTATTTTTTGTTTTTGTGGTCTGTCTCAAAATGTGAATGGGTTCCGATTTTCAATAGTAAATACTACTCATATAGTGCAAAATTAGTAAATTTGGGCAAGTTTTGTAGAAATTGTCTCTTATTTCAGGATTGCAGCTGATATGCATATATGGTGGTTCAATGTTACACGATGTTATAGTGGATTCTTTCGTAAACAAACGATTTTCGCCTCAATATAACTTAAATTCAAAGCGTTAGGATCATTCTTCGTCAAAACAAAAGAACAAAATTTATAAGTAGAATATTTCACTATAGACGACATCGTGTTTCATAGTTCCTACCCATGGGGCACACTGATACATTTTACCACCGACTGTTTATTATCCAGAAAATGTTATTTCCCGTGAATTTTACCAGCTGGAAAAAATATATGTGTTAGTTAACAACAGAGTGGCACTATGTATCACTTTTGGTTACACAAATAACAAGTATTATCATCAAAATTAAATTGTAGAAAAATGTGTTTCATTGTTACCCTCTCTCCCCTACACTAAAAATTAAGTATCAGATTCACGGTCCGCGCGCGATCAAACAAGAATACACGCTACATCATTATAAAATCAAAATTATACACGCAAAGTTACATACACGTGACAAAGACGTTAATATACAAATGCTTGAGCCCTTCGCGACCATCCCCGGCATTCTACACCCGCGATGTCGTAAACATGATAACATCCCGGTGATAAAATGAATGTCTCAGCTCCTATAAATTTTCAAACGCGGTCTCAACCTAAAAACTCCCGCACTCGCTCGATCATGAATCGGTCACTTCCGGATGTTTCTATCCTTGATATCAGCAGACTAGGTCCATGCCTTCAATTGGATCAATTAAAAAAAGAAAGCTCTCATATCCACTGGACACCACGTGACATGGCGATATGACCGAGGACTCTAGTGATATGGGGTAACTCACCCCCTGTCAGAATGTGAATTGTACACCAAAAACTAACGCACGCGTATATCGGAAATGCCACACGGTTACAAAATCCAGTCTTGTACATGCGAAGTCACAAGAACGCGAGCACGTTAACATACGAACGCTTAAGTCCTTCGCGATTAACTGTCGCGATCGCGCAAACTTAATAACACACCGGTAATAAGGAGAACGTTTCACCATTTACGAAGTTTCAAACGCGAACCTACAAACGTCCGTTTTCGCGCGCTCATGAATCGGTCACGTCCGGAAACCATTACCCTCTGTACTAATGCCTTAGGTTCATACATTCAGTAGGACCAATCAAAAAATAAAGCTCATATCCACTAGACAACACGTTCCATGGTGACATCACCGGGAACTCTAGTGACATGGAAGATCGCACTTTCTTTTAGCATCTGAGCCGCACACCAAAAATAAAGTATTAGATTCACGGTCGGCGCGCGATTATCCAAGAACACACGCGAATATGCGAAAGGCACACGGTTATAAAATAGAATTTATACACGCGAAGTTACATACACGTCAGCACACGCGACATACAAACGCACACGCGATCGAACACGTCAACGTACAAATGCTCGAACTCTTCGCGATGATACACGCGATGGCGAGTCCCTACACCCGCACATACCTGAACCGTACAATGAATATCACCTTCAGAATCACGGCCCGCTACAATTGGCCTAATGCAGTGTTTTAGTGGGCGACATTGCCTGTCTCGTCTGCAAATTGTAGTATGTGATTCTGACGGGGAACCCTTCCGAGAACCTAGCTCTACAGCTCCAGTAGGACAACTATCGAAAAAAACATTGTTTAACTAAATAGTGTGTTTGGCAAAATTTTAGTACATTGCATGCGCAATCTGTTGACTAAAAATATTGGGCCCACATTTCACTTGTCATAAGGCACAAGCACTAATTTTTAAACGGCAAATGAACAGGTTAACGTGATATCTCTCTAGGTTTAAATGCTACACGCAGAAAAATGAAGCATATTTAGACCAAAAATATGTGTTATTGAATCCGATCATTTATTGTTTATTACTTCAAATGACAAACTTATTGGTCCGGAAATATTTCTTTATTGCAATTACAATAAATTTGTGCTTTCAATAAAAACATTTTTAATTTCAGTAATTTTTTTGAAACAATAAATAAATTTTATTGAATTAAAAATAATTTTATTTATTGAATTTAATCTATATTTTTATTGAACCTACAAATCTTTTTTCTGCGTGTACCAGTAGAGAAGGATTTTTTTCGTGAATGTTTTCAATTTCTCTATTCCACTTCTTCATTTTTCGATGTTTCCCTATTATACTGCCTTAGTAACTGGGGTGATATTGCACATCTCGAAACGAAAGGTTTATTGTATGCAAGCTTATATGAAAAAGTCGATTCGAAATGGTTCCATAATGTCGCCTCAGATCTTGACGATGATATAAATTTTATCTTGACGATTATATAAATTGTTTTATAATTCGGTCATTTTAGAATTTTTTTTATTACTTGCATCAATAGTCCCCAAATTTCTAAATGTAATAATATATTTTGCTATTTAGTTGGATGAAAGTGTTGCCCTCTTCCTACAATTTCATCACATATTTTACATTTTTTATTTTACGTACCGTAAACCGGGGTGATATTGATCACTTTTCGAAGTAATCGTTACATATTTTTCGACGTAACTCATTTTTTTTCAAGTTTAATATTTTTAAACCATGTACTGATGTATGAAGGACATGATTGGATGGTTTTACCTGAAATTCTCTGCTTACTACTATTTTTTCAATTTCAATATTACAATTTGAAGTCCGTTTTCATACTCCGGGGTGACTTTGATAACCTGTATGTTCACCCACATTAAGTTCTTGATGTCAATGTTTTTCATTGAAATGTTTGTTTAAACTAATTTTAAAACTATACCCATTGTTAAATATATGTTAATTGGCATTGAACACAGCATTTCAATATACTGTAAAATTCAACTGGCCAAAATTTGTATAAATCGGGTCTAACTTGAATAAAAGTATCTAAAAACTTGTTTAATTGCTAAATTTGTTTTATTTCAGCGGTTTATCAATTAACAAAGATTTTCATTCATTTTAACATATTGGAGTATTGCATATAAATAAATATAGCGAATTTAACCTTGAAATAATTGCTAACTAGTTTCACAAAACAATTTTTTTTTATTTAAGCCTGCTCTCAGAAATCGATTTGGCACATCTGATACCAAAGAAAAATAAAAACTCGCTTGGAATTTTCTATTCTTGCTAAAATCTAAAATTTATTATAGCATTTATTTCAAGAGAAAGGTAAAAAGACATACTAGGCCGGTTTTCCTCACAAGGCATATAGTAGCTAGCCCTCTTCTGCCTACAAGGTCATCCCTAGCAGGGAGAATGTAATTACAATGCAGTTCATTAACCAGCAATTACTTGTGTCCTGTGTACGAAAAATGTGCTATCGACACGTATGCTTACCTTGCGAACTGCGCCAATTGCGATGCACTATCGTGGCACCCTCGTTTAATTTCTGGTGGAATTATTCATAGCGGAGTTGGAGAGGTTTGCGTGGAAAATACGCAGAATATATTTATTTTTCTCTTAAATCGCGTTGAGGTGCATACCATTCCTGCATACATTTTAACTGCTTAACATATTTCTCGATTGGCCGGAATCGAGGACAATTGTATTATTTAATATCTTTAGCGATGAAATCTGTTTCGTTGCCACGATAGCTTACCAAATATGATCAAAACTTATCGGGGACATGTGACCTTAATTGACTATAGGCAGGAGCTCATTACCCGATCTTAAAATAGTGTAATCCGTTCCATTGGAAACGATTGGATATATGACCAGATTCCCCACAGAGCATTATAAATATTTGAACAAAGCGTCAGGACAATCGTCATTCAAAAATCGCTTTAGTCAAAATTTAAGAAATTTAAATTACGCAAAGTACGCCAATTATAATATAAACAATTAACGGTGGAATACTTTTTTTGGGTACTCTTACTTCTACCTCCAATTTTTAAACAAATGGAACAAGTCTAGCAATCGTACCAACATGCTTGTAGTTTGTATGGAACTTTCAATAATTTACATGGACTGAATCCGCTTTTTCACTTTTGCGCCGCTAGGTGACACTATATAAAACAGATTTTAGCAAAAAATAAAAACTCGCTTGGAATTTGCTATTCTTGCTAAAATCTAAAATTTATTTGTTGTATAAAAAATAGACACTATATGAAGCTTCTTCAAAATAAAATAAAGTAAAAGTTTAGATTTTTGCATATTTTGTACTCAAAAATCGAATAATGTACTCAAAAAATATAACAAATCACTGCTTTATAAGTTTAGAGTAAAACTGTAATTTGTAATGAAATTAGAATGATTAGATAGACTATTCTAGCTAAATATGTAATCTACGAAAAAAGTTTCGAGTGATCAAAGTCACCCCGGTTTACGGTACAGAGATTTGAAATAGTTACGGTAGATCTATTGAGGATTCAATTTATGATCGAACTGAAATTTCAAGATTCAAAAGCAACGAACCGTAAAGAATCAAACAACATTGGCAGCCAACAAATTCAGGTTACTCAAATTTCAAATTATAACTTTGTCAAGCCCAATATCGTATTGAAGTTGCTAAGCAACTTTCACCGACCACGTTTTTGCCTTTATAAATCATGCAAACAGCGACTAAATCCCCAAGGCCACACAAAAAGTCAGGGTTCGGCAGTATCCAAGAAAAAGAGCATGTTTGCCGGTTCACAGAAATATTCATTTATTGCGTAACGTAAAAATTCATTATTTTATTTTACTATTCGTTAAATAGTAATATGAAACCTGAGTCATAATGTCGACAGTCTACTAACTGGCCTTTAACAAGCAAAATAAACACTCTTCAGAATCTTGGCCAAAGCCGAATACACTACAAAGAAATGAAGCCCAAATCAAAACTTACAATCCTCGATCAGGTGAAAACTTCGAAGAATTCAAGTCCCGTTACCAAACATTGCTTTCATATGCCTGTCATGTAATCGACACTCCCATGATCGTTTAACGCAGAATTTCTACGCTTATTCGGCTGAACAACCGCAACAACGACGACGACTTCTACGATGACCTATTTATCCTGACCTCTTCTCGCCGTCTTTTTTTTTTTTTGTAGATGCATGCATCAGACTGACATTCATCGATCTTGTTTTTCGCTCCAGGCAAACTATTCGCTCACAATTGCGTCATATCGAGCTATAATAATCAATCGAAAAATAAAAGACCGAAACCCGGTATCCGCGTCTGGTGGAGTGCGAAAACAGGTTCCCTTTCGAATATTTTTTCCCCAACTTTTGCATACGTCAACAGACAGCAATATTCTGGCTGAAATGGCGACCAAAACCACCACGTGCTGTTTACCTATCTACCCGGTACAAGTGCCGAGACGAGAGTGAGTGTGAGATAGCACAAGCGCCGCGCATTCAGCAACCGTCCGCTCTCAACCAGTCACGAATTTTAACCCGTTCTTGCGCATTTCATACCAAATTGGACTATCACAGAAGTGTGCACCTTATCTTAAAGTGTGATAAAAGTGCACGTTCACGTCGGATCGCTTAGGAGTCTTCAGGGCACTTATTTATTAGAAACCAAGGAATAGGTGCACCAAGTACTTCCAAACGATCCGACGTGAATGTGAACGTTTATCACATTTTGAAGGAAGGTGCATACTTGTGCGATAGTCCAATTTGGTGTGAAATGTGCAATACTACTCAGAAGGTTTATTTCAATGAATAAATATTGAATTGATTTGGCGGACAATTTGGATTCAAGCGAGTTAGGTCAAATTAAATTAAATACGTAAATTATTTTTAATTTCGATGTTGCTTTTGCGTTTACTTGCACTCTTGCATGATCGAAGCTGCGAAGTAGAGGGTTCATTATCTGCGTTTCTACAGTAAGGGAAGTACACTGTTATAGATACAGAAGGAATTTTTTTTAAAAAAATGCTGAGCTTGATACTATTTCAATGATGCCATAATTTTTCTAGAAGATTTCAGATGCCTCTGAGGGATACTGATATTTTCAAATACGTGAGCTATCAGATACAGTGTTGGACAAAACATGCGCAACTGACACCGAGCTTTATTAAAAAACGTCAGTAAACTTGATCTTTCTTGAATCGAAACAAAATAAGACTGCGCAATCGACAGTTTAGGTGTCTAATTGCCGTAAACCGGGGTGACATTGATCACTTTTCAAAGTAATCATTACATATTTTTAGACGCAGCCAATTTTTTTCAAGTTTAATATTTTTAAACCATGTACTGATGTATGGAGAACAAGATTGGATGATTTTACCTAAAATTGTCTGCTTACAACTACTTTTCCAAAAATGATTTCAAGTTGAAGTCCGTTTTCGTTTTCCGGGGTGACTTTGATAACCTGCATGTTCACCCACATTACGTCATTTATGTCAATGTTTTTCATTCAAATGTTTGTTTAAGGCTCAAGTTACCTCAAGGCTTGGTAGTATGCGTAAGAAAAATTGTGTTCAGCTTTGCCACCAGATTATCCATTTAAACCTTTTCAAAACTCTAAAAGAAGAATATCAGTCGATTTATTAGATCATCATGATTCAATTCATGCTAAATACCTGCTGGAAAAACCATCGGCTTAGCTGGATGGTGCTTTTGAAAAAGTGGCTGTGATTTTTTGTCACACTACCACACCGAGCTGGGGTACGCAACACAACTGCGCAATGAAAAAACCACAGCCACTTTTTCAAAAGCACCATCCAGCTAAGCCGATGGTTTTTCCAGCAGATATTTAGCATGAATTGAATCGTGATGATCTTATAAATCGACTGATATTCTTCTTTTAGAGTTTTAAAAAGGTTTAAAAAGATAATCTGGTGGCAAAGCTGAACACATATTTTCCTACGCACACTACCAAGCGTTCAATTCTAACACATGCTTAAAAAAGGTAACTTGAACCTTAAACTAATTCTGGAAAGATACTCATTGTTAAATAGATGTTAATTTGTATTATACAAAGTATTGCAATGTACTGTAAAATTCGAGTAACCAAAATTCGTATAATTTGTGTACAACTAGAATAAAAAATTCTGAAAATCTTTAAAATTGCTAAAATTGGTTTATTTCATTGCATTATCAATGTACAAACAGTTTCATCCATTTTAACACGTTGGAATATTGAACAATAAAAAAAATGTTGTGAATTTTAGATTACAATAATTTAAAATAATTGCCAACTAGTTTTACAAAAAAAATGTATTTAAAATAAACAATCTCTTAAAACTAAATTTGGCATATCCAAATCTAAAGGAAAGTACCGCTTGTAATTTATTACTTTTGCTCAAATCTGAGATTTATTTGTTTTGTAAAAAATAGACACTTTACGAAGCTTCGTAAGGTAAAGTCAAATTTCGGCTTTTTGAAGTTTTTGTACCCCAAAACCGAACAATATACTCAAAAAGTATAACAAATCAGTATTTTATATGTTTAGAGTAAAAATCATTCTAAATTAAAATGATTCGATCGACTATTCTGGTTTAATAAGCGATCTACGAAAAAGTTTCGAGTGATCAAAGTCACCCCGATGATCAAAGTCACCCCGGTTTACGGTACCTATGTTGTTAGTATTATTGGAGCCAAGAAACTGTGGAGAGATCTAAGCGAAATATTGAAGCCGGAATTCCGATAGCGTCTGAATCATTTTCCTATCTCGCATAGATTCTGATTTGTTTTACAACTACCCAAATGAACTCTAGAATGTATTTGAAGGTACTTGAAAACGTTTTGAGCGGTCTCCTCAATAACTGCGAGAATAATATAATGCTGTTTCTGCAACATAATACATCAATCCATGGCTTGTCGTTTTGATACATTATCCCTCCTAATAGAAGGATAACTTGCAGTCCTGATTGCATTTCATCGGATTCGAGCTTCTAAGATTTCCCAGTTGGAATGATCTATGGAAATTGACAGCGAGTGAAACTGTAAAATTCATGAATTTTGATTTAAAATCCATCTAACGGACACAATTCAAAAGCTACATGGAAAAAAAATGTTCCCAAAACGTAAATAAAGTGCCATGAATTCAGGAACAATCACGTTTTTACGTTACGAAAACAGAATCATTAGCAAAAATCATGTCTTCAATGATTATGTTCTAAATTACTAAATTACATTACTAAATTGATTTTCTGTACGTGAACTAGTTCACAACTTTATGAACATCGTTCGTAAAACGAAAGGTAGAATCGTGATTTTATTCATAGCTTTCAGAAAACATTGACGCGTGAAGTATTTCACGAATTCCAAAATATTATTCATGAAACGTTTCAATCATCGTGAACCAGTTCACGATTCCAAATATAATAGTCACGATTCAATATACGCGCTCATAAAATAGTTCACAAAATCACACAATGTTATTCATGTATACGTGAACTGATTCCTGATTTCTAGTAAATTAGTCACAACTCACCATTCATGATCATGAATTAGTTCACAAAACCATGAAATAATTTTTATATATTCGTGAACTAGTTCATGGTTCGTAGTATAATGATCACGACAGCACAAAATAGACAAATATTATTCATGTATACGTGAACTGATTTATGATTACTAGCGACTCATGAAATCTCGTTCATAGAAACGTGAAATGATTCCGATTTCTAATATAATAGTTCCACCATACCATGTGTGGCCGTGAACTAGTTCACAAAATCAAAAAAATATCGTTCATATGTTCGTCAACTTGTTCACTAGTTCATGATTCCTAGCATAATTTTCACGACTGACCATTCGTGCTCGTGAAATAATTCACAAAATTATAAAATTTTATTCATGGGTTTGTGAACTGGTTCCGTAAGCATTTTCTATTTCATACAACTCTGCACATGTTTTTGAAATTTTCACGTGAACTGTTTCACAAAATTTAGGTTTTGTCATGAAATGTCATATATTTATGTACAGCCTATAGCGACTAGAAGTAGAGGCGAGCAGATGATATAAAAAACTTTTGGGAGCATCATTATTCATTCGATAAGGTTCAATGTGATGTCTGGACAGAAGACGAGAACTGCGTTGAGTATCAAAAATATATTATAGAGCCACGAATCTTGTTCGTGACGTAGTTCACAAAATACACCGAACTATTTACGGTTTTATGAACCAAATCATATTGTCACGTTACTCCGAGTAAAAAATCCGACAGTGATTCAGCATGCACAGTAGACACATTACTGCACGTATCAAATTCGAACGTGAGCTCAACAATAAAATGTCATGATAACATGCATATAAATTACGAAAAACGTGACTAAGATCCTGAAATCATGAACGCGAATTACACTACTCGTGATTAAAATATCAAAAATCGTGACTATGATCCTGTAATCATGAACACAAATCGCTATACGTATGACTAAAATATCACGATAACGTGAGTAGAAGTTACGGAAATCCTGACTGACATCCTGAAATCATGAACATCAATCATACTACTCTGCCAGAAAACAATCAACATGAAACTCGTGAAATCACAATAACATGAATACGAATATCACGACTAAGCTCCTGAAATCATGACCGTTGTTTTAGTTGATGTGCTACAAACCAGTGTATCCTCAAAGTGTGTACAAGAATCAAAATAAAATATAAACATATCCAGGGAACAACCACAGTTACCCAACTAAAAATAGCGATGTAACACCATGTACATTTATGCGCGAACTAGTTTTTTAAATACACATAGTTTCATGAATACGAGGATTATTATCCATAATTTCAGGAACTTGGTCACGATTTTCGTAAATCGCTCAGTTTACGAAATCGTGATTTTTTGTTCATGAATTTTTGAACGGATTTTTTTCCGTGTATCAGACTCGATGCCGAATCGCATTTTTGATGTGATCCAAAATGGAGCGGGCCATTTGTAACACTTTTACACAAAGTATTTTATAAAGCATATTTCCCCCATGATGGATTGCATAAAAAGGCATCGATTCAGACCGCCTTTGAAGTGTTTCGAAATGCGCTGCTTGACTTTGGTTTTCCTCTGAAATTCAACAGAGTTAATAATCAAATTTTATCCAAATTTGTGAAATTTAATTGCATTTAAGATATTAAAGAATAAAAAATTAACTTTTTTTTTGTTAAATGAACGTTGAATGTTTGATGGAAACATTTGAATCGTCGTTCAATGCTAAAAAAGTTATTTTTTTATATTTCATTAGTGAAAATATTATAGTGGTGAAAACAAATCCATCGCTTTAAACTAAAAAAAGTTTAACGTTCTTTTTTATATTTCAAAATAGGGTGCCACCAAATAACTGACTGACACTGTACTGCTCACATCGTCTAGTTGTATGAGTTGAATGCCGGTGTACCATTTGAAACACTGTACCGAAGCTCTTTAGACGAACTAGTATGTGGCGTGCAGACTAGACTTCATTGCCATGAAATGAAGCAGAAGAACCGGTTCCCGGCACGTATTGGGTGGAGGCACTTTTGCTACTTGGAAAGGAAAGTGAATAGCAAGGTTTAGCTTTTATCATATTTCAGTTGTGATTGAAAAGTTGCCACTTAACATGAGGCAAAGTTGACGTAATAATGATAAACTACACAATGATAATAGGACCACAAATTGTATTTTAGAAATTTATCAAAGTTTTGTCACCGGGTAAACCTACAGTGTGTTGTTTACTATTCTCCTTGAAATAAGCTTTGACACCGGCTGACTAAATATTTTCAAATCTGGGATACTTTGTTTAAAGCAGTGGTTTTCAACCGGGGGTGAATTCACCCCCAGGGGTAAATTAGACTATTGTAGGGGGTGAATTATGCGGGATAAATTTAAACTAGTTATCCTAACATTGCCGTCGGAATTTTGTCTTTAATATACTGTTTTAGTGTGTCAAGAATTGAGATGCTTACTGAGAGTGGAACAGGTACATTTTTTTCTGAGTGAGTAATGATGGTAAACATTTTTCAGAAAGCGGTACATCATAAGGATCAATATTCGGAAAGGGGTAATAGAACGAAAAAGGTTGAAAACCACTCGTTTAAAGGCATGCGGACATTACATGCGTTTTGACGAGACTTGTACCTTTTTTTTTTTTTATTTCAATTATAGAGGTTTTAACCTTAAGGTCATTCGCCTCTTCGGGTTAGAAAAATCTCTTAGGAAAAATTTCTAACCCTATGTGCGGGGTCGGGACTCGAACCCAGGTGCGCTGCGTACAAGGCAATCGATTTACCAATACGCTACGCCCACTCCCGAGACTTGTACCTCTATAACTTGGGATCGACCACAGAAAATAAACCCTCCGAAGATAAATACTATAAATTGTTCATTTTTCGATCTGCTCCCAATGCCGCTCAAACGAACTTCCGACAAATCCACAAATACCTGGCCAGTGATCTTGTCTGATTGTTACTATGTTATAACGGGTGAGGCAGTGGACTGGGCGACATTGAGATCCACCTTTTCTGCACATCTCATAATCCTTGATTTAAATTGTGCTGTTGACCATTTGCATACACAAACTGAAACAGCTTTTCTTCTTTTTCTTTCGGACACATATTGTAGAGTGTGTTGTATCCTTTTTGCAAAAAAAATTGACCATTTACGATTTGAGATGCTCGAACACAAGTTTTCGGAGACAGTATTGTTCGTTCACTTTCAAAATTAATCACAAATGGTTAATTTTGAGTTATCAAATGAGTAAAAAATGCACTGCCGGCTGTCTCTTTGTGCTTAAAACTTAGATGATTTTTAATTTATACCAATTACTTCCGACTCACCTATTAACTAACGAACAGGATTGTTTTGAGGATGGCGAAAAAATGAAATTCCTTCTAAAAACACCTGCAAGAGATTCATCTGTTTCATGTTTCAGAATGGTGCTTCCACGAATATGCACTAAAGTCAGAAAGTCTTAAAATTTTCTGAGAAATCGAGGCGATCTGAATTGTCCCCACTGTCTTAATAGCCCCGGGTTCTCCTATATTTTGTATTCAAACAATTATAGATCGTCCATTTTTTTTCTTCGACCAATATGAAAATTAGAAAGAATTACGTATCCATACAGTGCGCAACCGTGTACAAGATTCGTGTATCCCCCATATTTGAGCTATTATTTTGAAGCCCAATCCGATACCATTTCACTGAATGCGTTGAACATAACTAGCACACACCGTTTTAGCAACAACAGCTTCAAACATTCGATGCATACATTTTTTTAATTTTAGTTCTTTTATAGAACCGAAAAAATAAATCAATTCTTCCCTACACGCAAGCTACCGGGAGTAAAATCAGTCGCTTGGATACGGGAGTAAGTTTCATCGTAATTCCCAAAGCTAAAAATACTCGGCTGAGAGCGCACATTTGAGAGCAGTCTGCTCCAACTAGCTGATCATCATGGAGTGTCGTTTTCAATACATATATCTTGTTGTAAAATTATTGCAATTTAATGAATGTGTTTCAAGTTTCTTGCAAATTGGTGGTAAAATCATGCCAAATTTATGGCGAATTTATTGTAATTTTGTTGTCAATATATTGTAGACCTACTGTAGTTTTAACGAAAACTTAGCAAATTTACGAAAAATTTGTTACAAATTTATTGTAAGTTTATTGTAATTTTTTGTGGTTTTAATGAAAATTTATTGCAAATTTATGTAGCTTAACTTATTACTAAATTTGTGGCAAATCTATTGTCAATCTATTACAGATTTATTACTAATTTACTGCAAATTTAATGGAGCAAAATGTTGTCAATTTATTGCAAATTTACAATTAGTCTATTGCAGATTTATTGAAAGTAACAAATTTAAAGCAAATTTATTTCAAATTTAAAGCAAATGTGTTACAACTTTATCCAACATACAAGATTTATTGCAGATTAGGGCATCGCAAAAAAAATATTTTGTTTAATTCTTAAAAGCCCCCCCCCCTCTCATAATGTGACAAATGTCAAAGTAAGCTCAGATGCCAAATTTCACATCATTTGGACAGTTCTAGGCTCCCGCCCGCTTCGCCTGAAATTTTTGAAATTGGTACTATGGGAATATATGGAGGAAAATATTTTAAATGCTATAACTTTTGAAGTAGCAATCTGAAAATTACAATTTATGCCTCTTTTCAAAGGGAATAAGCTTAGTATTTAAATGGAGATATTCTTGTTACTAGAAAAGTACGGAAAAGCGGGGTACTGGGTCATTTTGATCCCAAAATCCCCTATCATTAATAATTTTTCTGCTCCGTGATGCAAATCATACATATTTTGCAGTTTTTCTAGTGTGAAAAATTCTTAGAAATCGAACGGAACCTTTTTGACCTTTGTCCGAATACGAGAAGCTGGGGTTATAGGGCGTTTTGTCATTCATATTAAATTTTATCATTTTCTCTTGCATATATCTCTATTATTCTTCACTCAATTTTAATAAATTGTACCTTATTGAACGTGAAAAATCCTTAGAAAAAAAATAAAAATAGATTCGTTGCTGCTAAAATTCAGAAACATCAAATTATCTGACATATAGTCTCGATTTCACATTTTTATCCTAAAATCGCACATATTAACTGCATTTAACAACAAAATTCTTATTTAATTTACTAATTTTAGCGTAAAATACACTTACAAATCACATGAAAAATATTTCATTCCTGGAAGAATAGAGGAAGTTGATGTATTAGGACATTTAATGAAAAAAATGTGATTTGTAAAGTTAATGTAAAAAAATACTTCTGAATTTTACCGCTAACGAATCTATTTTTGTTTTATTCCTAAGAATTTTCCACGTTCAACAAGTTACATTTTATGAAAATTGATTGAAGAATAATAGAGATATATGCACGAGAAAATGATAAAATTCAATATGAATGACAAATGGCCCTATAACCCCAACTTCTCGTATTCGAACAAAGGTCAAAAAGATTCCGTTCGATTTCTGAGATTTTTGCACATTAGAAAAACAGCAAAATATTTACTGTTTTTTTTAAATCTATTATCGTTACATATTTGTTGTAAATTTGCGAATTTATAGCGTTTTACTACGAGTTTACTGCAGACTTACTGCAATGTTGTTGCACATTTATGGCAAATAATAGCAAAATTTAACACAGTTTATTGCAACATTATGGTAGTTTTTTTACACAATTTTTGCAAAATTTTTGGCGAATTTTTAGCAAATTTATGGCAACTTATTATTTTTTTTTTGAGAGTTGTCCTACTGGAGCTGTAGAGCTAGGTTCTCGGAAGGGCTCCCCGTCAGAATCACATACTACAATTTGCAGACGACAAAACACTGCAATAGGCCAATAGTAGCGGGCCGTGATTCTGAATGTGATATTCATTGTACGGTTCAGGCATGTGCGGGCGTAGGGACTTGCGATCGCCTGTATCATCGCGAAGGGCTCGAACATTTGTACGTTAACGTGCTCGATCGCGTGTGCGTTTGTATGTCGCGTGTGCTAACGGGTATGAACTTCGCGTGTATAAATTCTATTTCATAACCGTGTGCCTTTCGCGTATTCGTGTGTGTTCTAGAATGATCGCGCGCGGACCGTGAATCTGATACTTAATTTTTTATGTGCGGTTCAGATTCCAGAAGAAAGTGGGTTCTTACATATCATTAGAATTCCCATTCATGTCGCCGTAGAACGCGTGGTCTAGTGGATATGAGCTTTATTTTTTTGGATTGGTCCAACTGAATGTTTGGACCTAAATTGCTAGAATGAAGGCTAAAGATTTCCGGACGTAACCGAATCATGATCGCGCGCGTTTGCGGGTTCGCGTTTGAGACCGCGTTTGTAACTTCGTAAGTACTAAAACGTTCACACAATTGCCGGAGTGTTATCAAGTTTACGCGATCACGGGCATAGGTGTGCGTAGATAATCGCGAAGGGCTAAAGCGTTCGTATGTTGACGTGTATGTGACTTCGCGTGTATAAATTCGATTTTGAAACCCTGCGGCCATTCATATATTCGCGGACCGTCATTCTGATCTTTAGCTTTCGGTGTACGGATCACATTCTGACAGGGAGAGAGTTACCCCATATCACTAGAGTTTCCGGTCATGTCGCCATGGAACGTTTTGTCTAGTGGATATGGGAGTTATTTTTCAATTTTATTATTTTTTTATTAATTAACAAGGACCTAGATTGTTGGTACCGAGGATAGAGTCTTCCGGACGATCCCGATTCATGATGGCGCGAGCGCGGGAGTTTGTAGGTTGACGCTTAAGATCGTGTTGCTAAGTTTAGGAGTGCTGAGATTTTCACCTTATCAATCATGTAATCATGTTTGCGAGTTCGTGGGCGTAGGTTGCTTGGAAAATCGTGAGGGGCTCTAACGTTTGTGCGCTGACGTGATTTTGTAACGTGTGTTCTTGAATGGTCGCGCGAACCGTGAGTCTGATATTAAATTTTCGGTGCGCGGTTAGAATTCTGGCAGAGAGTGGGATCGTTTATATCGATAGGGTTCCAGGTCATGTCGCCATGAGACGTGTTGTCTAATAGGTATGGGCGTATTTTCTTAATTGGTCCAGCTGAAGGCATGGACTTGGGCTTCTAGGATCAAGAATAGACTTCCGGACGTGATCGATTCGCAATCGCGTGCGCGAGGGCATTTTTGTAGGTTCCCACTTGAGACCTCGTTTGAGAATGTGTGAGTGTTAAGACGTTCACTATCACCATCTTTGCTGACCCAGCTGAAGGCGGCTGTAGAATGGCAGTATAGGACTCAAAAAAAAAAAAGAAATAAAGGACAATATATGAGAGACGTAATAGATTAGATAGGTACAAGATACAGCTGAATTTATGATCATCACATGAAAGTACATTAGTACTTCAAACTCTACCAATACTTGAATAGCCAACCACCACACATAGCAGATCCTCTTTTTTTATGTCGCTAGCCGTGTACACTAGTACCAAAAACTACAATTATTACAACACAACACAACTAATAGGGTTCTACTGTTATTTTTTTTAAGGTTGGACAGAGAATGCGCAAAACTCGCAAAAGAAAAAAGGAGCTCCCCTCCACACCACATGCCAGATCCCCACAAAAATCAATCAGCGCATGTAGAATGTTGTTACAGTACTGCTGACCGACTCCCATGAAGACCCGACACACGGTGCGGAAAAAACCGCCTCCCCCGTCCGCGAATTCCACCATCTCTCCGTCCAACCCCAATGCGCCTGTGCACGTTGACGAGGTCGACCGATAAATCGACACAATGACTTCCACTGCGAGCCGTGCCCACAAAGACTGCCGTTAAGCTGTTGAACAATGTCTGCAAACACAGCCCACAGAGAAAGTCAATCCACGGCGACCCGCCAATCGGCCACGCCAGTGCGCACAGGCCCTTAGCTGACTGTTGGTTTGGGCTGGTGCAGAGTATGAAATAACACAAACCATAAAAAAGGCCCATAAGCCCTCTCGGTCTCCTCGGGGCACCACTATCGAGGCGTAATGCGTAATTGTCTGCTCAAATATGCTTGAAGATGTTTGCAGTACCGTCAAACCCGTCAACCTACGAGAGGGAAATTTATGGCAACTTATTATTGCAAAATTATGGTAGTTTTTTTACAACGATTTTTATAATTTTTTGCAGTTTTTGCAAATTTTTTGGCGGGTTCAAAGGAAATTTATGGCAACTCGATTGCATCTCTTAAATTTATTGAAAATTCATTTAAAATTATCGTAAATTTATTGTGATTTATTTCAAATTTATGGCATCTTTATTGGAAAATTTATTGCATGTTTATAGCGAAATTATATTATAAATTTCTGGTGAATGTATTGCAAATTTTATTGATAATAGTAGCAAAGTTGTTTAAATTTTTTTGTAAATTTTATTACAAAATTGCCACAAATATGTTGCAAATTTATGGGGGCAAAATTGATAAACCCAAATAACCAATAAGCATAGCCAACCTAGCCTTATATTTGCTTATAGGACTGTCTTTATAAATGCGGTGAGCGCCGTATACAGATTTAATGCTGATATAATGTCAGAAATGGCAAAATAGAATAAACCAACGAAACGGTAGGAAAGACGGGAAACGAAAAAGAACAGACCATGTTAAACAAAATGAACATTGCATCATGGTGAAATACGAAAAAAGAGGGATGAATAAAAAAAATAAGAAAGCATCTAGCATAGGTAAAAATAGGAAATATTGAAAGGTACAATTGCAATAAATTGAACAAATAAACAAATTGAAAAGATTAGATTCAATAGAAAAAGAACAAATAAAAGTGTGAAATATTGAAATATGAAAAATGAAATGAAGAATATGAAATATGTACCGGCAAAAAAAAATGTTAAATAATAGGTTAATGCACTGAAATAGCTAAATGGGAATCATGAAAAGAAAGATAAATTTGGATGGGTGGCACAAAAGAAAAAGTAAGTAGATGGATAAAATAAATACAGAACTGGCGTATATGATAAAATAGTAGGAATCTTTCCAGTATTCAATTCGTGCATTCGATTCTATTCATTCGGGAAGACCGGATTAGGTAAATTAGGGCACAAATAACACGGTGCTACAAAATAAAAAAAAAACTGAATATACTTTTAAAGTGGTCTGTTGAAGGTTGTAAATCTCGTTAAATACAGCACAAAACCACTTTTGATCAATTTAATAACTCTCGAAATCTTGATCTATAGTAATTCTTCAGGACTTTCAGCACGAACAAATTTTCTACGCGATCATTTTTCAACAGATTTTAAATTCTCTAAATTATGGTTGTTTTCATATTGTTGACCCAAAACCGCGAAGTATCTTTGACAAAAGAACATAACATAGCATATCGTTGGAAATGTTATTTCTTCTTTCCATAACTCTCAAAAAATTTAAAATCGATTGAAAAATGACCGCGCAGAAATTTTTTCAATGCCGAAAAACAGTGTTTTTTGGCCATAAATCAAGATTTTGAGGGTGAACAACATTTTTCAAACATTGTCTTGTGTTGCATTTGGCGATATCTTCAACATATACTTGAAAAGTACAAAATTAATGTAGGGGAATTGTGGGTAAAACCGACACCCCACAACTTTTCCTAGAAATCAAATTTTTATTCATTTCATAATGATACAATATTATTAGTACGTTTATTTAGAGCATTTGAAGAAAAATTGGATTTACGTTAGTGCGCCGAATGTCATAAAAATTAACAAAACATTCGACAGCAGCGTTCATACTCGTCTGGATGTAAAATTTCGTTGGTAGATTTTAAGGTTTTAACCGAACGAAAGCTTTTCAAATCACCCCATTTTTCAGTACCTATTATTATCGGCCTGTCCTATGATCAACTAGGTGCATTGAAGACGAGTTTGAAAAATTCAATATTTTTAATTGCTTTTATAAAAAAATGTGCGCTGTTGGGGTAAAACCGACACCCTATGGTTAGGGTAAAACCGACACCCTGTTAAGATGGTTGTGTATAGTTGCGATTCATTTCAAAATACTGGGGATCTTTGTGACACTTCAATTAGCCTATTAGAACACTATAGTATTAGCAGAAACACACAGAAATACTTTTATTGTGTTTATTTCTTGTAAGTCTCTTTAAAAATCAAAAATTGGAATTTTTGCTTATCTGATTCTAACGAAGCTTTTGCTATTTCTGCAAAAAGGTCATCAAACCGAATTTATAGTGTTCTCTTGGTTTGTCATAGACGAATTTTATCACAATGAGACAATGATATTATGTATACTCCAATAGATCGTTGATGATCAGAGTCTGAAAAATCAAATCTGAAAAAGATAGTTTTACTAAGAAGTGTGTGTGTGTCACTTACAAGTGAATGAATCCAATTAGCAGAACGTAGAACGCTTGAAAATCTTCTCTTATGAAATAAAACGACACTGGAGGTTGCAATGATGTGCGCAAGGATTATTTGGAAATACTCATATCAATAAATAATCCTATAGCATAAAATACTCTTATTTATAGTACTACGCTTTCGAACTTTCTTCCCCTCACTACATGATGAAGCAATAAAAAGCACATATTTGCATCATACATACTCACACTTTATTAATCAAGCATATATCTCATGTTTAATAAAGATAAAGATTTTAATAAAGTGGAGAGAAAATAAATTAAAGGGGGTGTCGATCTTACCCCTATGGGGTGTCGGTTTTACCCGCAGTGCTTACAAAAAGTCACTTTGTTTTCCAAGTTTTACAACCAATATTTTTTAATGAAATTAATTTTTTGAAGTGCTGAAAAAATTAAGTCTTGTTAAGAATATTCTGAAGAAGAATTCTGCATAAAAATTATAATTTTATTGGTTTTGTGGCAACTTAGAAAAAGTGTTAAGCTTAAGGTGTCGGTTTTAACCATAATTCCCCTAGCACCGTGTAATTTGCTGACGCACGTGAATCATCCATTCCTGGTCAGCAGAGCTGAAAAAATTCTAACTTAAATGTAAATAAACATCATTTGCTGGCATTTTGACGTAGTTTGATTGCATGTTCCATGTGTTCTTTACCTTCTACCTCTGTTTTTTGTTGTACTTATATTCGTTTGTTTTCCACTACTCAAGTATACCAAAAATAGTATCGGAACTTATACACTTCTAATTATCGTATTTTTTGAAAAGGGCCAATAAGCATGCTGTCAGAATACACTTTGAGAGGAAATTCTGGATAAACTATTAATCGCCAGTATATGAAAGAGAAAACTTTTCTCTGTCATAAAATGTTAACATCCATTCTCGGCGAGCTACGGTTTGTCCGGAATTTTCTCTCAAAGTGATTTACAGTATGCTTATAGACCTTTTTACAAAAAACACGCGAAAATTAATCTCTTTGCATCTTGTTTTTTCCGTATTCGGCATGTTATGTTTTTTTATTAGCATATCTTAAATTAGATTCTTATTAACACTCACTAATACGATTAATTGCATATTCGCTCATATAAGTACAAATGTACAAACGCTCGTGGCCTTCGCGATAACACAAATCTGGTCACAAACGCGAACATTCAATTGCAATCATCTACATATACTTACGCCCGCGATTTCGCCAACATTAAAACACCTCGGTAATTAAGTAAACGTTGTGACATCTATAAACTTTCAAACGCGGTCTCAAGCATTAACCCACCGCTTGCGCGATCATGAATCGGTCCCGTTCGGCAGTCTTTACACTCGGTCCTAAAAGCCTAGAGTTATGCCTTCAGTTAGACCAATAAAAAATGACGCTATTCACTAGACAACACGTTCCATGGTGACATGATTGGAAACTCTAGCGATATGACGAAACTGACTCTCTTCTAACATCTGTACCATACACTAAAAATTAAGCATTAGATTCACGGTCTGCGCGTGCTAATTCAAGAATACACGTGAATATAAGAATGGTCAAATGATCATGAGTTTGAATTTATGTACGCGACTAACACGTTAACATACAAATGCTTGGGCCCTTTGCAATCATCGACGCAAACTACACCATCGACCTCGCAAACATGATAGCATCCCGGTGACAAGGTGAACGTCTCAGCGCTTATAAATTTTCAAATGTGGTCTCAAGCGTGAACCTACAAATTCCCGCGCTCGCACAATCATGAATCGGTCATTTCCGGAAGTCTCTATTCTTGGACCAGCAGTCTAAATCCATGCCTTCAATTGGACTAATTAAAAAAAAGAAAACTCATATCCTGGACAACATATTCCATGGCGACATGACCTGGAACGCTAATGATATGAAAGAAGTCACTTTCTTCTAACAGCTGAACCGTGCACCCATATTAGGTATCAGATTCACGGTCCACACGCTATAATTTAAGAATAACACGCGAATATGCGAAAGGCGAATACACGCGAAGTTACATACACTTTAGCACACGCGACATACAAATGCACATGTTGTCGTACAGACGCTCGAACCCTTCGCAATGATACACGCGATCGTGAAATCCCCACGCCAGCGCATATCTGAACCGTACATTGAATATCCCATTCAGAATCACGGCTCGCTAAAATTGGTCTTAAGCAGTGGTTTAGTGGGTTCCCGTCTCGTCTACAATTGTAGTGAGTGATTCTGACGTAGGGCCCGGCCGAGACAGCCTAGTCAGCCCTAGTAGGACAACTCTCGAAAAATATCTAAGTAATATCCATTTTGGAATCGGAAAATGAATGTTGTATCGAGGTATACCCACAGAGAACAGACATCCATGATCGAACAAAAATATTTAAAAAATGTGTGTAAACATTTGAATTAATATACGATACACACTAGCGCCGCCACACCAACCTTTCCCAACTATCCGTCAAATCCATTCCGGAACCGGTTCGAAATCCAGAATGGATTCAGTATGAAAGCTTGCTCAAAAAAAAAAACTGATCCCGACTCTATCGGTTGATGCATTTGAGCTGGAATTCATGCTGGAAGTCCGAACCGGTTCCGGACTAGTTTGACTGGGTAGAGGAATAACCGCTGTCAATTCTGTCGAACTCAGCCACAAAAAAACATGACGACAGTAGCGCACCTGGTTTGGACATCCCAACTACCTTCGAAACCGTTAGAGATTTTACACAAGTTGAATGCTGAAGATGGACGTCTGTTCTCTGTGGTATACCTGTTGCACTTTCTATTATCTCATGGCGGACTTCTTCGAATATCTAGTAGACTTCTATTAACGCTTGTATTTCTAGGCTGAAAATTCAGTAGATACTATACTGCCGCTATACGCATAACTGTCCCATGTTCTATGGGATTCCCTATACACATGGGACAATTATGCGTAGAGCGGCAGTATACTGGCTGATAGGAACGAAATACTGTTAGCTAAAAGAACTACGTTTTTCATGTCAAAAATACATATCCCAACATAGTCGACACGATGCATCGCGATGCTAGTCGATGATTCTTTTTAGGTAACTAATTGTTCAAACTTTTAAATTGCTTTTTATATATCCTTAAAAAATAGTCTGAAAATTTGCCCTTGCAAAGCCTTTATAAAAAGAATATTTGAATGAAAAATTATAAATCATAAAATTGCTCTTATTTCACAATCAAGCTGTGCTTCCATTGCTCCAATGTAAATTCAAATATAATTGATATTATCAAATTAAGCTTCGATTCCGTTTAAAGCCACTTTCGACACCTGCTCTTACCATTACTTTTATAATTCGGCAATTTTCGATTCAACTTTCATTCTCTTATTCTTTCTCCGATGTTAGCATTTTCCCGTTCACTTATTGTTCATTCATCTCAGGCGAATGAAACCAGTTTTTTTTTTGTTGGTGCAAAATAATTTCGTAACGAAAATCAATTCGCCACCGTAAGCTACTTTCAATTCTCTGATTCGGTACACCACCGCATTTTCTGCAGTAGGTAATGCGTGCCGTGTTTTGCTGAAGGTGATGCTACATTTGAGCATAGTACACGCTTCTCCTGAGGAAAGAAGTTGGCAATTTCCAGGACAGAATGCCACATTGCAACATATGCATTGAACCCATAAAACGTATGCGATAGCATTGACTGCAATTTACTTATTCCTATTTTAAAAAATAAACCTATGCCTTATTTCCATTGTGTCACTTTCTCCAGCCGTGCGCCATTGAACATAGAAAAAATCTTTTAATTCCATTATGCAACATCGTCGTTACGCTTACTAACTGCTCCTTTTCACTATTTCTCTCTTTTACAGCCGGAGGAGTGGCCCTCCAATCCGGACGACTTTATGGATCTGTTCCAGCTGGATACCAATCTGCTGTTCAGTGACGGCTCTACCGCTGGCACGGTGGACGATATGAACGACATTTCATCCAGTCTGATCAACAACCTGCAGAATGGATTTAGCAACTATGGGGACATGGGTGCCGCAACCTTGGCAGGTCCCGACCATGCTATGTCGCCGAATTCGTCACTCGCTTCCGACCAGGAGTTCCACGGATTTCCAAACAGTAGTGCTGCCT
Organism: Topomyia yanbarensis; assembly: GCF_030247195.1. Classification (NCBI taxonomy): domain Eukaryota; kingdom Metazoa; phylum Arthropoda; class Insecta; order Diptera; family Culicidae; genus Topomyia; species Topomyia yanbarensis. The sequence goes on along the minus strand of NC_080671.1, from coordinate 407,339,587 downwards.
CGATGGACGGTAGTGGCTACGAGGAGGAATTTATCAGTGGTTCTCCCCAGGAAATCACCGGATCTTTGCCGATGAAAATGGAACTGGATGATGCGATGACCGAGTTCAGCACCTTCGAGCGGAATGTAGGGCAACAAGCCCTGTCCTCGGCTGCTTCGGACAGCGGGTTGTCTAGTGATAATTTGGACTTGTAAGTGTTCTTTGGCTTTGTTAGCTTTATTTTATGATGGTAGTAAAACTGTGAAAGTAAAAATGAGAGCGTGTACCTACCTACTAATACACCGCAGGTTTACGCCAATGCCAATGCGCTCTTAGGCATGGCTGGCTTAAATCTAGCAAAGTGAGGAGAATGATGAAGTAGTTTTGGATGAACTTCATGAAAACCAGTTTCCAAACATGATAAAATATCACCCTTTTCGTGATGTTAAAAGACTTCTCCAAACGGGCTATAAAAATGTAGCATGCAAAAATTTTGCACAAATTAGGTATAACTGCTGGAAACATGTTCTAGCTGTTGAATATCAAAAATTAGGATTTCGCATGAATTGTGCTATATTAATTGTTACCAAAGCACATGAGTAGTGTCTTTATTTAGTTCCTTTATGGCGAACTTTCCGTGAGTGACAGGAATCGACCTTTGCTTGAAACGATTTTTTTTGATATTGTACAGATTATCTAAAAAGTTTGATTTACTGTAAACCTTCGAAGCAACCATGCCTTAACCCCGGGGCGCAGAATGTAAAATAAATCAGTCTATTCTTCTTTCAAAGGAATAATAAAAATGATCAATACCCACAAAACACCACGATTGCATTTCGATACTTTACCTCAACCCCATTGCACAGAGCTATAAATATAAGCTAAAACAGATGTTCCTACAGATGCTAATTTAGCGACCGTTCTACATTTCGAATTTATTTTCCCACTTTCAGCGACCCGACCACGGACTACGATGCACTCAGCCCAGCCCTTTCCTCCCCTGGACCATCGATTAGCGAACGAGGCGGACAAAATTCGCCACCCCGATACATCAAACAGATCCATGCACCAATCCAGAAACCCCAACTACTGGTGCAACAATCTCCGCAACCGCTTGCCACTCCAACCGCCACGGCTCACCCGGTGGCAGCACCGACCAAAACGGAAAAGGTGTACCAAACCGTGAAGACCCTTTTAACTGGCACTTCCCCACATATCAAAAAGAACCCATCGAAAGATCAGCTACAAACGACACAGTTAACCAACGGAAAGGAAGTGAAAATCTACCGTGTTGCGCCGGCCAAAAGCGGCCAGACGGTAACCGTCGCGAACGGTACGAACGCCAACAAAAAAGTTACCCTCCAGTTGAAAAATGGCACGACGACCACCGTGCCAGGTAGAACCGGTGGGACTGTATTCATCAACAACAAAAATGTCGTTCTGACATCGACACCAGGCAATGGACAATCAGGCACCCGTAAAATTATTCGGGTTCAACAGCAGCAGCAGAATGGTCGCTCGATTCTTGTTCCGGTTTCGATTCAGGATCTTCGCACTATCAAAATTGTAAATTCTGCTAATCTAAAACCAAAATCGGCAAACATAAAGTTAGCCGCGGCCAATTTGCTTCAGCAATCGAAGCAAGGTTTGATCCAGAAGAACGTCGTCATGACCAAGGAACAGTTGATAGTGGACGATGGCGATGTAATGCAGAATTCCAGCGACAACGAGAGCTTCGTCTTCGAAGACATAATGCAGCAGAGCAATTCCGTCATAGAACGGGTCCAGAAACAGCAGCTGGTCAGTGATTCAGATGCCGAGCAGGACCTGGACGACGATTTGGATGGCGACGATGGTGACAGCATTGTCGGTGGAGGTAAAACCGCGTCCGGTGGCTATCAGAAACTCGTTCTTACTACGGAGGAGAAACGCCTGCTGGCGAAGGAGGGCATAAGTCTACCGACCAGCTATCCGCTAACCAAGCATGAAGAGCGAGAGCTCAAGCGAATTCGTCGCAAGATCCGCAACAAGATTTCCGCCCAGGACTCGCGCAAGAGGAAGAAGGAATACGTTGATGGGCTTGAAGAAAGGTAAGGTGTTTAAGTTTAGATGTGTAGCTTTTGTTGAAATTCTGTTTTGGGTCAGCTCGGAACTGTCAGCTGTTTACTTCAAGTATCATTAACTATCGTCAGGCTGGCAGGGTTGTAACATGAGGCCACACTATGTGACCCTGTGATACTGAACTTCTATCTATTACCTCCTCGTGATGTTAACCGGGGTACGAGCTACTTTATGCCGTTTCTGCTTGAACCCGTGGCTCAGCCGGGTTCTAACGCTTGCGTAAACCCTCCAACAACACAGGCCTTCGTGCCTTGTTTTGCTGTCTTCTGCAAACTTAGACACTAGAACCTCTAGAATAGTCTATTGAATAAGTCGGAATTCCGTCTTAGGGCGGGGTTAGTGCGCATACATTGTTACATTTCCTCCTTGTGTATCTCAAGTTTATGATTTTTTAGCATATTTGTCCGTGTTAAGTCAGACCGGACTAATACGCAAAATCTTAAAAAATGAGATAATGATAGCACTGGATAAAGAATTTCTTCAACTGCATTCGACTTTTACCAGATTTGAAATATGTTACAATCAGCAAGAGTTATGGCGAAAATTCATTTCAAAATGTAACGTAAAGAATGCTACGATTCAAACTTTAAACTTGTTTTTCTCGAAATCAATACAATGTCACTTAGGCCGGTCTGACTTAATACCGTCCATTTGTATCTTTGGCAAAATTGTTCAGGAGACCAAAACCTACAAGATGGTATACCGAATAGTGCTGAATTCTGCCGCTAGTAAGCGTGTTATTTTTGACCTAAGGTATCTCAAGTAACTGATTGCTTGGTTGGACAGTGTATTCGGCAAGGTTACAGTCATGTATTCTGCCACCAGACGGCGCTAGCAAGCTTGTCATTTTTTCAACCTGGTATATCTGAAGTTTCTGATTTTCAAACGCTCCATCTCTTCCAGCAATCGATATGCGCAAGGAGCCGATGCAAAAATGGGACAGAACACGAAGCCCCATAATTTTCGGTAGGAACTTCGTGCGGTGCACCTCCCCGGTGATCGCAAGTTGCAAAAAACAGAAGACCGGCTTTGACATCGCCTTTCACTGGTTGTCATCCACGAAGGTCCTCCGTAAAAAAAAGTTGGGTGGGTAATGTCAGAGACATAACCGGAGTGAAGTAAAATACGCTTCAGGCAGTTAATACGAATGCTACAATTTTGACTGTCTTCTGACCGAAATCCAAAATATTCCAAAGGATGTATCCTTATATGGTAACCCTGAAAAGAACATTTAATGAGAATGAAACAATTCATTTGACAATTGCAAAAAATCGGATATAGGGGAATTATGGTTAAAACCGACACCTTAAACTTAACACTTTTTCTAAGTTGCCACAAAACCAATAAAATTATAATTTTTATGCAGAATTCTTCTTCAGAAAATTCTTAACAAGACTTAATTTTTTCAGCGCTTTAAAAAATTAATTTCATTAAAAAATATTGGTTGTAAAACTTGGAAAACAAAGTGACTTTTTGTAAGCACTGCGGGTAAAACCGACACCCCATAGGGGTAAGATCGACACCCCCTTTAATTTATTTTCTCTCCGCTTTATTAAAATCTTTATCTTTATTAAAAATTAGATATATGCGTGATTAATAAAGTGTCAGTATGTATGATGCAAATATGTGCTTTTTATTGCTTCATCATGTAGTGAGGGGAAGAAAATTCGAAAGCGTAGTACTATAAATAAGAGTATTTTATGCTATAGGATTATTTATTGATATGAGTATTTCCAAATAATCCTTGCGCACATCATTGCAACCTCCAGTGTCATTTTATTTCATAAGAGAAGATTTTCAAGCGTTCTACGTTCTGCTAATTGGATTCATTCACTTATAAGTGACACACACACACTTCTTAGTAAAACTATCTTTTTCAAATTTGATTTTTCGGACTCTGATCATCAACGATCTATTGGAGTATACATAATATCATTGTCTCATTGTGATAAAATTCGTCTATGACAAACCAAGAGAACACTAGAAATTCGGTTTGATGACCTTTTTGCAGAAATAGCAAAAGCTTCGTTAGAATCAGATAAGCAAAAATTCCAATTTTTGATTTTTAAAGACTTACAAGAAATAAACACAATAAAAGTATTTCTGTGTATTTCTGCTAATACTATAGTGTTCTAATAGGCTAATTGAAGTGTCACAAAGATCCCCAGTATTTTGAAATGAATCGCAACTATACACAACCATCTTAACAGGGTGTCGGTTTTACCCTAACCATAGGGTGTCGGTTTTACCCCAACAGCACACATTTTTTTATGAAAGCAATTAAAAATATTGAATTTTTCAAACTCGTCTTCAATGCACCTAGTTGATTATAGGACAGGCCGATAATAATAGGTACTGAAAAATGGGGTGATTTGAAAAGCTTTCGTTCAGTTAAAACCTTAAAATCTACCAACGAAATTTTACATCCAGACGAGTATGAACGCTGCTGTCGAATATTTTGTTAATTTTTATGACATTCGGCGCACTAACGTAAATCCAATTTTTCTTCAAATGCTCTAAATAAACGTACTAATAATATTGTATCATTATGAAATGAATAAAAATTTGATTTCTAGGAAAAGTTGTGGGGTGTCGGTTTTACCCACAGTGTCGGTTTTTCCCACAATTCCCCTACTTGTATATATTTCTCTCTATTTTTACTTCATTTCGGTAATGTCTCTGACATTACACCTACCTAAATATAAAACAGAAAAATTGTTCTGAAAACCTAATAATTACATAACCTAAGGCGATTTAAAGCTACACTTTTGTGAAATCCCGACAGAAAACAAAAATATGTGTTTGTCCAACGAGCTTTCTGTCCCGTTGTTGTAGTGAATTATGCCCCGTTGTTATGGTGAAGTTTACCCCCGCACAACTGCGTTTTGCCCTACCCATTTTTCAAAGTGCAATTTTAAAACATTGCAACATTGTAAAAACATGTTTTTGAGCGTTTTGCAAAGCGTTATGATTACGATTACAGGGGAAATTGTTGGTTAAATGATATTAATTAAATTCTGTCAATTAATGTTCTATAGATAAGCTATGATCATATTTCCTTAGGCGGCGCGTTTTAGCCCATCTTTTCCTAAATAATATGCTGAAACCTTAAACAAGCAGGTTTTTAAGAGTGCATCAACCTGTTATACAATTAATCTGGTTTTGCGAATCGTTATTTAACTGTGTTTAAACATTGATGATACGTAAAACTTTTTCTCAGCTGGCCCCGAGGACCGAGTATTTTAAGTTTCCCCGAGTAGAGTAAAAATACTCTCTAAACTCATAAATAAGCTTTACGAAGTAACTCAACAGAAAATCATATCAGCATCCAATAAGCCAACACCATCTCCTTTATACAACGAAACAACTAGTGCTTATCAAATCGTCAATCGCGCCGCTTGCCAGAGGAAAACGAACCAAAGAGCACATGCCAGTTAACACTTCAATGTATACACCGCATTGCACTCTGGAATGCGCGCCATGGTGAATATATCTGTACACGCACCTGATGCCACATATAATTTAAAGAGCAAGAGAGCGCAGTTTTCTCGCACCAAACCACCCCACCGCCAATCCATTTATTCAACACCGAAAGAAACAGCTTTTTGCTTTTTCTGTGATGTGTCATCATTGTATCTTCTGTGTATGCATGAAACTGGCACACCAGTCATGGGATGTATTACCTACAACCGAAGAGTGCGAGCTGACATGAAACGCAGCAGCTGGTACGCCTGCAACGTCAGAACACAAACTAACGATTTTTTTTTCTTATGTTCCTTTTTTATACGTGTCGCAGTTCATTGGATGACAAAGGGGCAGTCCAATTAACGCTCGCTTTTCCTGGTCGAATTGTACCAATCATGGATCAGATAATTACTGCTTTCACAAAATCCATTATTTCCGTTATTATTAGTAATTGTACATTCTACGGAAAAGGGTACAACATTGTTGTACATATTTCCTATCAGGAAATTTCGGTAGGAAAATTTGAAACAGGGCCCCTATATTGAAACGTTAGAAGTATTGTACTTCAAAAAACATGGAACTTGTCCTTATTACACTTTCGAGACAAATGGAAGTTGATCAAATTTGGCCCTAGTTCTGACTTGGCCATTGACTCGTTCGATCAAGGCTGAAGAACCGACTCGCGCTGACCATAGATCGACACCAACTGGGACTTTTCCGCCATCTCTATGGCGATGAAGGGTGTCGATTTGAACTAGTTGGCAGCGGCCCTCGTAGCTGGACAGCGATTCATATGAACTTGCATTGAATACAATCGATTCGGCCGCAGCCGTTAATGTAGTGCATGTTTCAAATAATTGAACAATACTCCAAAGATGACCGTGCTAGGAAACAGTAAACTTTTAGGCAGAACGATTTGGTGGTCCCAGAGATGAAACCCACGTTGTGTGATACGCGATCAAAAAGTTGAGACGTGTTGCTTGAAAGTGAGTTTAGAATCTAACATCACTCCTAGATCATTTACGGAACATTCTCGCGTTCGGTTCTGAATTCTCCCTTCCTCGAGAAGGTGATTGCAGAACATTTCGCAGGATTACTAGTCATTCGATTATCGATACATCACTCACCAAAGACATCGAATTGTTTCTGCAGGTTAGGTGCTTCTCCCAAAATCTCGATATGGTTGAATATTTAGAGGTCATCCGCGGAAGACAAACGTAGTCCTTTGGATCTATTTCACATCGTTGAGGTTAAATAGGAAGATGAGTGGTCCAAGATGGTTTCCTTGCGGGAGTGATCCATCGAATCCATGGTTAGCTCTTTTGACGGTGGCGGTAATGTGTTTGATGCTGTCAAAAGCAGCAAACAGAACCGTGTAGGTAGCATCGATTTGCAAACCATCGACAACATATTCGTCATGGTCAATCGGCTAGGTATGAATTCACGCTGTTTTTTGAGATATATTGCTTGTTACTTAATCTGTCCATATTTTTCCGATAACGCGCATTATGTTGGTTTCTTATAACAAATATTCAGCCGTTGACAGATCGCACGATCTTGGCAGCCTGTTGTACCAAAATGAGCATACCAAAAGTCACAAAACGATCGCGAAAGACGATTTTTAATCGAATCGATTGAAATTCTCCCTTTTTCCACTCTATCCACATCACGCTGGGGCCAAAACTCTTCAGGATCAATGCCATCGATGTTCTGGATAAATTATAATCAGTAATCATAGTACGGTAGCGCAGCCCGTTGACCGTGAAGTTTACCCCTGCCTGCCCCATTTTTAAACAAATAAATACCAATGACGCCGTGGTCACACACTTGTTTGCAGAATCAGTAATGACTTCTAAACTCAGTTTTGACACGAGCTGATTGATGAAAGTCGATTTGAGTTTATTCGGTACGAAATATGTCCATAGGACGAAGAATGGAAAACTCGGTTGGCCGACCATGAACACCAAAGACATTCCGTAATTTCCTAAGTATTTTAGTACAATACATGAAGCATTTTAATGGGAGCGGGCCATTTGGCATAAAGTCATTTAGCATAAGGTCATTTTGCATAATGGACATTTGGCATAACGGTTATTTGGCATAATGGTCATTTGGCATAATTTGGAGAATTGGTCACACTGAAGGTCATTTGGCATAATGGTCACATGGCATAATTTTAAAAAATTGATTACGATGAAGGTCATTTAGCATAACGGCCATTTGGCATAATGGTTATTTGGCATAATTTGGAGAATTCGTCACACTGAGGGTCACTTGGCATAAGGGACATTTGGCATAATTTTGAGAATTGATCACACTGAAGGTCATTTGGCATAATGGTCACATGGCATAATTTTAAAAAATTGATTACAATGAAGGTCATTTAGCATAACGGCCATTTAGCATAATAGTTATTTGGCATAATTTGGAGAATTGGTCACACTGAGGGTCATTTGGCATAATGGACATTTGGCATAATTTTGAGAAAATTGATCACACTGAAGGTCATTTGGCAGAACGGTCATTTGGCATAATGGTCACATGGCATAATTTTGAAAATTGATTACTATGAAGGTCATTTAGCATAACGGCCATTTGGCATAATTGTCACTTGGCATAATTTTGAGAATTAATCACAATGAAGGTCATTTGGCATAACAGATATTTGGCATAACAGTCACTTGGCATAACGGACATTTGCCGTAACGGACATTTGGCATAACGGATAAATTTGCTAAGTGATCTCACTGAAAGTCATTTGGCATAACATACGAATATGTAGTTTATCAGGAAAATGACCCATAAGGTTAAAGCTACACTAAACAATAGTAATGTGTTGTTATCCATTACCTAATATTGATTATATTTCGAGTGAATTTTTAACATTTTATAACTGATTTTGCCTTCTTTTAAATATGAGCAGTTCTTTTGAGTTTCATTTTTAAAATTTTTGTGCTTGTTCATACTTGCAATTATGGATTCTTTGGTATGACATACGTTTTAGTATAGTATAGAGTAGAACTGCGCTCCACCCGACGTATGTTTTGTTTTGGCTATTATTATTATGATCGCCAGTGAGTTTTGGTTTTCCCTCTAATGCTTCAATAATTAAAATTATCCTTATGTCATGAGCTGTTCTTTCGAATTATATACTTTATCATTTGTGGATTTCGTCATGTTTTCAAACGATCGTTTATTGAATGAACTTACAAATATTCAACCGTCTGTTGTTACACTGCTCTAGCACTTGGGTCGAAGCCAGTGTAATGCAGCCTTGCCGCATAACCGAGACCAAGGATCCGAAGCAGAGCAAAGCCGCTGAGGATCCGCTGGGCGAGGTGGTCGCCGACCCGCCGTCGGAAGCGGCGGCCCCTCGCAAGCAAACCTGTGATCCACTTGTTTGCCCGGATTACTCAAACATAAGGGCTATAAATTAGTTTAAGTCCGACGGACCGACAGCGATGTCGGACAGCACACGACTTGAAGCGATGTGGCGCAGCCACATTAGCCGTAAACCGTTTTTATTAATTGGTAAAGAAGTACTATTGGTAAACAAACTCATTTAAAGTCATTTAAATATTTAGGTTGTTGTCACTGTGCTCAAACATTTGAGCTACATACCAGCTGCTTACATCTGCATAACTAACTTTTCCTCGAACGATGAACGTTAATGCTAACATACTATCAAAATATATAATACATAATACATACAAGAAAGGATATACTCAAAAAACATTCTGGTAATCAATAACTTTATCACTGCATATACCTATGCCAAACGACCGGTATGCTAAATTACTGTTTTCCTTAACATAAAAATATTTGTAAGGAAAGACCTTCAGCAGTAGCACCGCTCAAAATTATGCCAAATTACCTGACTTCTCACAGGGAATTATGTGTTGGAATTATGAAATTGGAATTTTTGCTTATCTGATTCTATCGAAGCTGTTGCCATTTCTGCAAAAAGCTCATCAAACCGAATTTCTAGTGTTCTCTTGGTTTGTCATAGACGAACTTTATCACAATGAGACAATGATCTTATGTATACCCCAATAGATCATTGATGAACAGAGTCCGAAAAATCAAATCTAAAAAAGATAGTTTTACTAAGAAGTGTGTGTGTCACTTATAAGTGAATGAATCCAATTAGCAGAACGTAGAACGCTTGCAAATCTTCTCTTACGAAATAGTATGACACTGGAGGTTGCAACGATGTGCGCAAGGATTATTTGGAAATACTCATCAATAAATAACCCTATAGCATAAAATACTCTTATTTATAGTACTACGCTTTCGAACTTTCTTCCCCTCACTACATGATGAAGCAATAAAAAGCACATATTTGCATCATACATACTCACACTTTATTATTCACGCATATATCTCATTTTTAATAAAGATAAAGATTTTAATAAAATGGAGAGAAAATAAATTAAAGGGGGTGTCGATCTTACCCCTATAGGGTGTCGGTTTTACCCGCAGTGCCCACACTTTGTTTTCCAAGTTTTACAACCGATATTTTTTAATGAAATTAATTTTTTGAAGCGCTGAAAAAATTAAGTCTTGTTGAGAATTTTCTGAAGAAGAATTCTGCATAAAAACTATAATTTTTTTGGTTTTGTGGCAACTTAGAAAAATTGTTAAGCTTAAGGTGTCGGTTTTAACCATAATTCCCCTACTCTGGCTGCTTACCTACGTCCAGGTGCGCGGCTGCGGTAACCAGATTGCTTCCGCCAACTGGAACTTCTGCTGAGCCGGTAGCTGAGTCCCGATGCTTGGAGTAGGACACTTTTCGGAAAAGGAGCCCTGCAATATTTCACGTGTCATCATAAAATCTATAATCGCTGTGATTTACTCACTTCTCTTGGAAGGAAGTATGGATATAGTTATCGCAGAAAGTTTGACGATGTTCCACTTTCAAGCTGGCACGTGGCCCTTGTGGAGATCGATACAGGCTTAACTTTACTTTGCATAATATGTGTGTTGTAGATGTTCAATTTGAGTTAACATCTAATCAAATAATTTAACTGCTACATGCTTTGAATAGAGATAGCAGACACTGCTACTTACTACTGCTTGATTATACCATATTCCCTAATTACACACGCATCATTACCTTGACCGCTTTTATAGGGTTTTGGGCAACGCTGGACCCAATTGTTTGGATTCTTTCAATCACAAGCGGGGTGGCTTTCTATATGAAATACAAGTGAGAGCAGACAAGTAACTTAATACGGGAAAGGTTCAGTACTGCCACCCTGAAATGAACGCAAATATCGAAAGGGGAGGGGATATTTACGGGAGGGAAATATTGATGTTCGAAACTGAATAAATTACTACATTATGATGTATATTACTTAGAAACAATCTTAAACTTTCCTCAATCCAATTCACATTATAAATCTACGATCTCTTATTTTAAAAAATTTACTATTCTAAACAAACCGTATCCCACCCACAGGGTCAAACAGTGCACCGAGGAGAACCAGACGCTGCTGAAGCGCATCAAGATCCTCCAGAGCCAGAATCACGATCTCATGAGCCAGATGAAGAAGATCCAGTCGCTGCTAACCAAAGGCACCGGCAAGACCACACAGCCGGCCACCTGTCTGATGGTGTTGCTGCTCAGCATGGCCCTGGTGGCGGTGCCGAATCTGAATCTCGGTGGTTCCCACCAGCAGCAGAACATCCAGGATTCGATCGAGATGGCCGAGCTGCTGCAGGATACCGCTATCGACAAGACGCAGGTTCAAACGGCAGCCCAAAATCGGCGCTCGCTTCTGTTCGACACCAAGGAACAGCTGGGTGATGCACTGGTTGATGAAGAAATGAGCTTCGATGAAATCATGGCGTTCAACGTGAATTCGTTGATTGCCAGCGAGCATGACTATTCCTCCGAGGGGGAACCAAAGGCAAAGCGGGCAAAGACCCACTCGCTGGTGGAATACGACGTGGACGACGATGTTTGGAATGGAAGCAGCAAAATTCGCATCAAACAGGAAACCGAAGAGTTTAATCAGAAGACACAAAAAACTCAGGACACGTTTGAACAGAAAATGAACCATTTAAACACAGGATATAACATAAAAACGGAACATAGTGAGGTAATCATTGATCGTGAATTGCTAGAATCCATGTCCAATAAAGGCAAAGAAGATTTGTATGGTAACTTTAATCTGGACACATTTGCACGTTCCCCTGGTTTGGCTACTAAAGATGGACAGAGCATTGAGTTGCTGGCTGCAGGTACCGGTTCGCTTTCATCGGCGGCAGCTAACAGTGTCGAAGAGGTAGGTAGGAAATTGAATGCTTCGCAACAGATTCAACAACAAAATAACAAAAGAAAGCTCCTTCTTTAAGAAAAAATCGAACTATTTGCATTCATCTAGAGACTTTCGTTGGGCTGTTATTGCATGTGTAAATATAAAATTAATTAAGGATTACATCTAACCATAAGCATTACAAGAAAAAGAGATCATTAAGTTTCTCTAGATTTTAAAGCGATGCAATCAATTGAAAATTGATTGCATTTTGCTCTTTTAAATCGCTCCATATGGTTTACATGCGAATTAATTTAAACAATTCAACTCTACTTCGGTGTTGTGCTCTTTTGTTCTATTCTTTTTTTCGAAAGGAACAAAAGAGCACAATAATGATTATTAACCTTCAAGAAAATATTACACTTTTAGTATTGAGACGTACTGGTATCTATTTGATTTGTTTCCACTTAGGTCGTAGAAAATTCACACTCTGTTATAAATTTTTAGTGCTGTTTATACCTATTTTAGTTATATGAACCACTTGTGCAATTTCGTTTCCCCTAATACAGGTAGTGCCGTAAATTAGATCTTTAAAAATGTTTAGCTCGTCAGGAAAATTTCTGTTTCTCAACGTTATTCTACCACCACACACTACACTTAGTCTAGTAGCAACTTTATGGAACGTTAAACGCACGGGATATATCTTTAATTAGGATAATTCTTAAGAATTTAGCCACAGAGTTGAGACCCAACAGCATCTCTTATTATGAATACATACGGTTTTGTCTACGTATAAAAACGATCAATTTCTGGCACCATCGTCCATTGTGTAAAAAAAACAATAGAACCTAATTGAAAATAACTAATGGTTGCAACAGCAACTTACCTAAACTTGGTCTCCATATGATGTTTATAAAATAAATGCTATATGAAAAGATGTAAGGCGTATACTTGTAACCACACACACATACTATTCTAATATATTGCTGTATATAAACAGTAGCTACTATGCAAGTTGTTGTGCGCACATATCCGATTATCCATTTTCATTATCACCAATCTCGATCAAATTATAGTGTTTGTCTTTGCCCTCGTATAACTAACCTTTCCTTATTTACCAATGTATGTTTAAAAGTCGTCTCCTCTTCATTCGGTTTATAGTCGTTCGCGCTAGCCTTCCAGACCTCCAAGACATCGCAAACTACGCTTTTAATTAGATCGAGTGGGAGGCTAAGCCATGGGCCCATTTAGCTAAATCTTGTTGTTTTTGAATCACCGTGCGAAAATGCATGCGCTCTCCGGTAACAAATGTAGCAAAAAGTTATTTTAAATCAATAAAAGACAGTGCTGGTTCAGCTATTTTTTAAAAAAATGTTTATAGTCATAAGCATCCCAAATATCTAAGAATACTGATGTCATCTGCTCTTTGCTAGCAAACTATTTGAATTTATGTTGATCTGGAGCCCTTATCTTAGTTAAGTCTCCTAGTGACTAGAGGGAAATTTTCATCCAAAGACATCCTGTGAATAATATATTCCATGGTTTGGCCTCTAGTGAATTAAGTTCACGTTTTTGGCGTTTCCGACCACTGTGCGTTGCAGACAGCGTGTGCAGTGCTTTATGGGCACACCTATGACCGCGCTTCCCATGAGCGTTTTGGCAGCTCAGAAGCTGTCCTTCCATATTGCTCATTATTGCTATGCACATCCATGCATACAGGCATACATAAGGATTTACATTCATACATACATACATACATATCTATTATTTGGCAAAGGGTTAGAGCTTGTAACGTCGCATCATTTAGTCTGTGTTATCCTATAGAAAATCATCCTACCAGCGCCTTGGGTTCAACGCCATATTGGCAAATTTCGCATTGAAGTCGCTTCTGCCTCTTCCTAATCTCCTTTTTGTTTCCTAGGTCCGAAGCGGATCAATCGACTTTTAATTGACACGGTAAACATACTAGCAGTATTAGTTCTTCCTTGCGAATACTTTTTCCTACAACTGTGATGTTTCATCTATCTTATAACAGAATCCCTGTTCTAGTCAATATACGTATTCATTACATTATGGACCAGGCAAATCCTCAATTTTTTTCTGTTATGCTATTAGATATTTTAGGGTTTCACAAAAAGAATTTGCCCATAAAGGACATAAGAAATATTTATACACTATTCCCCATAAAGTTTACTCAAACCTATTGTCCCCTGGTTCGACTCGAACAGACCACACCGACCCGAAAGGGCTGCTTATCATTTCTGAGAGCCGGTGGCCTTGGTCGAGTTAAATGATCATAAGAACAAGTCCTGAATAATTAACTATGCCTTAGGTGCCAGGCCTACATTCCTTTGCTGAACTAGCCTTATATCCACGGTCAAAAAAATCTAGTAGGATCCACATGTTCCCCACCCAAGCGAATTGATCAACTTGCAAGTAGGAGCACATATCTACCAACTAGCCAAGAATACTTCCGAACCAATGCGAATGGATCATGTCAGTCGAAGGCCACAGGCCCAGAGTCATCACGTACAGATCCTGAAATTAGATGTTTTAGTGCTACTTACAAATTTCATTTGAATGGTAGTATGTGTCTCATCCCCTCTAATAAAATTCGATTACCGCTGCTCATCTCTTCCAGCATTTCGACGCCGTCGGTCGACCATCTCATAGAAGCGATCTCTTTCATCGAATCTTCAATTTCCGTTGGAACTCGTGTATGAGACGCTCAAGGAGTTCTACAAGCTCGAATATCAACTATCTGAAGCGAAAAAGACGTTATTTATATAATTATTCAAATATTCCCTAATCCTATAATCAACTAAGGCTGCCTTTCGATTCTAATGCAGAAACGCTAATGATGTGACCATCAAGAATACTTCAGACAACCTTAATTGACCCCCTTGACACCAGTTTGGCCTTACCAAGCCGTAACGCGGGGGGCGGCGTGAAAACAGCCGAATAGAGGTTGAGAACTTGAAGATCAGATCAGATGCTACTCCAAATGTATGTGGTATCCAAGATTGACTTGGATAGTTCCATCGAACCTAGTTTGCATACCTTACATAACTAGGCTCACTGTTCTCCATTCACCAACAGGAAGTATTCCAAAATGTTATCAAAAGTCATTTTGATTCCAAGTTCCATCTGGCTTCAAAGCACTCATGTTTCTCACGTTCTTTTGGGTATAGGTAGACCGAAATCAGTAAAAATCTCCAGGCCAAAGTCTCACCAGGGGTGAGCCGGACAGCTTCGGAAAGTAAGCGATGTTGGAAACGAAAATGAAGAGCTTGATTTAAACTAATATAAGAAAGGTGCAAACCAAAATGCACGAAAAGGCACTTTTTGTACTGTCTATGCTATGCACAATAAAGCTAAAAAGTTTTGGTGCGTGGCACTCTAGAACACTATGAATAGGGTAAGCTTACTTTATCATGTTTTTTTTACTTTTTCCATACAAAAATCAGCAAAAAAAATTTTATGGTTCTCTAAGGGGTCCGTGGTACGAAAAAGGTCCAGAACCGCTACTAGGACATCCTCTCGTGTAAATATTTAGAACATAAAGCTTATTATTTCTATTGCTATCATTTACATAAGGTTGGCCAAAATATTTTCGCAAATTGAGAGAACTGCGTATTACCTGGGATTGAGCCATTATGTGATATTGTAAATATATAGAGTACTGATCCAAAAGGTTACAATAGAAATAATAAATTTATTTTCTAAATATTTACAAGAGATGGGTTCCTAACACATTACAATATATTGCAATAATTTCACATAAGGTCTATTTACTGTTTTGGTAATAAGCGAAACCATTTCAGATAGTTTGTTTAACATTCGACATGTACAATATCACATATGGTTACAGTACTGGATATTGTTCTTCTGTAATTTAACAATTCGATTCGTCGTTATTATAGGGGATATTGTAGAACTATTGTTATATTCATTGAATAAAATCAAAGTTCAATTTTTTTTATCCCTTTATGGGCAGCTAGGGCCGAGGGTGGTGGCTAACGGGTTTCATACATCCTTGACCTGACGGACAAAGCTATGGTGCCTTGAACACAGGCAACGCAGATCCAAGGCCATCATTGAAATGATAAGTTCTGCGTTTGAGATGTACTTCCCCCGGTTGCCAGACGAATACCTGTAATTATTACTTGTTGCTTTGTATGTATGAATCTAATGTTCAGTCCTGGGTGGTGTATGCGTGGAAGGTGTGGTTTTTAGCGTTCGAGTCCAGGAGTGCATATCTGTCTGGGTTAGCGTGGGCGCTTACTAATTGTGTAATAGTGTGATCGCTAAAGGCTCGAGCATTTGAATGCTAGCGTGTCTCTAACTTTGCGTGTATAGATTCGATTTTAGATTCGTGTGGCCATTCGCATATTCACGTGTATTCTTGAACGATCGCGCGCGGACCGTGAATATGATAATTAATTTTTAGTGTATGGTAGAAGAACGTGTTGTTTGGTGAATATGCACTATTCATTGCATCATTCTTGATTGGTCCAACTGAAGGCATGAGTCGAGAGTAGAGAATTCCGAACGTAGCAGGTCTTTGATCGCGCGAGTGGTGGGTTAATGCTTGAGACCGCGGTTGTAAAGTTATAGGTGCTGAAAAGTTCACTTAAGTAAGGGGGTGTTTAAATGTTGGCGAAATTGCGAGCGTAGGTGTGTGTGGATGATTGAAATTGTAATGTAAATTCGCGTTTTTGGCCAGGTTTGTGTTATCGCGAAAGTTAGGGGCGTTTGTGCGCTTTGGATATGAGTGTATATGGGAGAATATGCTATTGATTGTGTTAGTGAGTATGAGTATGAACCTAACTTAAGATATAGTAATAAAAGGAAAAATAACATGCCGAATGTTTCTTTTTTTAGGTCACTAACCGTGCATTGCAGAATGTCCGAAAACTCTGAATTAGGCCTCGTCGAGTCCAGTCTGTCCGTCTCGTCCTGTCGTGTCTGTGGTTTCCAGGTTACATGCATTCACCAAATGAGACTAGCTTATGTCAGCTTACTTGTGCACTGGTTTCGTAGACTCGAGGCGATCATCGAAATGATAGATCCTACGAGTGAATGCACTTTGCCTAGTCACCTGTCAAGCATTTGTGTATTTGTGTAAGTTGAGATATGTGTGGAGCCTGTAAATAATATTTTAATGCGAATAATAATTTATACGTTAAAATAAGAAATGTGTTATATACTACTTGCAGTTTGTTGATCGTTCCTACTTATCTGATTCCATCGAGTATGAGAATACATCTCCATTGTTCTAAAACCTGGCGGCGTCTGATGGCAGAGAAGAATCATTGTTGGCAGCAATGTTGCTCTTCTTGGATGTATGAGCTCGAAAAGGTCATCACAAGAATATAACGCATGAGACCGAAAATAAATAAAAATAAAATAAAGAGAAGAGTTAGTATTGTTATAGAGTATTAATAATATTCCGATTTTTTTTCGAGAGCTGTCCTACTGGAGCTGTAGAGTTAATTGATTCAATTAAGGCGTGGACCTAGACTTCTGGAATCGAGGATAGAGACTTCCGGACGTGAACGATTCATGAATGCGCGAGCGCGGGGGACTGTAGGTTCTCGCTTGAGACTGCGTTTGAGTGATTACAAGTGCTGAGACGTTCATATTATCACCGGGATGTTTGTCGCGTGTATGTGACTTTGTGTGTATACATTCGATTTTTATGTAGTTTAGTGGATATGACCATTATATTTTTGATTGGTCCACCTGAAGGCATTGGACTTATGCTACTAGGGCCGAGAATAGGGGATTCCGGACGAAACCGATTCATGATCGCGCGAACACGGGCATTTGGAGGTTCACTCTCGAGACCGGGATTGTTAATTTATAAGTGCTAAACCATTCACTTAGTCACCGGGGTGTTATACTTTCTATGAGATCGTGGGTGTGGTCGTGCGTGAATGATCGCGAAGGACTCGAGCGGTTGTATGTGGACGTTTTTGTCGCGTGTGCTAGTAAGTATGTAACTTCGCGTGGACACATTATTTTTATAAGCGTGTGGCCATTCGCATGTTCGCGTATTCTTCAATGATTGCGCGTGGACGTCTTGTCTAGTTTTTATTTCTATTGGTCCAACTAAAGGCATGAATTTGGGCTGCTAGGATCAAGGGCGGAGACTTCCGGACGTGACCGATTCATGATTGCGCGAGCTTAGGTTCTTAGGTTCCAACGTTCACCCAATTAATCGTGGTGTTTGAATATTGGCGATATCGCGGGCGTTCGTATTTGTGACCAGGTAGGTTTGTGTTATCGCGTAGGCCACGTTTGTACGTTTGGAATGAGAGATTGTTAGTGTATATGAGAGAATAAGCAATTTGTGTTAGTGAGTGTTAGCATGGATCTAATTGCAAATATAGCAACAAAAGAAGGGTGCCTGCAGAGAGAATTGGGCCCTAAACCCACATTGTATATTATTTGACCATGGCAGTGAATAATAAAGGTTGCCAAGTTAAGTACTGAAATTGATCACAATGTAGCTTAACTAAAAAGAAATTAATCGTATCCCAAGTTTCTGTGAGATAATCACTGTAATACTGCTTTGGTGGAAAAGTCCCCGGACCACATCAAGGTACAGTATCATGCCGAGGGAATAAAATCAAAGTTCAAATTGTAGGATTAATACAAAAGTATCAACTCTAATGGTTACAATACCCCATAGCATAGGTTTATTGTTCGGACTATGCCACAAATGGTTTTTAACTATGCGGGTACCATTTTGACAGCGTCGATAAAGTAGTTTCTGCACGCTTCTACTAAATTGATCATTCAAGGTTTCACAATATGTGTTATTGTTGCATTATATAGTAACCTATGGTTAACATGGTCAGTATAATAAAAACACTATATCTATTTCCAATATTGTTCGTCAAAATCCCACCGTAGATTTATACGTTTTTATTTTTATTTGTATAGTATTTCGCCAGAAAACTATATTTGAACTATGCGAGAAAGAGTAGAAACTTGGAACTAAGCGACTATTTGTGGTATTGTACATCTATAGAAATTTATTCGCCTTACATCAACTTTACAATAGTATGCCACTTAGAAATTTGATTCATAGCAAATTTTAAATCATTTTTCTGTCTGCCTCTCGTTTTTCTGCTGTAAATGTTATGCATTGAACATTTTCGGTCTTGAATGCATAAACATCACAGCAGTATAAAAGAGACGGAAATGAAAAATATACAAACTGCATTTTACAAATTTGAACCTCAACTAAACAGTTTGTTGTTACAAACAAGCCAATTTTTTCTGCGTGTACCAAAGACTTTTACCAGAGAGACGTGCGATATTTTGACAGACATGTACCGAAAACAAAACAAACATGCTTCGAAGCGAAAACAATGGGAACACCAGCGACAATCCTAATCTAGTGTTCTGTATCTACTGCTCAAGCACCTTTGTGCAAGCAGCATTCGCTGGCTTACAACCGAAATGTGCCTCAACCAATCTGGCGCAACGCGCTCAATCCCTTCAGTGAGCCAGAGGGCAGGGATATCTAAATCATCCGATCATATACCGAAATCGACAAAACTAAAATATCGAAATTGTAATGGAGATCCGACCCTAACGAAACTGAAATCACGTAACTGCATCTGTGGTTCAAAGAACGTCGTAATTTGTATTTTTATTTATAATTTATAATATCACTGAGCATTTTAGCCGGAAAATGAATATGAAAATCAGCAATTTTTAAATAGCAATTAAATCAAATTTTCAAAAATGAAGTCGCCTTTTTATCTGCTGACATACGCTGTTTTCGAAAATCATGCTTGAATTAAATTTATCCAATCCAATCAACACCTTCGTACTCTCATGTACTGACAATAGTATTGATTTGTAAAGGACGCATTGGTTTGTCAAATGGGTCAAATGACAATTAAATTCTCCCTGTCACTGCTCGATCTAGTGTTCCATATCTACTGTTTGTTTATTTAGCTTTTACTATAAGTATTTTATGCCGCCAGCTTTACAAAGCATAAGTTTTGCCATTAAAAGATTGATAGTGATCTAGAAATTCCTCCTTTGCCACCTATGGATTCTGTACTGGATAAGAAACTACTTGGCTTTCGACAAATAGCCCAGGAAAAGTTGCAGCACATTCTCTGCTCGATACCACTGGACAAGGATTTGGTCATCGAACCGGCATTAATCAAACCACTGGAGCACATCGTTGGTGCATCCTGGCTCAAGTATAATAGTTGCTTAATTTTTGTTAAATCATATTTCCTCATATACATCGTTTTTAGAAATAAAGGAATCGACAAAATCTTTAAATTTGACCCAAAAAATGCCCAACCGAAACGGAAACAGTTCGTCTACTTCATCGCCTGCAATCTGATAACGTTCAAAAGTGTTCTCGATCAGATCAGCAGTTACCAGAGCCAGATGTCAACCAGCTTGATGGTGGCCGAAGCGGACAAGGGCAGTAAACAGTACCACGTCGTCGTTTTCCCGCTGGTACTGGCTAGCTTCGAGCAACTCCTCGAAGAAGAAGGTCTCTATGGATCGGTTGATTTGTACAGCTTCCAGTGGGATTTCATAGCGCTCGATCAGGGACTGCTGAGCTTGGAGTTGCCGAACGTTTTCGCCGATGTTTTCGTACGACAGGATTGCTCTACGCTCGGATCCGTTGCACAAAGTTTAAGGATTTTTAATATGGTGATGGGTAGACCCAATCTGGTGTTCAGTTTGGGTAGCAACTCTGAAAAAGTTATTCAAATGATGCAGAGGATCGAAGCTGGTAGAACGACCGTTAATGAAGAGGAAAAACAAGCTCCCGATTTCAGTGCAATGCTGATCGTTGATAGAGACAGAGATTATCCGTCCTGTTTGTTGACACCGGTGGTTTATTCCGGTTTACTGTTAGAAATACACAAATTCAATTCGGGTTCACTAACCATCGATTCGACTGGCAATAAGATTAAAAATGAAAAATTAACAATTTTACAAAATGAGCATGATAAAAAGCAGAAACAGGAAATAACTCATCTAAGAATGAACGGATCACAAGATTTTATCTATCAGGAAAATCGATATCGACATTTTTCTGAAGTTATTGGTCTTTTGAGCGCGCAAGCTAAAACACTCGGGTTAGAGGGCAAAATGTACTCGAGAG
This sequence comes from Topomyia yanbarensis, assembly GCF_030247195.1. Classification (NCBI taxonomy): domain Eukaryota; kingdom Metazoa; phylum Arthropoda; class Insecta; order Diptera; family Culicidae; genus Topomyia; species Topomyia yanbarensis. The sequence goes on along the minus strand of NC_080671.1, from coordinate 407,318,605 downwards.
ATATGAAGTTATCGGAGATGAAAGATTATGTTACCAATAAACTCCCAAAAGTGGCAGCTCAGAAAAAAGAACTCTTCAAACATTTGCTTCTCTGCGAGACAATAGTGGAAGAAATTGGAGGGAACTTCGAAAAGCTACAACTCATCGAAGAGAGCATTCTAACAAATACCAATCGGAAACAAATCTTATCGTACATCGATGAACAACTGGCAGCGGACGCTCACAAGTACAACACCCTACGACTGATCTGCTTGTATCACGTCACGATTGGTTTAACCAGCGAGGATATGACAAAACTGATGACTGCTTATCTGAATGCATTTGGTTATCAACTTTTGACGGTCTTTAATAGCCTGTACCAAGCAAGACTCTTTCCAGACACGACAAACTTGACCAAGACGAAAAAATTGTCGCAAATATCGATCCCGATCCTTAAATCACCATTTCAGATCGAAGCCAACAAGTTGAAGTTGCTGCCAAGTGATTCAAATCAAACCTCTGAATTGGCGGTTTCTCCCGGCAGTCAAACGAATCCAATCAGTGCAGGTGGTAGCAGCAAACAGTGCCCTAGTTACGTATTCAATGGGAACTACATTCCACTGGTCGCCCAGCTTTGCCAAATGATACTGACTGCGTCAGGTTTCGACGATCTTAACAACCGGTTCGGGCATCTCGAACGAATGAAATTATCCGGCAGAAATTTTGGACCCAAGACAATCCGTGAACTGTCGATTACTAGTGCAAAAGGGGAGGTGAATCAGTTACTGCCGCTGAAGGGAAAGCCGATTTTTGTCTTTATGATCGGTGGTATCACATATGCCGAAATTGCAGCCTGCCGCCTGGTGGAGAGCTTAACCGGTGGGAAAATTGTACTCGCCTCGGATTCCGTTCAGTCCGGATGTGATATAATCGACAGTATTGTGGGATGTTGATGTGTGGTCAGATATTTGAATTAGTTTTTAAGATATTTAGTACTACGATGTTGAGTAAGGAACTACTAAAGGTCGTTCTTTCTAGTCATAAGCTTACCGTTTGATTAAATGCTTTAACTGTTGTATTAATTATCCTAAGCAATAGAATCACAAAAACCCACGGCTACCGCTTCTCCTGTATAGGCTAACGGTTTACTTTTCCAGTCATTCCAGGCACTCTATATAGGAACTCACCGTCGTCATCGTAGAAGCAATCATCCAGCTGATACGTTGCCCCTTGCTTATACAACTTTTTCGGGATTTTTATGAATTCGCGTATGTCTGGTTTATCATTGTTCGAAGCACTGGCATCGTATGAAGTCAGTTCCGATTCGTACTTTTTCACATTCCAAATGTTATTGTTCTCCTCTGTAATTTCACTGGATGCAATCGGATCTTCAATTTCACTGGTTACGTCGGGTTGGCCAAATTCTTTCTTCATCTGACTTAGTGTCCTTGGACGTCGATCAGACACTTCTCCCATTAAAAACATGTCCTGGTGAGGTGCTTTACTAGATATACTAGGGGCAGGTTCAGATACCTGCTCGATCCCACCGATTTCCTTTAATTCCGTTCGTTCACTTGTGTTGGAATACTTTTTACAACTGGTTATTATTTGTGAGAATTCTCCACCCGTTGGAAGCGGCTGAATATCGTACAAACGTTTCGATTCAATTTTAGGTTTCTGTACTTCTTGAAAATTACGATGCACAAATTTGTTCAGGTGAGCCGCGAACCCATCGTCAATGTTCTTGATTCTACCAGATTTTAACATCTCCCAATTCTCCCGAACAGTTTCATCATGCCGCTGAATTCTATTTTCATCTCGTGGAATCCATTTAGCTTTGATGATTTTCACAATCGTATATCGATCCGCGGGAAAACTCTCAACCAGCTTGTCGACAGTCCACTCTTCCGGATCGAAATTATGCAGATAGCGGATCTGTTCCTTTTCCGACCAGGTCAAAAAATTAAGCTGCTTCGTCTTGAAGTATTTATTACCCACGATCCACGACTGAAGTCGCTCCCGGTACTGCTGCGTTTCCTGCTCGTACCGTTTGTGCGATTTGTGAACTTGGCTGAAATCTGCTTCATCCATTTGCTCCAGCTCGTCAACGCTGGTCTGTAGATGGTCGCTGTTCAGCAGTGCCATCCGGCGCTCCACACCGGGGTTCCGGGCTCGCCGAACGTAACATCGGGCCAGAGATTTCTGTCGCTGGTACGCGAGTTTTAGGATGGTACGTAACATTTACTTCGGTTGTTTATTTGTAGCTTTAACCATAAAGGTCATTTGCAGTTCACTTGGTTATAGAAAGTCTAGGAAACTTCGAAAATAAGAGAAAATAGTATTAGTAAAAAAGAAACTCAATGCGGGGGCGTTTGATTAATCGGTCGGTCAGGTTTTCGTGATATGACACATCAGCTACTGTCAATTCACGAGGGCGCGCATCGTTTGGCATAATGGTTGCTTGGCATAATTTGAAACATATTATGTGCTTTTCGAAAACTTCAAGGAAAAAGCTGCCTATAAATTTATATAGGCGGCTGTCACGCGCCTATCTCAATTGAGCTTTCATATAATCGCATATCGAGCGATTATCCTGCAAGGCACAATACATCAAATTCTGTTATATTTGACGTTGACGCCTATTATTGCTACACCACATCGCTTTAAGTTTGGTACAGTTCGACATCACTCCGCTCCGTCCGACTTAAACTAATTCATAGCCTCTATGCTTGAGTAATCTGGGCAAACGAGTGGATCACAGGTTTGCTTGGGAGTGGCCTCCGCCTCCGACGGCGGGTCGGCGGCCACCTCACCCGGCGGATCCTCAGCGGATTTGCGCCGCCTCGGATTCATGGTCTCGGTTATGCGACAAAGCCAAGGGCTAAGTGATATATAGACTCGAAGACATTCTCATGTTTGTAAGATGAATCAATCCTTATCTGTAAGTAAACCGGACAAACGAGCAGAATAACAGTTCGCTTGTGAACTTATTTGGCATGCAGATTCAAAGAACTGCTCATGTTTGAAATAAGGAATCAACCCCTAGGTTTGAGTAAACCGGACAAATGAGTGGATCGCCAGTTTTCTTGCGTGGGCAATTTTTTCTTCGAAACCAAGTGGAACAGTTAAGGACGGTTCAGACGATACATCAGCTTCCGTCAACGTCACCGTTCAGTCAGGATAATTTAATACTTTTCTCTTGTTCCCCTTTCACACGTGCCGTACGTCAAAATGTTCCGTGCCGTTGATGTTGTGTGTGAATGCTTCCATTTATCTGCATGTAACTAATCTTGACGTTCAGTACCGGTGACGGAAGCCTGTATAGTGTGAATCGTACTTTATAGTTAAATGAGTCCTGGGACGGTCAGGTGTACTGACACTTTATACACAGACTAGCGAAGTGTCAAAAATTGCAGCCAAATGATTGCTAGTTTTATTGCGAATCTTTTCTCAAATCCACATTGCGACTTTTCAGCCATGCGTTAAGTTACGCGCCCATCTAGCTTGCATCAGTGCGAATATACATTGCACGCAATGCAAAATGAATTTCTATTTTGATGGAAAGAAATGCATTGAATTTCGCTGATTTTTAAAAATGTATCACAAGTGATCTGCCCCTAGGTCTGTAGTCAGGTGGATAGTTTGGGTAATAACTGAGCTGGTCCATGCGGACGACATGCACTTCATAGGAGAAGAAGGGGTGATTGACGGGAAAGGATATGAAAGATTAGTTGAGCGTAACGTCAAGTCATCTAGTATATTCGGCCATAAGTCAATACATTATCAGTATTAGATGTAAATTTTTCCTTATCTATCTAGGGTAATAATAGCTTTATAATACCATTTTTCTTACCTAGAAATGTATGTTGACATTTTGAGGTTTACCTACCACTTGTTTGTTTGTGCATTCCTGTTCAGAGCGTAAATAACCCACCCACATTAGATGAGAAGAAAAGATTGTTTATACATTGATATAATGAGCGTTAAATTCAAAAATAGTAATTTTACCACTAGAAGTTATATTAGATTTTTTAAATGTAGTTATGTTACCGTTTTTTGATCGTCCAGCTCCACTCCCGCAACAATGCTTGATGGTTACAATTTTTCGAAACCAATGTACCCCTGGTTTTCCTCATCAATTCCTTCAAGCTCCAATGGTAGCATATCCAGTTCACTGTCCTCTTCCGAAGCACTGCACACTTCATAATCCCATTCCACCATGGTATTTATCAAATTCTTCACTTCTCTTTTCAACTTTTTCTTGTCAAGCGCCCAATTTTTCCACTGATCTGCATTAATGCCGCTTCTTTCAATAACTTGTCTGATCATTGTACGCCAGTTGAAAGTAGGTCTTCCTAATTTCTTTGGTTCATCGATTCTGTATTTGAGCGCTGTTCTCAGTATAATTTTCTTTCCTCCTCCTAAGATGTGCATATAGAACTTAAGGCGTGCTATCCTTATTTGGTTGTTAAAGATTTTTTTCTCTTCAGTATCTTTGGTGCCAGCTGTTTTAGAGGTGATAGTTCCTGTTGATCGGTCTCCTCTATATTTGTCTCCTCCTCAGTCTGGGCTAGGTGTTGTTCATTTCTTATTATATCATTCATGATTTCCTCTCCGTCTGAGCTTAGCGACAAGAGAATTTTTAACATTTAAGTTTCCATATCATGCAGGGCATTCCGGTTTCTTTTGAGTAGAGTGAAAGCTTCCGAGGAGTATCGAGGAACTGGAGATATACAGGAGTTGTGAAGCCTTTTAACGACCTCCCAGTTGAAATTATTTGATTATCTTTGTTTCTACAGCCGATCTTCGTCCGCAGTGATTTGGTATCATCACAAGCTTCCGGGACTAGTTTAGCAAAGTAATAGTTGTCGCGTTTATCCAAATCAGCAACATTGAAGTGAACCAGAAAATTCTCCAAAATTACACAAGAAATATAACATAACTAATATTTAGAACTTACCGTTTGCTTCATAAGCCAATCCCTTATCATACTCGGTAGCAAAAGTTTATGTTGTAAACATAACATGATTGCTATATGACAGCAACCGAAAATCAAATAAACAAAGAAGCGTTGCTGGAAAACATTTCTTTTCAGTTGCACCGAGGGGTGGCTCAATGTACTAGTAACTGGTGGTAATTTACTCGATCATTTTTTCATCGGAAGATTGCATTAAGTTTCATGTCGTGTCGTTGGTTGCGGTCTTATTTTTGTTAAAGCTAATCGTATACGACAAATTAGTGGTAGATACTTGTTCTATTTTGCCGCTTAATTTCTGTTCAATTTAATCAATCTAATCGCTATCCCTGCAGTAACATGGCGTACGGTGAGAAAGTCAGAATTAACCAATCAGGAGCTGGAACATTCTGACGCAAAATTGGAACAAAAACGACCCCTCCTATTGTTATATCTTGTCTTAGATAGAACCCTATACTTATTGGGGCATGTTCAGGATTGTTTCAGTTCTAGATTTATAATTTTGACAGTTCTATAATATAGTTTCCTTATATAGTACATTTTTGGTGCAGATCCGGTATATCGGCATTTCTGCCCTAAGCCAAAAAGGCGTGCCCCCCTCAACCCAAATTTTAAACTAGGAAAAACTAGCGCATGGGTGCCATTTAAACACCTTTTTCAATATAAAGAATGTCATTTAGTATAATTATTATTATTATCATTGGTTGTTGCTTTCTTTTCGTTTCCATAATTTACCTTTACGCTAATATTTACCGCCTATTTTTCATCATCATTCCTTGTTCATTTGAGAGCATGGATGCTATTTTAGATTTCACCTTCCTTCTCTGTAAGGTACGAGTGGATTAGCACATTTGATATTACCTTAATCCCCGATTATGTCGGCGTTCTCTGCCTGTCATGGGTCAGTTGGTACTTTCCCTTCGATTTCATGGGTAATTTTTTTTCTTATCCTTTGTACTTTACCCTTTTTTGTTTGTTTCAGTGCGTTCAGGAGTCTCCGGCGTTAGTGCACTTGTATATTTCTTTTCCTTTGTTTTTGCTTATATTCATGTGTGCATATATGTATGTATTTCTTAGTTTCATTCATTGTTTCCGAATCTCCCAGGATAAAAGAGATCAGCAGATCTTTCTTACTTAGCCTTCCGGTGGGTGCGTTGAATTGTGCGACATTAACAAGCAGTAAATATTAAAGTACGGTTTTTTGTTTTAGTGTTTCGGATTCTCCTCGTCAGTAACTAGCACCAACTGGGTGTCTAGTTAGACGATGTATCTAAGCTAGTACCCAAATTAGCCCTAGTTAGACACTAAAATCCTAATGCTAATGCTAATTTGGGTACTAGCACTAGTGCTAATTTGGGTACTAGCTTAGATACATCGTCTAACTAGACACCCAGTTGGTGCTAGTTACTGACGAGGAGAATCCGAAACACTAAAACAAAAAACCGTACTTTATGTAAGGTATGTGCCCTTATGCACAAAAAAAATTTGGCATCGTCCAAAATTTTCCCTTTGGGGATTTGCATAATTTCAGGCGTTTGGGTCTTCAAACCACAAGACAGTTTCGGTTCATATTCTTCGTCGGCAAACAGAACTTCTGTGCTTACTATCGAGACATCACTCGGTATAAGCCAGTTGTTTAGTGTTCACACAAGACGTGTGACTTTTTGGATTTTAGTGTCTAACTAGTGCTAATTTGGGTACTAGCTTAGATACATCGTCTAACTAGACACCCAGTTGGTGCTAGTTACTGACGAGGAGAATCCGAAACACTAAAACAAAAAACCGTACTTTATGTAAGGTATGTGCCCTTATGCACAAAAAAAAATTTGGCATCGTCCAAAAAATTTTCCCTTTGGGGATTTGCATAAGTAAATATTAGTTATTTTGAAAGCTTAATTCTCAGCATTGTGGAATCGAAGAATCGAATGTTGCTTGAGGTGCCAGTATTATGTGTGCATATGGTTGTAGATTCTGGATCAGCGACATACTGAGTGCTATTATCTTTTTGTTCACTATTGATAATCCTATGCATGAGTTTTTGCACATCATTAAGCCTTAGTAAATCTTGTCCGCTTCTTCAAACAAGAAAAAAAATAACTAAAACGATACAGAAAGGAAAAAGGTGAGTGTTATGAATTGAATTTATCTCAATCAATCAATCTCAATGAATTTATGTTGGCCACTCAGAATAGTTCAACAAACATGAAACAGGAACATGGTTAGTCATATTTTGTGATACATACACTTCGTTTAATTATATTATAGTTTAGTGACCCGAAGCGGTTGGCGAATTATAACTATGAAAACTAAACCGATTTTAATGACGTACATGTTTCCATTTCTAAGTCTTCGATTGATCCCTGACAGTAATTGCGATCGGCTCAGGCTCTTTTGTGCGTCATGCATTCACTGACTCACAATCGAATTGTGCCTCGACCAACCTGACACAACGCGCCCATCCCCTTACTCTTACTTACTTACCCTTATTTTGTAGTCTACATCGATTGACGAAATAAATAAATATAAAAAAAATAAAAGAACGTTTTACATTTTAAAACAAAACTGTTCGAAATTATAAAACAAAACGATCTGCAAGGGATGTGAATGTTTCAATTCCAGTTCTACTTTGAAACTCCTTTATAAAATAAAACGCTCCTTACTAAATCCAATTGTGTGCCGAATAATATACACACGTATTTACAGTCGTGATTCGCTGGTTGGGCCACAGCCTTGTCCAACTAACGAATTTGATTCGCTAGTTGGACCGACTGACAAATGTCAAAAACTCTCCAAAGGAGATGTTGGCAGTGTAAATGCTTCTGTTCACATCTCAGAATAGTGTCAGATTGATTGTCAAAGTAAATTTGACATGAGATTTTGGCGTTTAGATGCTTTTTAGTTGGACAATGGTCCAACTAGCGGAGGTCCAACTAAAAAGCGGTCCAGTTAAAAAATGTCCAACCAGCGAATCACGACTGTATTATTGTGTCAAATGACCATTATGCCAAATGAACATCATGCCATCCGTTAGAATGTGTCACTTGCTGTTATGCCAAATGAACATTATGCCAAACGACGTACTCCCAATTCACGATATGCTATACACTCAAACATCTACACTGAATATTTACTTTTCCATTGAATGGATAACTCTTTAAAAGCAGTCGGTGTAAAAAATATTGAAAACTAGTATTATAAATGCACTTTGAAAACATACTCAGCAGCTCATAACTGTGGTTAACGTGCAGTGTTGTTCAACCAGCTGTTTTACTTGCAGGAAAATGTTCTAAAATACTCTTCCTCAGACTGCACAACTTCTCGCTATGAGTGGAAAGAGTAAGACCAAACAACAAAAGATACTGCCCGATACATAGTTTTACATTTTTGTTTCAACAGCACCGAAACCCAGACGACCGAAGAAATATTACGGATACACCAACCAGGACATCAACAATGCAATCTCAATGGTGGTTCGGGAAGAGTTTTCGATACGGCAAGCGGCGAAAGCTTTCAACATACCCCGCACCACTCTCGCTTGCTATCTGAAGAACTCCACAGGAACAAGAAAAATATGTCCAATGCGCCCGGAAGAGGAAGATTTTCTACTACAGTGGATGACCGACTGCTGTCAGCGAGGATTTTCGATAAAAAAGCGCAACGTCGAAGCTGCTGCTGAACAACTCATTCGACAGAGCAGTGAAACCCGCTTGCATCCCTTTGTGGACACTGTATATTATGAGAAATTTCTGAAGCGTTGGGTTTCTACGGATAGGGTAAAGGATCGAAAAGTTATCGGTGTTGTACCGGATTGGTTCTCGCATGTCGATCGCTATCTGACTGAGGGCAACCATAACGATATACTCATCGATCCTAATCGAATATTCTTGTGCGATGAGTTCAAATTCCAGGAACGGATGGACGTTTCAGAAAATATAAAAACTTCCCTCACTGAGACTAACATGCTATACACGATAACGGCTTCCGGAAATGTTTTACAACCGTTAATAGTGTATCCTTTCAAGGGAGAAATACCGGAGAAAATTATAAAATCTGCCCCGAAAAATTGTGCTATTGTTCCTCAACAGCACGGAACTGTTACACCAAAAATACTCATCGCTTACTTTAAAAGGGTAGGTAGTGTCCTATAAACCAGCTTCATACCTATTATCAGACGAATCAAATTTTCAATCTAGGTTCTTCGCAAGTTCATCGAGCAAAACAACATCCCAAAACCAGTAATCGTATACATTGACGAATCGCAAATCGATCTGACCTTGGAGTTGACGACGGCCTGTAAAAATCTGGACATAGTGATTCTTGGCCTAACCTGTCAGGTAATGAAACCAACCGTCAGCCTGTTTCGCGATTTAGCTACGGGATGGACCGACGAGGTACAACGATGGTGTCAAATGCACGGTCAATGTCTGCCCATCGAAGAATGTGCCAGAATAATGCAATCCGTGAACCAGAAGTTCATTAACCGGCTCAGTATTACCAAAGACTTCCAGGATAGCGCATTGTTTCCGTGGCGATTTCAGACGGACAACTCGGTTGCGCAACAGATTCGTCCCATCTTTTCGGAAGACTTCGAGGACGATGATTTAGAGATTGAAGAATTTCTTAAAGATGTCAGTGAGGACGAAGATGACGATGATGATGATGATGACGGTATTATTCCTGAAAAAATTGACATCGATGTTCAGCAAAAAGTTGACACTACTCAAACCGTAACAGGCATTGATTCTCAACCACAACCGATAAAACCCCCAACAATTGAAGAAAATTTCATAGCAGAAAGCACAATTAGATTAAAATATGGCAATTTTCAAAACATGTTAGGCAAAGAATTGACTGAGAAGTGTAGCAAAAACTACACTTCAACTGCTCCGACGTTTTCCAGTAGAGCCGAACGAGTCCTTTTCGACATCTATCGGAAATTCAGAAATACTCAGAATCAAGCTGCTAACATTGGTAAGAATGACGTTATTGAAATAGTAGAAATTGGCGATGATTGAATTGCCATGCGGAGAACAGTGACGGCCATATGCATTTTCTGGTAAGTTCCCGATAATTAAGCCAAATAATATTGTGAATTATGTTTACTGCTGTTCTGTATACGTCTCAATCGATTCTAATGAAAGTGGATATTTCGATCTCAAGTTGAACTAAACTCAACTAATCAATAAAAATTATAGAGCATCTACTATTTACGGGTTGTTGTTATTGAGCGCAGAGATGACGTTGCGATCAAGAGCCCACCCACTGAGCAGTCCAAAAATTGTTTCAGAATCGTCCAGCACAGCTCCAATAATACGCGTATTGAACGATCTGTTGCGATGTTTTTACGAAACTCCAATGAAGGACTTGCATTGGGCGGCCTTGAAACATCCATTTCTTAGAGATTATACCCGCTAAAGGGACAAATCTATATATATAAAAGTCAATGTTTGTATGTATATGATTTATGGACTCCCAAACGGCTTAACCGATTGCCGTCAAAATTTATGCATAGTAGGTATTTGGTATGGGGCGTGTTTGTGTGCTATTAGTTGGAGATTATCTGCCCGCCAGATGGCGCTTTGGAACAAATTGTGTTTTCCTCCTATTTCGTTGAAAGTCGCAGCAACGCGCGATGGGCTTTAGCTAGTCTTTTATAAATCCGAAAACATCCCTATTTCAGAGGGCCATTGATAAATTACGTAACACTAAAATTACTTTACATTGACTAGTCACTCCATGTCTCAAATTTAAATAGATCAATAGAGAAGATGGGATTGCACAATAAAATATACAATACGTACCTTAATATAACTAAATAAGTTACTTATCTCGTTTAGCGTAAGTATTGCTTTTTCTTCCTACTCCTTCACCTCGGCATCTTATGGAGTTGTTCTGTATTGTAATCTCACGGCGGTGATTCTTCAAGATATTAGTGAACGTTGCTTTTCTTTGTACATGTTAGCCTCAACCATCGTCTTAACAGCAACAGACAGAGGTTATCGTACAAACGTGTCATCGAAAAAGAAAAAAAAATGCAATACAGAAATGAACATAAAATAAATAAATAAAATCGACGTACATATGACCCACATACATCATGTGAGAATTCCGCTTCACGTTTGCATAAAACCGAGTCAATTCTAAGTACTACTGACTACAACTTGATATTTTCCACCACTACGAAATAAATCGATCATAACAAAAAACTGGGAAAGCTACAAAAAATATTCAACAGTTCATCCATCTGCAGACCGAACTTACCCACAATCAATTCAGCAACTCCCATTCTAAGCAGACGCAACACACCCTCCATGAAGTATGATAGCCAAAATGTACACAATCAACACCAGGTAAGCTCAATCCACCCAAAATTAGAGACTCTTTACACAAAGATTTGTCGAATCCAAAACAATAAAACTAGCAACCATGAATGTACTGGTATCACAGAAGGTCTCATAAGCTTTGTATGGGCTTTTCCCTATACTTTCTCTCATAAAACTCCTTTTGACTGTACATTTTGACACTTCACCAGCCTGTGTGTAGTCACTGTATCCAAAAACAGGCAACTCTACTATCTACGAAGACCTCAAGTGAATCTTGCCGGTGTCCCCACTATACAGTATTCCTTATAGTAGGGGACGGTGGGGAGTTGTGAAAATAGTTGTTTTCGGAGCATAACTACCATAAATATTGGTCGATTTTCAATGTTAGACCTGGTGTTTGTTACGGACACCTTAATACATCCGCAGGCTAAAGCAATTAAAAAAAAGCATTGTCTTGTTTAAGATGACAGAATGTATGCAATCGGCATTTTTTAGTTTGGTGGGGAGTTGTGAACAATCGCAAAAAGTAGAACAGATGGATTTTTTTGTGATTTATTATTATTAGGGCTATAGAAGATAAATTTTAAGATATTTCTAAACTTAAGATGAGATGGAAAAATGATCTGATTCGCAATGAGTCGGTGACAACATGATTCGCGCCAAGCAGCTTGAATTCGCGGTTGTGGCACGGAGAAATTAAAATTGTGGCAGAATCCTGTTCTTCGCAAAAAAATTAACATTTTTTTAAAATAATATGTATGATTCATCCCTGATTTTCGAATTATGATACTTTTCTAGTTAAAAAATACTATTAACCCACTGAAATATGCGGTTCACAACTCCCCACTTTACATATCTTCGAAAAAAAAACGTATCTCCATCGACACACTAAAGGTTCTTCATATTTTTGTGTCGATGAAAGCCAATTACCTAAGGAATGTTTTGCACTAATTTACTTTGAAATCTGTTACATAACGGGACTCCACATACCACAAATACAATTGAGTAAAAAAACTTTTTGTTTGGTATATTTAGTCGCTAGTTACCTAAACATAAAGAACATGAGTTAATGCAACATTTGCTAATAAGAAAGTGACGTCATGACAGTAGAAACATTTAACAGTAGTTACCACATTTTTTATCATCTATAGCTTAGCGGGAATTGGCGGTGTTCACAACTCCCCACCGTATATTTTTGGTGTAAAGGGGGTCTAATCAGCATTTCTGACCTATCGAAAAATGCGTGCCCTTTTTCAATGTGAATAAATTTATTTAGTGTCATTGTTATTATTCTTGGTTGTTACGCATTCTTACCTTTCCATTTCCATATTAACTTTGACGCTGCATTTACTACCTATTTATCAATATTCCTTTGAGAATTGGGCTTCAATTATCTAGCTTCTCTTCGCTGTTTTCATGGATTCTGCTATTACAAATCATATAACTTCCTTATATTGATTTTATTTTTTTCTGTAAGGTGCAAGAGAATTAAGATTTGATATTAGCTTAATCACCCATCATATCGACGAGCTTTTCCTGTCTTGGGCCAATTGATGATTCTTTGTCATTCCTTCTCCTGAAGATTTTTAGACTCAACTTGTTATAAACATATACCTATGTATATTTTCTTTGTTCGTCCTTTCCTTTTTCATTTCAATAGTAAACTCCTTCGAAGTTCGCCAATGGTACATGAGTTACTAATTATAAAAACATTTTCAACATATTAGTTCAAATGTACATTTTTGCCTTTCTCATATAGAAAAGCCAACCTAATCCCAGCCCGGAAGGCCGAGTGTCATATCCCATTCGACTCAGTTTGTGGAGATCGGAAAAAGTCTCTACGTGTGGTATGCATGTTTCTATAGTAAAGTTTAAAAAGATTTAAAAGTCTGGCCTGTAGTGTATTGGTACTGCGTGGGACTCACGACATGCTTTCGTCACATCTTTTTCTTCCGCTCTATCTCGGAGCCTGGCTTGGTCCAAGAAATGGCTTGACCTTTGAGTTTTGATGTAACTCGAATTTTCTATTACGTCGCCATTTAGCTCTCGTCCCAGTGAGTCGTTTAGATGGCGATTCCATGAGCCATTTCGCTCTTTTTACGTGACTTATTCAACTCCCAACATTATCACAATCCCCGGAAATGAACTCACCCAACTCCGACTGAGAGTTCCCTGTCGGAGAAATTTCCCCTGATACCGATACCCGATTCCTTGTGCGATTTAGCTCCCAGCTTTATCGAGATCTACTCAGATATTATCCGGCGGTGAGTTCTCTAGCAGCGATTTTCCAGGTAGCGATGTCTGGTTTCTTGACCCAATTAACTCCCATTTTTGTCACGACATAGCGCAACTGGCCAGTCTAACGAGCTTCCGAGGTAGGTAAGTGGGTGGTTTATGCGCCACTCTCAGTTGAGAGACCACCCACCTGTTATAGAGCTGCCCGGCCTAGTAAGACCCCTTGGGAGAAGGTTCTGGTTTTCCTCTTTTTAGGAAAAAAACAAGCTAGCTGGAGACGCAGTCCGTCCGCGTCAATGTTCCGCGTGCTATACGAGCCAAAGATATTGGCAAAGTCCAAACTGCCAATTCGATCAACCAGAACTCGATTAGAGTGTAAAGTAAAAAATCAAACAACCAAAAAAACTAACACGACACGATTTGACTACAACTGAAAAACTTCACCAAGACGACAATCAATACATTTACCCTACGGGATACATTTTCTGCTATATCGCAAACAGCACATTTTCGCTACACCAATACATTTATTTATAATTCTTCACTTTCATCATTCTGAGATTCATTTCGACCTAGATAGGCAGTTTTCCCTTCCCATTTGCTCGTGTTCCCTCTCCTATTTCTAGAGTGACGCTCTGATATCCATTGTGCGTGCTCTCGAGGTGTGCTTGTTCGGTGCTGTGCCAATTGAACGGCAATAAGCGAGCCACGCATGGCAAAACTGGACAGTAGGGTACGGCCGTCTATGGTGACCCCCTGCGCATGAACATAACAAACACAAAATCACTCTACTCACGACCTAGGGTTTTACGTGACGATGTTGGGCGGAAGACGGCGATTCCTTCTACTGCTGCTGTCACCATCGCCGATTCGTGGACTGCTGGCGGAGTACTGCCGCCGAATCTTCCGATCGTCACCGGAAAATATAGTTGGTGTGCTGGTACTGTGTTTCGGTAGTCGAATGGTCCTGGCAAGGCGCGATTTGACTGATGCTGCCTTCTTCCGCCCATGTGTACCATCGGGACCAACCTTGAGACGAACCGTGGGGTCAAGAGTGGTTACCAACGAGGAAATGTGATGCTTTGGACGTTCGACGACTGCCACGAACCTGTGAAATAGATTGCCGTTACACGGGAACAAATAAGCACAAGCACATTTTTTTGGTAACCAAAACTACGGGTTTACCTTAAAATCTTCTTCGGCGCGCACACAAAAGTCGCCAAGCTAATTGGGTTGCACTATCAATTGCTATACTGTTAGGGAAGGGAAACTGATTATAGAACTTGGTGAAACTCTTACGGTCGAATTTGATTACCACACTGAACACATCACGGCGCGAACAAATCGACATAGATCTTTCATTAGGGCTTAAATCGCAAATGTAAACAAACTGCGTTTTCGCTATTATGACATTATGCGACAAAAATACTACAAGATTGAGGTGAAAATTAGTTAAAATGGTTTTTAGTTCGATTTATAATTAAAGAAAACAAAACGGCGAAACATGCATTTTCTTCGAGATTTCTACTTAGGCCCTTCTTCTCATATGGAATATAAAGGCTAAACTTACATTTTTTGACAGAACCGGGCGTACGGTTATTATTCACAAAATTATTCTTTAAACGGCGGTTCTATTATATAAATGATAAGCAATATCTACTAGGATCATGTCTACTCGATAGTTGTTGCACATAAACATTCGAATATTTCGATATTTTCATGAAATTCGAAGAAAAGGTGTACGCGCCCTATCATTTACATTGGGTTTCTATGCGCCCATTTGCTGAGCCCTATTAAAAAGTATACTGTCAAGCTCGCCCATTTACCCAGCCCTAACCAGCAAGACAGTCAGTTTAGCCCTTTTACCGCGCCCTTATGAAAATTATGTACACCGTTTAGCCCTTCCGCAAATGGTGGTTGCTGAAGGGCGAAATCACGACTGGGATGCAAATTGGGCGTAAGCATTTTTTTAGTTTCTACCCACTAAAAGCACATAGGAATTAAATTCTTTGTTATATTGTCATAAGGTTTAACCATAGATGCTTCCGGAAAAACGTGGTCATAAAGTAATTTATACCTACAATAAAAACTACATTTAGAAAAGCGTCGCCGTATATTGAAACTGATTTTTCTCCATTTGAGTACATTGCGACTTTGGCCCTATTGAAAGATCTGTGTCGAAATGACGAACAACTCTTGCCTCTTCCACTGATTAGTTCAAAGTGGTTTATTGGGCTTTGAAAATCCTCAGATTAACCGCGGTTTGAAGGTCTTTGTTAGCGGATCGGACGTATTTTCCACGAAGTGGACAATAGCGACATTCTCTAATTCGCATTAACAGTCCCGAGTTTCCCCAGCTGCATACCAGCATCTCATTTCTACGGGTGGCAGCCATCAGAGTGGAACAGACTCTTCACCGAAGGGTGCAAGGGTTCGTGAGCTCTTGATAAGGTCGATAGCCTCTTTCGGTAGCCCAATTACACTCCCATCGGTAGCGACGCTAGGCGAAGCAAACTACAAATTGGCGCGTGCGAAGAACGGTGGTAACTCAAGTGGATTATAGCAAGTCTATTTTAAAGAAGTCTTTCTCGCGCTACTGTGCTGGCTCAATTTTATGAACGTGAGAAATATACATAATGAACAATTGAATATTAATAATATTAAACGAAACTAAATTGTAATTCCAGAACTATATACATTTACATATTTACAACAATGTACTTGTTACAATGGTTGGGTAGTCCACGGTGGGGAATCTACCCTACTCTGCTTCTACGGCAGTAGATTTCTCGTCATGCTGATGTTCGTTTCTGTAAGCCATTTAGCTCTCCACTTCATACCGATCTACTCGATTCAGTCTCAGACGTCCTAGCCTACACAACGGACCAGCTAGTAGGTGCTGGGTCTGTCCAGCGATTCCGGATGGAGCGTAGCTACCGATTCATTCGCCCCAACGAGGCCCATTCCCAGCTATTCGACGCGATTTACTCGCTTTAACCCCCAGCGGTGGATCTAGCCTACCCACGAGCTAGATTCCGGAAAAACCTGGCGTCCGGTTCACTGATGACCCGAACCCGGTGCTACGTCGCGTACTATTCTACTAGTCCCCAGCAGTGGAAATAGTTTACACCGACGGAGAGTTCCACGGCAGTGGAATTTCTCCCAAAACTTAATTTCAGGTTTCCGAGGAATTACGATCATAACGGAATACGATGCATACAGTGCCACCTAGCGATAGCGGGATAGTGGGTTTTCAAGTAAATTGTCGAAAAATCCCATACAAACTTTAGGAACGTTGGTCCTTTAGAAATTCCACCAGGATTCCGTCCATCCCACCGGTTTTTCAGCTCTCGATCGACCTTTTGCACTTAGTCCAGCGTGGGTGGATCCATACCTTGTCCATCATCCCCAATTATCATTGTATGTGCCTTCTCTACTCGTCCATCCAATAGCAACTCAAACTGATCCTTCCAGCGGACAGCCTCTCCTGTAGAATTTGTTAAGAGTCCTGTCCTGGTCGTTAATCATGACCGTCGCCGTGGCGCATTTCTTTCTACCCGATCTGAGGTGCTGCCTGCAGTGATATAGTTTGTCAAGCAGAAAAAAACACTTGGAAAATTATAGGAAATAGTTTTGTCATTTTTGTTAAAAGTTTGTTTTGTACGTTAATACAAATCACGTTTTATATTATTGGATCTGTCATCGGAAATTAGCTTCCCTTGAATGTTTCGATTTTAGTCTTGCAATGTTTATTATTAGTCTTGCATGCTGCAAATGTGTATTGTACACATATTTAAACACAATTCTTGATAGATATTTTGCTTAAAATAGTACCATCAGCATCGCAGGAATATAGTAAATGATGTGGACATACTAAATATTACGTCAGTAATACAGTCATGTATTTGCGTATTCCATAATGCCATTCAAATATTGTAGTCACTATTTACTCCTAAATCCAATATCGAAAGTCGATCATTCCGTCTCGTACCACAAAATAAACTAGAGTATTCCTTAAAAATGCGGATGAAGCGAAGTCCCTACTACGTAAACTAGCAGTCAAAAAATAAACCATGATTGAATTCGATTCAACTAAAACACAAACCGAGACCTAAGCGAATGGAAAGTATAATCGCAATATTTTCTTCGACGAGCCCTAACCAATCTACGAAATACGATGCTCTTCGAATGAACTGGATTTTGAAAAGGTAGCGTATGCATCAGACTTACACAACCCCCTCCATACGCGAAATATCTACTATAGCTGAATGATTACATTTCCATATTATGGAAGAGTATGCAGATAAAAGGAGAGAAATACTTAAAAGAATGTGACATCGACGGTTCGACCCTCGAATCGAGAACCATCCATTAATTCTGAAAGCAAAAAAAAAAACACGAAAGAAACGAGTCATAATTGGGATTTTGATATAAAATGGCTTATTCCTTACTTATGGCGACCTCGGCATCTCGCTCCTTTGCGAAGCGAACAACGCCTGTGTCCTGTCCTCGTATTTCAGCAAATTTGACTTCTCCAACGTCGCGGAACTTGTCGCGGAGCGTCTGCCATGTCCAGGAGGACGGCATCTATAATAAGGAACAATAAATGTTAGTAATAACCGTAGACTGATTAGAATCGCATATCACTTACATTACGAATAATAATCGTATCGGAAAGTTTCCGGTTACCGTTGTTCATGTTACCGTAGCTACGGCCATAATCATCGTTTGGCGCAGTGCTGTAGTTGCGAACGTTGGAGGATCCTAGGTCATAGTCGTTTCCGCGGTTGCCGACGCCGCCACCGCCACCACCACCGCTGTTACCAAAACCTCCACCGGATGAGTTGTAATTTTGGTTGTAGTTACCTCCGCCGAGACCACCATCGTTACCACCGCCGCCGCCGCCAAGCGAACCAAGACCGGCTAATGCAGAGTTGCCTCCGCCGAGACCTCCAAGACCGCCACCTCCAGCACCACCTCCAAGATTACCCAAGCCCGTCAGATTGGACAGACTAGCTGCAGCCGCATTACTCAGGATCGAATTTTGCAAGTTACCAGTCAAATTGGACAAACCAACCACACTGCTCAACTGAGCAGCTAGATTCGAATTAAGCCCAGAAAGATTATTTCCGGCGGCCCCAAGCAGATTGCTAGTGAGTGGAGCCTGAACAGGAGTAGGAGCAGCATTCTGGATGGGATTGTTCTGAATCTGGTTATTCTGCTGCAACGATGGAAGATTGCGTGCCACATCTTTCAGTGGCTCACCATTCGGACCAAGACCGATGCCAACACCCTTCAAACCGTCCGGCAGACGATTCAACTCGCCCTTCTCCGGAACGCGATCAAGGCGAACAGTCATACGACGATCAAACAACATCTGCCGATCAAACATCGAGATTGCTTGAACCGCTTCAACCGGATGGTCGTACTCAACGACTGCGAAACCACGACTGTTGCCATCCTTATCGACTGACAGGTCCACACTCTGTACCTTGCCAGCTAGTTTGAAAACCTGCTTCAACTTTTTAGCATCGACCTTGTAATCAAGCTGTGGACAATGAGAAAGCGTACGTTTAGGGATGGAAGAAAAGAAAAAAAAAGATATTCCCGGACATTAGCAAAAGTGCCAAAACGATTGAGCTGTTGCCCTAGAGAATCAACTGTTTCTGTTGTTTTATGAAAAATTACGGTTTACGAAAGAGAATCATAAAACAATATACATAAAACTACGCTAACTTCGAATTTTTTAAATTTCACATTTCAGTCACAACTTAAATATTTTTGGTTGGTTCCAGAAACAATCTAATGTATGGAATAACGATAATTTTGAATAAAGCTAGTGTAAGGATCGTTTCTGAAATTATTATGATCAACAATATTCACGTATTTTGCATTAGCACGAAAAATTCAAATGGGTTTTTAGTTAACTGTAGAATTGTAGGAGCAAAAGCACGCCGTGTTTGAGACAATAGAATGGCAACTGCAACAACGGTGAAACCTCGGCAATAGAGCGCGCCAGTTCTTTTTTCATTAGCCATCATTTCAACAAAAGATTCTAATTTCATCTCACGAGAAATCAGTCAACCAATACAACAAAACAGCTAACGAAACAATTTTGACAGTGAAGGAGGTAAGAAAAACTAACTAAATAACCATACTCACATTCGCAATGAAGATACGGGTATGCAGGGGCCCCTGAATACCAAGACCTTCCAAAAACTTGATGCTGAGACCGTAGGTATTGAAGTCCGGATTGAAGCCACCGCCATCATCACGTCCCGAGCTAATCACAGAACAGCATACAAACGACAGAAATGAAAAGTAGATGATATTCACAAAGACAAACACTTCTAATATGTATTCCTACTAAAGGCAGTTGTAAAGATTTCTGAGAGGTGTGGTCAGCCAGTACGGAATGCAGTAACAGCAATAAGAGGTAACAATCAAAACTACATTATCAGCTAAATCAGCAGGTTTGAAACGAGATTTTATTCGAAGGTAGAATGATGCGACCAATTCCAATACAAATTATATACCCACAACGCTGTAAGAACATTACGTTGAATAAATATTTCAATATTAATTCGTCAAAAGGGCGAAAGTATTTTTTGTAAACAAACTTGTTTCGCTCATTAGTCTGCTGCAGAGTGTAATTTCATGAAAAATATGCGTTTATGTAAATTTTTACCCTTCGTAGAAGTAATTTCAATTGTTTTTTGCTTCAAAAATATAGTAAATTAAGAGAAACCTAAAAGTTTGTTTACGAATCTTATTCGCCTTTTTGCAAATTTAATATGGATTTAATCATTTCTATGTTAAAACGAAAAAAATGAGCTGATGTAAACTACGATTTCCATACGAAAAATGTGCGTATTCGATCTCGCCAGTACACGTTAAACAATGTACTGAAATAGAACAGACTGCTTCCCTTGCACCCTCGAACGCCAAAGGAACGAAACAAATCAAACTTTCGAATAAACTCTCCTCTCAAACACATGATCTTACAAACTAAAATAAATAGCAAACCAAACACATACATTCTGTCGTCGTCCCGATCTCGTCGTCGATTATCGCCACCATCACGGTCACTGCTGCGGAAAGACTTTGGCACAACCCGACCGTACTTATCCCGCTCGTTGCCGTAGTCCTCTTTGATGACCAGCTGCCGGCCATTGATGTCGAAGCGATTCATTTTATCCAGCGCCGACTGGACATGTTCGGCCTTTTCGAACTCTACAATACCGCAGCCCCTCGGTTTGTTCGATTCATCGTGGAAAAGTTCAACGAACGAAACGTCGCCAACCTCTTTGCGAAACAAATCCTTCAGATCCTGCCAGCGATACTCGTACGGTACGTTGGAAACGTAAATCCGCCGACAGTCACTGCGCTCCCGATCGCGATCACGGCTACGGTCGCGATCGTTACTGAACCGAGAATTGTTACGTCCACGGTCGCTGCGTCGAGAGCGATCGCGATTATTCTGATCGTTATCGTTATCCATGCTAAACAACTTTGTTTAAAGAATGCAAATTCCAACCGAAGAGATGTTCACCACTCGAATATCAACCAGACACTAATGGCTAAAATACAAATGGAGAAACTTTTCAAACATCCACCGACTTGTAACGATGCAGGCAGCTGAGAAAATAAACATAAGGTAGGTAAACAATGCATAGGTTAGGTACAACGGAAAGTGGACTGTCCCGAAAAAAAAATCAGTATGGCGGAGCACGAGCCCCAATTTTCACCAAAGCCGACATGACTACCCTTGCAAATTTTTCAAAAACTAAAATTTCTCCACAAAAAACACGATCTTGCCGAAAATTTCTACTGCAAAACATACCTGTTGACTTCAGCTGTAAAATTGAACCAATTTTTGCAGCAACAAGATGGTAAAGCACCTTTAATTTCACTTTATTACCGGCACAACAGCAGACCTGACGACTAACACGCACTGCAGCTAGGTGAAAAGTGACGATGGGATTTAAAAAATGGCGGCATTTGCTGCAAAACCGGCGTCGTTTGCAAGAACAGCCTGAAAGTGAAACGAAAAGCTCATACATTCCCGAAGGGATTCCATACACGAAGAAGTCGAATCGGCATGAATATTGTACGTTGCATTGGAAACGAGCCATTCAATCATTTTGAGGATACGAATTGAATAATTATTGTCACATTTAATAATAATAAATGTTGAAATGCGTCGAAAAATATGTATTACCCAAGTTTAACCCATTCATGCCCATGTTGTTTGTGGACAACAACGTTTTTAAACAGCTATAACTTTTGATTGAGGCAAGATTTGCTCGCAAAAACAAGTAAGGCTAATAAATGTGACTGTTGCCTTTCATTTGAGCATTAACAGTTACAAGGATCAGCCTTAGAACTAAAGTTATTGCAATTAGTCTGATTGGATTCCCTTCGAGCAGTGCTGCCAGGAAGTTTACGTTGACAACGGAAAATGATTTTTTCATGTATCTTCGTTATGGTGCAATATTTTTCAAAACTGATAAAACTTATTGTTTGTGGCACTAAAAGCTGGATTCTAACCGCACTGCGCACTTACTATTCTTCTATTAAATTCTTCTCATAGACTGGTTAGTTCGACTGGTCTGTCTATGAAAGTACCATCTCTATCACTTGAAATACATGTGTTTTGACAGCTCGCAGTTTTCAGTAGCAGTTTGATCACTCGCACTTTGAAAGTGCGGAGTCCAGGTTGGTGGGAAGTGCGCAATATCTATTTAGACTGTCTTTGGCTACGTTTTCCATGTAATTGAGCTATTGAAAATATTCTTGAAGAATTGTATTGAACATAGGACGGTAAAAATTGCGTAGTTTCTAGCACTGCAAGGAAAGTACCTTTACGAAAAAAGACTTTTCGTGTATTTTGATCTCACCGTTTTCTAGGACAAATGGTTTTGAAACCCTACATGCACTAGAAAAAAGTTGGGCATGAAAGGGTTAATGTGTGCTAATTCCCAGGTAACCAACAAGCATTAGTGTATGCAGTAAAGTAGCGTAAAATTTGCATTCCGGATGCTTCTTGCAGTATGCTGGCATTCGTTATGCATAACTGTTGTTAATCAGCATTTGAAAAAACTGTTTAAAAACTTCATGCCAGTAAGCAGCATTCTGAATGCACAACAGTAGTAAAAAAGCATTTTCATAGCACAGCAGTAATGTAACCGTATATTTTGCCAAAAGCGACTTTTAAATAGCATTTAAAACGACTTAAGTGCTTATCAAGTAGCCGTTAAGACGCATTCAGCATGCTTATTGGTTACCTGGGTTATTTATTCTAACTAAATTTGTCAATAAAACTGACTGAAAACTGTACCTCTAAAGTGTCAGGCTTTCGCATGTTTTATCACGTTTTATCACAGAGAACAGACATATAAACTATTAGAACAACCTCTCCTGAAAATCCTGTGTAAACATTTATATGAAAATACGTTGAAAATCACCATCGCATACAGCTTCGCACGCATGAATCACCTTTGTATCCAAATTTGCACGCAACGACCGTATAGTGTTTGCTGGTCGATCGTAGCGCTGGCTAGCGGCAAATTGCTACTTGCTGGTGGCATTCCAAAACTACTGTTTTATTTCTTACGCACTTTGAAAACTTTACTTGTATGTCAGTTCTCAGTTGTTTTATTTACAATAAAGCTTTTACACAAAATGGCACCACCTTTTATTAAAGTGTCATTCATTCCATAAGAAATACCGAAAAGCGCTACGAATCTTGCTGCAACGAAAAATAGTCGTCGCCTCGCCTTTGGAAAAGCACGAGCGTTTGCATTTTTGTCAGTGTTGGTAATTATATGTTAGCACTCTGGGTACTACGCTAGTACATTTTTCTAGATACATCCAGTTTTCCGTGTAGCTTTAAAGCAAAACTTCAAATCTCTAGTACATTCTCACATGCTCGCTCACACGTTTTTTCTAGAAATTGCCATACACCACATGTACGAAGAAATTCATTACCAAATTTTAAATCTGTGCATATTTCGTTAATTTAATGAAAGGGAAAAGTTTTCTCTTTCGTCTACTTCGATGATTTATAATCGGAGAGTAATATCCGGAATTACCCCTCAAAGTGAAGTATTACAGTATGCTTATTGGCCCTTTCCAAAAAATACGCTAGAAATTAACTCGCTATTTTCACTTCTCGACGAACATAAGATTACGGCGTAAAACTGTCAAAATTCTCTTTGAAAGGAAATTCCGGACAAACCGTTATGCACTGATCACAGTTCACATCAGTTAATGAAAGAGAAAACTTTTCTTTTTTTGTTTACTACCAGCATTTGGCGAGTAATCTAGAATTTATCTAGAATTTCCGCTCAAAATGAATTTTGACAGTTTGGCTGTGACGCCGTAATCATATGTTTGGTGAGTCTTCTTTAGCGGACCCTACACGAAACAGGACGACAAGACTGCTTCAATCCATCAATTCCATTTAAATCTACAGCATCAATATTTTCAAAATGACTACACCATCATCAATAAATAATTTCTCGACAAACATATGATTACGGCCTAAAAGCCAACTGTCAAAATCCACTTTGAATGGAAATTCCAGACAAACCGTTACTAGTCGAACACAGTTCACAACAGTTTATGAAAGAGAAAACTTTTCTCTTTCGTTTACAACCAACATCTGTGATTGGCGTGTAACGGTTTGTCCGGAATTTCCATTCAAAGTGGATTGTGACAGTTGGCTTTTAGGCCGTAATCATATGTTTGTCGAGATTTATTGTCAATATTGTTGCTCGTGTAGGGTCCGCTTTTCAGATTTCTGCAGAAATGCATGCTTACTCAAATGTTAAAAGCAGAATTTGTTTCAGTGCAGTTTTTTACACCCTTCAAAAACTTTTCAGATGTGTCAAATGTCTCAAAATTTGAAATGTCAAACTGAAATCAAAACAATATTGTTGTAAAATAATTGCTAGCATTATGTTGTGGACGAAAATTGCACAAATTTTAACCGATAACAGTGCTTTAGATAATTAAAAAATCATGTTGAAAACAGTCGACAAGTGCCCGGGCCTTTACTGTGGTCGAACAATACTGGAGAATGCGTCGCTCAGCGATTGTGGTGCATGTTTGCGTGGTTTTCGCGTAAACGACCAGTTTGTGTGTGCTCCGTGCCAAAATGATCTGAGCGAACATGACTGGTTGTACCTGGGATTTATGGCCATTCTACCGTTGATAATTCACTGGTTTTGTATAGATTTGAATGCTCAACAGCGAAAGTTTACCAGAGGCGAATTAATACTGCATGCAAGTGCATGCATCGAGGTGTTCCTGTCAGCCGTTCTCACTATACTGTTCACGGATCCCATTTGGGAGCTCCGAATCAATTCCTGTGGTGTACGAAAGCTATCCGATTGGTACACTTTGTTTCATAATCCCACGCCTAACTATGAAACAACCTTATACTGCACCCAGGAGGCGGTTTACCCGTTGCAGACAATGATTTTCTTGTTTTATCTTTTCTGCATCACTTTCATGATGATCATCCGACCGGCGCTTAATATCAAGTATCTTCCTTTTCGAGGGAAGATGGCTGTTTATTATGCGCTTTACATTTTTCCAATACTGTCACTATTGCATGCTGTAGCAGGAGGACTAATTTGTAAGTCTGCTGTTGCATGGTTGTGTATAAAATTCTCTAAACTCTGTTTTTATTGCAGATTATTCTTTTCCTTACTTGAGCATCGTAATCTCAGTCGTGTCGAACGCTCTGCACTTCTCGATAAAGCTTGACCAGACGATGAAATCTTTGCTGGAAACGTCAGTCACCCAAATGCGCAATGTGACCATCATCCGTTAGTACATCCGTTCACAATCAACGCCTGTTCAGACTGTTAATACTAACATGTTTTTATTTCAGTTGGCCACTGGCTACTGCTGGCGTACGGAATCATTTCGATACCATACGATATTTCGTATTTTTCGCTGATGCTCGTACCGGTGCCAGCATTGTTTTACATTTTTACAGCTAAGTACACCGATCCCGACAATTTCAAGTAGGATCTTTGGAGAGTGATATTAATGCAAAATGTACGAGAGAGAACAATTCTGTGACTGTAGTCTTTAAGTTAATATATTTTATTTTGTTGTAAATTATTGACCGTTGTTTTCCGAAAGCCTTCTTCAATGATTTTTAAAGCATCCTGCGATCATATTAGTATAGCTCTGAGATTCATATTTGAGCAGCCCAAAATGAGAGTTGGAAGGGCCCGCTACGCTTTGTAAATTCTCTGCTTTTTTATTAGAATGTGAAAGGCGATATTAAACATTCAAGCGTAAAGATCGGACTGAGGGTTTTCGATGTGATGATGACCATTGAAGAACCTTGGGTATAAAAACTTTTATCCGGGAGAAATATCTGCGATTCTTACGTCAAATAAATAAAAAAAACGAGCGCAGAACTCGGTATATTTCTACGCTTTGTTTTTATTTAATTTAGTTTGCTCTCTAATAGAATTAAACGGCTTATGAACCATAAACCGACCGCTTATTTCAATGGAATGAGACTTGAATGTATCGACGGTTTACTTTCCATGGTCCACGTCGGGTTTGTTAGGTGGTAATGTTACATCTACTAGAGATGGTCGGGTTCGGGTTTTTGGACCCGAAACCCGACCAGAACCCGACGGGTTTCGGGTCGGGTTCGGGTTCTATAAATTTAAGCTTCTCGTGTTCGGGTCGGGTTCCGGGTTTTCAAATTTGAAAATCTCGGGTTCGGGTCGGGTCAGGGTTTTTGCAATTTTGAACTTTCGGGCTCGGGTCGGGTTCGGGTTTTTCAAATTTTATAATGTCGCGCTCGGGTCGGGTTCGGGGTTTTCAATTTTCAAGCTCTCGGGTTCGGGTCGGGTTCGGGTTCGAAAAAATTGAAACCCGACCATCTCTAACACCTACGACAGGCCACGTGGAACAAAAACGCGCCAGTGTTGTCTTAATAGATAGCGGTCTTTTCTCTATCTTTGCGACATTAACCTGTGCACTAGAGTGGCTTGCGGTTGTATGGGAAAACTTCACAATGATTTAAACTAGCGGGCACAGCACTTTTTGAGTTCCTTTTGTGGTCCCAAATTCCTGTGCAAAATTAGGTAGCGATTGGTTGCTACCCGGGTTTGCGCATTGCGCTCAAAGTTTGCATGAGATTTTATATGGGGAAATTAATTATTTTGCATTTACGCTAATAAAGATAGCTATTTCGCTGAATATGAAAAACCAGCTTTGTAAAACTATAGTTCAAACCTTGGTTAACAACTTTGTCGAAGACCGTAACTAGCTACGAGTTTTCAAAAAATAGTTATAACGATTTTAAAACTTAAAAAAATACAAATGCAGAAGTTGATTACTTTTTCCAACACTGCCGGGGCACCACCGACATCGACATTAAAATCTTAAATAAATGATAATATATTCATCGCAGAGACTTGGTACCTTTGAATGAAATGTTCAGAATGAATTGCCGAATATCATAGACGTAATCAGAAAATGAAAAGAAAGGGGGGGGGGGGTCATGTGTACTCCCCAGTCCCTTTTTAGATTGTTTTGTATAAGACAAAGAATCATTACGTCCTTGTAAATGTCAGTGTAGTGTAGTGAATCACACTACAATCTTTGTTGTGGGAAATAACATTTACAATATTTAGAATTTACACCTACAAATTTATGTGTTGTTTTTGCTTGGGGCAAAAACTAGCTTAGGTCTGGAAATCGCGTTGGGTTCTGACCTGAAGTATATTTCTAGTTCGCCAAAATCACCACCTGCGTGAACCTAACTCAATTTCATCAAAAAACGTTTGTTTGAAATAACTCTCCTGGTTTCGTTTCTAGATTCTCAAACGAAAACGTCAATTGAAACAATTCCGAGACTTCAAGGAATCTAAAGATTCTCTGACTCTGAACGGCTAAGAAATAGGGTTTTAAAATTTGTAAAACTTTTAAACCGCTATACCTACCATTTTAAATGAGATAACAGCAGAGCCCTTAAATAATAGTACTCAAACATGTAAGATTAATTTTTAATTCGGCGGTATAAACCTGCGTTGAAGATGTGCTCCTTATGATACTAAACTATCTAAACCAGAGGGTGTCACCAGAGATGCCAGGTACTTTTTTCAAATGTCTGCATAATAATTTTAAAAGTCTGGGAAGAACAAAATAACAAATCAGGAAAGCTAGTGTAACCAAAAGCCTTTATATTCAAAAATCTGTAAATATCTGCAACCAAACTAAAAAATCTGCAAATATCTGCAACGAAACTAAAAAATCTGCAAATATCTGCGTCATGGAAAAAATCTGCAGTTTAAATTAAAAGTCTGCGAATTTGGAGACTTGTCTGCAAATCTGGCATCTCTGGGTGTCACTCCTGTCATCCGCTATGGAGATATACGGACTTTGACAGCAGTCAACATATCAATATTAATTCGTCAAAAGGGCGAAAGTGTTTTTTTTGTGAACAAACTTGTTTCGCTCATTAGTAATTTGTAATTTTATTGAGCACAATAACCTGTTAGTACAGACTTTGAATCAGGTCAAGGAAGTTAGTCTGCTGCAGAGTAGAATTTCATAAAAAAATATGCGTTAATGTAAATTTTTACCCTTCGTAGAAATAATTTAAATTGTTTTCTGCCTTGAAATTATAGTAAATTAAAAGAAATCATCAAAATAAAAGTTTTTTTACAAATCTTATTCGCCCTTTTGCAAATTTAGTATGGATATGATGGGCCTAGCTGCATCTAGGCCCATGTCGCCCGTTCAATAGCATTGGGTTGTTTTGATTTTAACAAAGGCAGATGTTGGCTAGGACAAAATGGCTGCCTAGCAGGGGGCTGATCTAGATAGAGAACTGGGGAGTACACAAGCCACACCCCTTCTTGTTTTAATTTTCTGACTACGTCTATGTTATTCAGCAATTCATTCTGAACATTTCATTCAAAGGTAGGGGAACTGGGGGCAAGTCCGACACCGTGGGTAAGCCCGACGCCCCACGACTTTTCCCAGATATCAAATTTTGAATCATACAATAATAACAGGATATCATTAGTACGATTATTTTGAGCATTTCGAGACACACAGATGCCATATAGATTCATCTAACGTCACAAAATAAACAAAACATGCGAAAACAAAGTTGATGCGCACTTGGATGTTATTTTTAGTTGAAACACTTTAAGGTTTCAACAGCACAAGGGCTTTGGAAATCACCAGTATTTTTGCCGCACATTCTAATCTACTCTCCATATCATTATTTATCTGCGTTGAGGATAAGATTGAGTATTCCAACACTGTTTATTGGGCATTTAACAAAAATGTGCACTGTTGGGGTAAGACCGACAGTTTTAGGAGGGGAAAGAACGACACGCTATTTATTTATGGTTGACTTCATTTTTGATTCAATGCGAATGACTGGGAGTTGTTTATGGTATTTTACTTAGGGATGTCCGATTAGTTCTCGATTAATCGAACTAATCGATTATTATGGAAACTAATCGATTAATTATTAATCGATTAACGCATTTAACGATTATCGGATAATCGATTAGTTAGCGTCGATTATTGATCGACTACTTTTTTAATACGTGTAAAATATCAATATTGTGCTGCCAATTGTAACTTTTAAATTCACTTCTAGAGGGTTTTGAAACACTAAAAACTTACGTTTTTATAATTACGTTTTACATTCACGATCATATCTTTGAACAATTTGAACAAATCCGTTGGAAAGATTAGATCGATCGCGGGATTACGAATTGAACGTTGGCATTCGCGCCGGATTCGCTCTATAATTTCTCTTAGGTTGTCTTGAGTTCAAGCAAAGAAAGGCTTAAAACAGTACCGCCAGTAAACGGTCTGAAGAGAAGGAGAGGTTTAGATATACTATACGCGTTTTCCAGCAGACGCTATATCTATGAGCAGTTCTATTAATTCTGGTAAAGGTTTCTTTAAATTAACCTTGGTAGAAGCAGTACCGTCTTTACGCGTGGGCACACTGGGTCAAGGCCAGGGACCCCGGGATTTTAGGGGCCCACACCTAGCATGAATATAAAATCATTTTAAAGACTATATTAAAAAAAATGTCTCACTCAAATCAGTGCAAGTTTCAATTTATTTTTAATAAAAATGCAACGTTTGAGACACCACGTATACAAAGTTTGAAGGTAACCGGAGCTTAGCCAACCAACAGAAAACCTTGCTTGGCAAGCGAACTGCGGATGTGGCAAGCTATCCATTTCTCAATCGCATCTTGTTATTTCAACGGACAAATCCACCTGGAAGCATCAAAACGTAATTTCTTGAGGTCTTATGAAGACTCGACTCTTTTTGGACGGATTTGGCATGTTTCACTCTGCCCGGTTAGTCTTAGACTGGTACAGAACCACTACTGTTATTTTTGTACAACGCTGCCATACAAAAAGCCGTCATGAAGGTAAACTAAAGGTTCGTGAAATCTTAAAAAAAAGTTAAATAGAGCCCTTCTGAATGGGTCTTCACGTATCTACCCTAGCTTTACCCTAGATTTGAATAAATAGGTCATGACAAATGTGCGTGCATTTTGAGGATATTTGAAGAATCTTGGCCAATTGGTGGCGTAAATATTTTTATAAATATTCAAAGTATGCTTCACACAAGCAAAATATTCTTGTAGTGCTGAAATAAAATGTATTTAATTTTAAAATTCAGTTTTCCCTTGCTAAATTCAAAACCTCCGTTTATGGACACTCGGCATCTCTTACATTCCGACTGTTTTACATTACTGACATTGAAGGGAATGATACCGATCATACTGATAGATTCGAGTAATTTTTATGTTTCGTTTCAAAAGTAATTTTAAACAAACTTTACGCGACAACTACAGTATTGACCTCTTCTAATATCGAATAGTGATCATGTTATGGCTGTCTTCGACACAACAGTTTGTTGAATAGGGATACTGTTATTAGTATATAACATTCGGCCATCTGTAAACGACGTGGATTACTGGTTGGATGCTCAGATTACACCGTCTGGGAAGACTATAGCGTAGTTGGTATGTCAAATACACTGTACGCGGCTTACCCGAGTTCGAACTCCCACCATCGCATATAGTGTGTTTGGCCGTTTGCCACTACCGGTCAGATCGGTCAGGAAAACAAATATATTTTTAAGTTGCACTCAGATTATCTTTCTTTTTAGACGATATTTGGAGATCAGCAACACCAGGTTGTGAAAATCTGGAATAGTGTTTTTTCTCCATATATTTTGAATACCACTCTATATTTTGTTAAATATTGGTTGACTGATTTGGGTCAAACATGGAAGAGTGTCTCAGCATGGCATACGATAGAAGTGGTTCCTTTATGTTGGGAATCAGTTTTGGATCATACTCATTCTCGACAGTTTTTTTACCTATTCAATAAAAGGGGCTTCTTAGCTCAATAGTGCCCAGGACCCCCGAATAGTCTAAAGACGGCGCTGGGTAGAATATCGTGAAGCCAACGTCAGCCATTTGCCGAAATTCTACTATATACCGAATTCAATACGATCGTCATAATCCAGCCCCTTGTCAAGGACGACGTCTGTACAGCCAGCATCACTGCCATGAAAATCAAAACATAAATTTTGAATCGAATGTTTAAAAGCTGTAATTAGTTACTAAATGTTGATTTTCTGAATAAGATGGTATTATATCATCCCACAAGATGCAAAACGTCGTGTGGAATATCGTGTATAGTGCCGAACATAATTCCACAGAGAACAGACATCCATGATCGAACAAAAATATTCAAAAAACGTGTGTAAACATTTGAATTAATATACGATAAACACTAGCGCCGCCACACCGACCTATCCCAACTATCCGTCAAATCCATTCCGGAACCGGTTCGAAATCCTGGCTGGATTCAGTATAGAATCTTGTTCAAAGAAAACAACCGATTCCATCTCAATCGGTTGATGCATTTGTGCTCGAATTCATGCTGGAAGTCCGAACCGACTAGTTTGACTGGGTAGAGGAATAACCGCTGTCAATTCTGTCGAACTCAGCCACAAAAAAACATGACGACAGTAGCGCACCTGGTTTGGATATCCCAACTACCTTCGAAACCGTTAGAGATTTTACACAAGTTGAATGCTGAAGATGGACGTCTGTTCTCTGTGATAATTCTTTGTTTGGGGCTTTATAGCTATAACACCCCATATACGTTGGTCGCTGTCAAACTCCATATGATGGTATAGGGTTGCCAGGAGGCTGTCATAATAACAATCACTCAACAATAACAACATCCTAGCTTCAGAAAACATCCATATTCGTACAAATATGTTTTTAATATTTGTGTAAACAATTGAATGAACATCCGTTAAAACAGTAGCGCTGCCATATGATCATATCGCTACTAGCTTATTGTTTTTTAATCTCTATGCGATCAGCTGCGAATTCAATCAAGTTCACTAGCGCACCTGACAGTGATATTCCATTCACTTTCAAATAAGACGCTAACTTTTACATAACCTTAACGCTCGAGATGGACGTTTTTGATTTCTGGGACTGCTCTCAGAAAAACTTTTAAACTAATCGATTACTTCAATTAATCGATTATTTCTTGGTTTTAATCGATTACGATTAATAGCGATGTAAAAAATAATCGATTATCTACTAATCGATTAATTGGAAAAATCGGACATCCCTAATTTTACTTTTATAACATCATGTTAATATTTGAAATATACGGAAACTCCGATATTTGCATTTATTCCTTGTCAGTATTGTCTCAAGCCGACCAAAAAATTAAAAATCAAATTGAGCGCAATTCATAGTTTTATTATGAAACGAAAGGAAAAAGGATAATCTAATATGAGATTCTAAAATGATATTAAATAACAATTTCCATCGAATGCCGGATTGTTGATCAACAGAGTTCCAAAAAATCATAACACGAATCGGATAGCTTACTACAAAAGCGTATGTTACTTCTAAGTGAATGAATATTAGTAACAGGGGATATATTCTTCTTGCAGAACGGATGTTACTTCTTAGAATGGCTTCACAACGCTAATAAAGCTTGAAAAGATTAGAGGGAAAATCTTTACCATAATACAAACCAAGTGTTGAACATTATTTATTCACACCTTCCTCTCTTCCTCTTGCTACGCGATGAAATTCCAGAAAGCATGCATTTGTATCACACATACTCATATACACATAGTTACACTTAATCACACATACATAACACATTTTTAATGAAAAAATTGGACAAAAAGAAAGCTAACAAGGGTGACGCTCGTGCCACTTCGGGGTGTCGGTCTTACCCGCAGCGTTTTTAAAATGTTATTTTTCTCCATTTTTTGGCAACCAATAATTTTTAATGAATCCAATTTTTTGAAACGATTAAAAAATTATATCTTGTTAAGAACCATGTAAACAAGGATTACGCACAGAATATACAATTTTTGGAGCTTTTTGGTATTTTAGAAAAATGATTGCGCTTATGGTGTCGGACTTGCCCCCAGTTCCCCTACCAAGTCTCTGTGGTGAATATAATATATTCTATATTATTCTCATTTATTTAAGTTTCAAGTACCGGTGTCTTGGTGTACAGACAGTGTTGGCAGAAATAATGAATTTATGCATTTGGATTGAACCATAAGTTTTAAAATCCTTATAACTATTTTTTGAAAACTCGTAGCTAGTTACCGTCTTCGACAAAGTTGTTAACCAAGGTTTGAGCTATCGTTTTATAAAGCTGTTTTTTTATACTATGTTGCCTTTCGGCTTCGCCTCATCAGAAACCGACACTAACGTATTGTCGGAATAGATTAGCGCCGGCTTGACGCAAATCCCTTAAAACTAAAACACACTATGTGTTTCAATCAAACGACTGATCAAACGTGATGTCCCGTTAGAGCAGAAGTTCTGTTTATGCCGATGAGACACAAGTGAAGCCGAAACTTGTCTTGGCTTAGCAGGCCTATGCGAAAGCACTATGCTATATTTCACCCTAAGGAGGAAAATTTGGTAAAAACCAAAATTTCTCAATAGGGTGAAAATTTGTTGGTATAAACCAGTCTTTGTACAGGAGGGCACAAATCCGGCCGGCGCTAATCTATTCCGACAATACGTTAGTGTCGGTTTCTGATGAGGCGAAGCCGAAACGCAACATAGTATGAAATAAGGATTTGTGCCCTCCTGTACAAAGACTGGTTTATACCAACAAATTTTCACCCTAGTGAGAAATTTTGGTTTTTACCAAATTTTCCTCCTTAGGGTGAAATATAGCATAGTGTTTTTTTATATTGAGTGAAATAGCGATCTTTATTAACGTAAATGCAAAATAATTGATTTCCCCATATAAAATTCCATGCAAACTTTGAACGCAATGCGCAAACACGGGAAGCAACCGAGCGCTCCCAAACTAATCCCATTTCAAACTGAATCTATAAACGTTGTTCGTTGGAAAATAGGGTATTTGTCTCACCTTTTAAACGGCGAATGGAATACACATAGCATACAAATGACTGAAACAGACGGACAGAAAACCAAATGCGAAAAAAAAGCCATCTAACAAAGTGATGAGACATTTCTTATAATTCTTATCGCTATCTTCGGATATTATACCGCTTGAGAATATTATGCTTCGCGATGTTTACATGGGACAGTGACAGAACTCAGAAAAACGCTCAGATCAGCATAGGACAACAACAGTGCCAGAAATCTCAAAGGCTAAACCAAATCGATGGAAAAGCGGAAAAATTGCTCAAAAAATAGACAAATAAATGACTTATTACCAATGTTCTGTTAATAACATATCTAAGTTCTTCAATAAATGTATTGTGCAGAGAATACTAAATTTTCCTTAAGCAGTGGGCCAAAAAATGGATTTTTTTAATCTATTTGAAGTGCATACTCTCAATAACGCTGATTCAGATTTCCAACGCGACCGAGAACTATGAACTGAAATTGCAGCTCTTGATATCACACTACCTCTGAGGACATGTGTGTATAGTTCAAACTTTACTTCGATTTCAATTTTTTTTTAAAGTGATTTCCCAGTAGTATCTTTAATTTGCATTATTTGCATTATTATTGCATTAAGTCCTAATGTCAAATAACATATTAAACAAATCTCTCATATTTCATCAGGGAGAATCTTTATCATTACTGGAACATTTGTTTCGCAAAACTTCCGTCACCTGCGCTAGTGCGCTGGGTGCACGATGCTCTGCAAATCTAGCGAAATCGTCTTAGGACACCAGGGTCTAATTCAGAGCCATTTGTGCGATATTAATCTGGGTGGGTTAAATCTATAAAGAATAGTAAAAACTAACGCCTATTCTATACACGGTGTGCTTGGTAGAACAATTTTATTCGAAAAAAATCGGTATCGCTAAAACTTCAGTATGTGATAGAATGGGCTTTTCCCTCTCATTTGGAAGTAAAATTAAAATATTCTGTCGGGGGCTCCAGAACAACATTTTATTTGAAAGTTTTTTTGTTTGAAAACTTAGGTTTTTCAACGAAACTGGTTCACATTTTTGCCCCTAGGTAGTACTTTAGACATTCAAATATTACCAAAGTGAGAATCTTATGGACAATATAATTGTGTATAACTTTGTAGAAAACTACATCGCGATCTAAAATCGCCAGAGAAAGTTATTAAATCTTTATCAAAGTTTCTAGATTCGGGCCTATTGATTAAGAAGCTTTAATACAAAAACATTTTTATTTGTAAAAAAATGGATTGCCTTATTCTAACAGTGTGCTCAGAAGAACCTGAATGCTAGCAAAATCCCACCTTTAAGCGTAAAAAACATAATTCCAGATTCCACCGTTTTATGCGCACCAATGATATTTTAGCATGGAGATATAGAGAAGAGTAGATAAAATTTGAACGAAATTGATCCTCTAGTTCCCACCACCGCCTCTAGGTGGTCTCTTTAAAAATCAAAATAAAACTACTAAAACATGATTTTATGTTGTCATCCGCACTACTATTTCTTTCCAACGCTCACACCTTTCATACACATACATTGTTTGAATAATCGTAGCTTTCTGTTAAACGCAATTGAAGCTCAAAGTTTTTGGAAATTTTGATAACTAAAAAATATTTTTGAGTAGCCTATTAGTAGCATTTTAGTGTAGATGTGAATTGGTTTAGTGGAATAATTAGGAAGTTTAGCTTTTTTGGTAAAACACTTTGCCCGCCTAAAGCGGTGTTGGGCACCTGGGCGAAAAAAAATTTCAGTCTTTTGTGATTACTTATCGTACCGAAACTAGCTTTATGTGCAATTTTAGCTGAAAAGAAGCATGTTTTAAAATCTTTGGGTGAATGCTGCTGTTAAAATATGGATGTCCTTATCATTTAATTATATTTAACCCATTCATGCCCATGTCGTTTGTGGACAACAACTCTTTTAAACAGCTATGACTTTTGATTGAGCCAAGGTTTGCTCACAAAAATAAGTAAGGTTAATAAATGTGACTACTGCCTTTCATGTCAGTATGAACAGTTACATGGATCAGCTCTAGAATTGAAGTTATTGCAATTAGTCTAATCAGATTCCGATGGAGCAGTGCTGCCAGCGACAGTTTACGTTGATGACGGAAAATGAATTTATCGGATATCTTCGTTACGTTGCCATATTATTCAAAACTGATAAAACTTTTCAAGTTAGACTGTCTTTGGCTACGTTTTCCACACAAGTGGACTATTGTAAGTACTCTGGGAGAATTGTATTGAGCATTGGAAAGTAAAAATGAAGCAGCTTCTAGTACTGCAAGGGAAACACCTATCTTCATGCAAAAAGACTTTTCGTGTTTCTTGATCCCACCGTTTTCAAGGAAAAATGGTTTTGAAACCCTACATGCACTAGAAAAAAGTTGGGCATGAAAGGGTTAAAGGAGTCTGGTGTAAGTTGGTGGAATCTTTTGTTCTCCTTTTGTATTAGACATATGGCGCTGTTTATATCCTGCACTTCAAGTACTGTGTAATACATTCTCCGATGTACTTATGTTGCATTACATTCTGTTTCGTTCACGTTAAGCGTTAAGTTTTCGAGCATATTAGAGTGAAGAGCCCATTTCAGTCGTATTAGGGAAGGTCATTAATTACTCGGAATACAATTCATGCAATGCGTATGAATTGTCAACAGTATCTTTGCTTTCCAATGCGTTGACCAAAGATGGCTAACGCTGTTCTAATCACCAGCTTCACATGGTTAGGGCGAAAATAGGCTCATTTCCCTAGGTGAAGTTTTTAAATTTCAGCATTTTTGTTATTTAGAGCTAGTTCAAAGCTATTCCACGAATGACTAGATTTTTCGATAGCGCACGAAAAGAACTTTCCCTGGCCGTATGTACAATATACGTAACCACAAACAAAATTTATTCTTTTTTGTTTGTTTACTCCGGAATTTCACCTGAAGAATCTCAAAAATTCTCTTTTACACGATCTTCTTAAATTGAAAAATAAAAAATGATAAGTGAAACCATCGCCAGCAGACACTGGTCTCCCATACTATACATTAGAAATCAATAATTAAACAACCAAAGCACTAGAGAAATACTCCTTAGCTTGGGTTATTTGCGTTCTGATGGAGTCCAAAATATAAACCATCTGAATTCGCTTATGTTGAAGTAACTAGAAGAAAAAAAGTTTTTGTTTTTATTCGGCCAGGTGCCCAACACCGCCTCTAGGCGGCCTACTTATTTTAAGACTTTAATGAAAAATCCACTGCTTACATGAATTATCAACATTATTTTCGTTTTTCTCATCACGAAGCCCACCTACAAAAGTTTTTTCAAGCCAAATGAAAATTTGGGCACTGGTTAAGACTCTTTTGAAAGAAGCTGGGTAATGCAGCAAAATGAAACAGTTTTTTCTGTCGCAGATATATTTCTAGAGAAAATTTTCAATAGGACGTAAGTAACAATGAGAGATTCTCTTTGAGGTCTTTCTCTTCTGTTCATTACTAGGCCATTTCAACATTTACTACTCTACTCTTTGCATAATATTGTAGTAAAAACCGTCGGCTTTCGATATGTGCTGGAAAATTAGTACAAAGTGTTGTAATGACGTCGTAATAAACAAAAGAGAAAGTAAACAAAGAGAGGCTCTCAATGTTACTTACGTCCTATTAAAAATTTTCTCTAGATTTGTTTCTTTTTTTTCTTCACTCATTCTGGAGTATGCTTGATGTAATCTTGAATCAATCTTTTTGCTCGTAGGCATCTTGTGTGATATATTTGGCCTAAATTTTAACTTTATATTTGATCAAACTCGATTAGATATTCAGTCATTTGATTTGATTTCGATTGAGAATCCTGATTGACAGTTTCATAAAGGAAAGAAACGACTCCGGAATTTCTTCTTAAAGGAAATTATAAAACATGGTTTTGTTCTTTTTTCTAAGATTATGTGAAGTGTGTTCGATTTTGAAATAAAATTTGAGGACAAGCAAAAATCTGCATCTATAAATTCTGATGAAATGAATCCACCCCAAAAGATAACAAACTTGGATCCAAAACTCGAACAGCTTTTTTCTTTTTCAATCAGCTTTCTTTTAATGTTGATAAAGACAAACAGGATTCTCAACCCAAAATTGCAATAAAATCCGTCGTTTATTACAATGACTCGAACTGTCTACTTTAGTTCATTCAAATATAATACCTTGAATTTGAGCCAATTGTATTTTACCAGGCAGGATAGGATCAGGAAGAAGGGTACTTCTAGTTTACATTAGCTATCCCCTAGAGTGAGAAAAAAAAAGAAAAAGGCATAATAAAATCCGTTACTACATCAATCAACATCTTGAAAAGGTATAAGATTATTGAACACCTAACTGATAAACTGTTGATAATTACGAATGACCATGATTGTAAGAGCTGAATAATTACGGAGCATACCGTAATTGGAAGTAATGATTGGAAGTAATGATTGCGCATTATTGTTTGCAGACTACAATCAGTCTGGCCTCATTTGGGATACACATGACAATGTCGCACCTGTAGTCAACGTTCTTCCCTCTTATATTTCTACTGCTTGCGCTGCGCTATTGGATGGATTCAGCTTTAACTGTATCACACAAATTAATAGCATTGAAAATCGTTACGGTCGTATCCTGGACTTTGTCTTATTGAATGAGACAGCACTAGCCGACTGTCAGATCCACGAACCTGCTGAATCTATTTCTGTGATTGATGCAAATCATCCTCCCGTAGAAGTTATTATCAGTCTGCCTAAACCTGTTATTTATGAGGATATCCCTGATGATCTTGGCCTTGACTTTCACCGAGCTGATTTCTTGGGACTTGCATCAGCACTACTTCACATCGATTGGCATTCACTTGAGGATACGGAAGACATTGACTCTGCCGTTGAACATTTCATTGCTGTGATTAATGCCGTCATGGCTGATTATGTTCCTCTGCGTAGGCCAGCTCGTAAACCACCGTGGGGTAATGCACATCTACGACATCTCAAACGACTCAGATCAAAAGCACTGCGATTGTATTGCCGTACACGCTGTCGTTACGCCAAATATCGTTTTGCGCTAGGGAGTAATAATTATCGATCCTATAACCTTTTATTGTACAAAAGATACTCCATTCGAACACAAGCAAACCTGCGCAATAATCCCCGAAAGTTTTGGAAATTCGTGAACTCCAAGCGGAAAGAGAACGGATTACCTACTGATATGTTTTTGAAGGAGCAGAGTGCTAGTCTGGCTTCGGAGAAGTGTGACCTATTCGCCACCCACTTTAAAAGCGCATTCAATGAAACTATTTCATCTGCTGATCAAATTGCGCGTGCTTGTAGAGACACTCCATTAAATATTTGTCCTTTGAGAAGCTTCACTGTTACAGATCGTCAGGTTATAGCAGCAATCAGCAAACTAAAATATTCAGTCACTCCTGGTCTTGATGGCATACCTTCATGTGTTCTCAAGAAATGCACGGATGCATTAATTTTACCGTTGACAACTCTATTCAACAATTTCTTTAGGCAGTGTTGTTTTCCTTTCAGCTGGAAAAGGTCAGTTATGTTTCCTGTATTCAAAAAAGGAGATCGGCGAAATGTTGACAATTACAGAGGAATTACATCGCTGTGTGCCTGCTCCAAAGTTTTTGAGATCATAATGAACGATGTGCTCTCTGCATCCAGTCAAAGCTACATTTCCCCTGATCAACATGGATTCATCCCAAAAAGATCAACCTCCACGAATTTTGCTCAGCTTGCTTCATTCTGCTTGCGTAACATGGACGCTGGTGCTCAGATCGACACTGTATATACCGACTTGAAATCAGCATTTGACAGAGTTGATCACGCAATACTTCTGGAACGGTTGAAATTAATAGGAGTGTCTTTTGATCTGATTCGTTGGCTCGAATCATATCTGAGAGATCGAACACTTGTAGTAAAAATTGGATGTGTGTTCTCTGTCCCATTTTCGAACAACTCGGGTGTTCCTCAAGGAAGTAATTTGGGCCCACTCTTATTCACACTCTTTATCAATGATCTAGCTACAGTATTACCACCGGGTTGTCGAATAGTCTACGCTGATGATGTTAAATTATACATGATCGTCAAGTGCATCAGGGATTGCTTAGCTTTACAACAGCTCTTGGAGACTGTCAATGACTGGTGCTCCTTAAACTTGCTTACAATTAGTATTCATAAGTGCAGTGTAATATCGTATCATCGCAAGCACAAACCAATTTCATACGACTACTGTATTGGAGAACAGCATCTTGAGCGTGTACTACAAGTGTGTGACCTTGGAGTCAGTTTGGATTCTGCACTCACTTTCCGACCGCATTTCGACTAAATTATTAACAAGGCAAACCGCCAGATGGGATTCATGTTTAAAATTTCTAATGAATTTAAAGATCCTCTCTGTCTCCGTTCACTTTACTGCGCATTGGTACGGTCAATATTGGAATCTAACTCCGTAATACGGTGTCCGTATCAAGCAACATGGATAGCAAGAATTGAAGCAATTCAAAGAAAATTCGCTCGTTATGCGTTTCGTTTGAGTATAGTTAATGTTTCACTCAAATTGGTTTTTCCCCATCCCTTCATATTCATTAAGATCTACTAGGTCAGATGAAAAATAAATAAATAAATAAATAAATAAATAAATAAATAAATAAATAAATAAATAAATAAATAAATAAATAAATAAATAAATAAGTATATGGTTGGAACTTCAATTCAAATTTTCCCTTAATTTTCCTTGAATTGGTTTAAGAGGAGGTTTTAGAGCCTTTCGGTGATGGTGAGCTGTGTGTTTGATACAATACATTCATATATAATATATAAACCGTTGAATCTGGTTGGCTAGGCAAATCGAGAATTTGGATGATGCATCCGTTATTAGAATTGACCATCTCTCCTTGTCTTGACAGGTGTAGCAACTTCCGGCAGCTGTGTACTTACGTTGTTAAAAAGACTCGTGATGTATACGAAAAATGTAATACATTTACATTGATCCACTTAAGAAAAAGGTATAAGCTCGGGTATTAGAGGAGGATTTGAAATTCTTCAGTTGCTAGGACTGCAATACATGGTGTTAGCCCTTCTTTGGAAGTCCATCCTAAATTCGTAAAGCTCCTTCCTACTAACAGAACTTCTTAAACGGAAGTGTTACGATGTGATATATTTTGCCATATACGAAATTTGATTATGATTAGTTTTACCATTTTGCTGAATGTGCTTATAAACAAATTGTTGCTATAGATGAAATGTGAATTAATCTAATCGACCTTCGCTGAGTAAAACATTATTGACAGCCTTGTGGATTCATTTCACCATTTGCAGAAAGGTATGAAGTTTTAGATTTTGTCCAAAAACGAAACCTGTGCGCCAAAAATTAAATTTGGAATTTCTTTTATCCAACCTAAATAATCTGATTTCCACTTGGTAAGAAATAATAATAAAGTATTAAAGCACTTTATCCGTAGATGAATTATTATTTGTTTCCCAATAAATATGTGCAATAAACAAAGATTCGTTATTTTATTTTAACAACACATTCAATTCAATATAAAGGATTACTGAAAACAGTAACCAAACGATTCGACTTGAGGTGAACATTATGGTAATCTTGTAAGGAAATTGTAACGATACACGTTTTTCTTTAAAGCAAACCTCACAGAACCATATGAAAACGACTACCATCATTGTGACTTCAATTCAAATCGTTTCGATTTATTTTTTTAATAATCCTGCGGAAGCACCTCAATTCTTTTCTAACATACAATATTATATTATAACCATTCCCTATATTGTAACAATAACTCGTATCTTTATTCTATAATTTCATATAATTTTACAGGAAAATGCATTTCGTAATATCATAAATAGACCTTAACGTATGTGGTTACCATAGCACTTATGATTTTTGTATAATATGGAGATTTCCAGATAAAGTTTTTTATTTATGCGGGCTCTGACATATCAACTTGACATCAGTTGATTCAGTCTGTAACGTAACTTCTATCGATAAAAGTCAAGGAAAATGGAAACAGTATATTTTATTTCATCGTTACTATTTTGCGTAAGACATTGTGTAAATGTTTTTAAATAATTCATCTGAACATTCCAACTCGACAATATTTTAGTTCAAATTTCTTAATATTATTGAACGAACCCCCCTCCCCCCATCACCCCTCATTACGCCCTATTGCCCAACTACCTACGCTCATGAAATTGAGCTTAGGCTTTTGAATAACTCATCCGAACATACCAATGTGGTAAATCTAACATATAGGGGAAGATGGGGTAAAACGCACCCCTGGGGTAAAATGCATCCCTTGCTTATATCGAAAACAGCTGGAAATTTCTAGAAAACGGTAACACCAGTCGGAAGTGCGCCATATTACTATGGCGCACTTCCGACTGGTGCTACCGTTTTCTAGAAATTTCCATACACTGTCAAAGTTTGATAACCGTACATCAACAGCAGCTCAAGAAATAAACAAAAGGCAATAACGTGCTTTTCTCATGTAATTATTGTGGCTCGTGCAGCAAGGATTTTCCGCTCTTATAAATACTGTTTTACTAATATATTAGATCATTCCAGTTCTATTTATACCGTTGTTCATTATTCTGAAAAATCTACTAAATAATTCACTTTTTGCTAAATTAATATCTCTGCTCCATCGGAGGCAAAATGCCCTATTCTCTGATTTTGCTGCTTTTTAATCGAAAACAGAAAAATCGTTCTGAAAACCTACCAATTGTATAACCTAAAGCTATTTAATGGCACACTTTTGTGAAATCTCGTCAGAAAACAAGTAGTGCTTGTTCGCCGAGCATTATGCCCCGTTATTGCGGTGCATTCTACCCCGTTTGTCGGATCTTAAATCTAAATCAGTTCACCCCTCGCTTTGATATAACCTGCATTTATATATTCTTTGTTACTAACAACTTTACCAAGAAAATAAATTCAGCGCCAAGTGAAACAGGCATGTTTCTTTTTATTGCAGTAAATCTCCCTATTTGAGTTGAAAGTAAAACATTTGGTCCGAGTTTCGAGCTGGATATCGCGGAGGTAACGGTCGCCGGTGACCAAGTGATTTTTCTGAGGAATTCACTTAATTTCGCGAACTAAAGCATAGTTTTGTGTAAATACGTATCGCTCCACGGCGAGGATACGGCAA
This sequence comes from Topomyia yanbarensis, assembly GCF_030247195.1. Lineage (NCBI taxonomy): Eukaryota > Metazoa > Arthropoda > Insecta > Diptera > Culicidae > Topomyia > Topomyia yanbarensis. The sequence continues at coordinate 407,275,428 of NC_080671.1, read as the reverse complement.
CAGAGAAAGCGTCGATTTCCGTGAAAATTGACCTGTATATGCAAAAGCCGTCGTCTTCCGAGGAAGCCGTCCAGCAGAGTAATTAGTAAAACCCAGCAAGAGCTAGCTGGTAATGCAAAGTGTAATATGTGATTGAAAATCACGAAAAACGATTTACAAAATGGCTGACCAGCAAGAAGAAACAAGTGGTGGAAAAAAGTGCTGCATTCGCCGGTGTCGGCACAGAAGAAGAAAAAAGAACAGAAAAAACAACAGCAAGTGAGTGATCTGAAGATGAATGCGTTCGAATTCAGGAGACAAGCGGTAACCTCAAAGTTGCACCGAATAAGGGAAACGCTCTCAAATGCAGAAGCAATAACCGTCCATCATTTGGAGACATATTTGCGACGAATTGATTCCTGCTATGATGAGTACAACACTATCTAGAACGAGATTTACATCGAGTTTCCTGATCTACGGGGTGAACAAGAAACCTACTTCATTGCCTTTGAGTTACTGTACGAAGAGCTTCGTGTTTCGATTTGTGCCGCTTTGGACAGCCATCGTGCACAGCAAGCTACTATACCACCAAAGCTAGCTGTTCCCGAAGCAGGAGGACAGGCACAGCAGTTGGTCGTCAATCAACCACTCGGGTTGCCGCATGTCCCACTTCCATCCTTTGATGGAACGTATGAAAAGTGGTTTCGTTTCAAACAGCTGTTCCAAGATTTAATGCAAAAATATCCCTATCTGTCAGACGCAACCAAGCTACACTATCTGACGCAAACACTGAAAGGAAAGGCAGAAAGTGTTCTCAGCGAGCAAATTTTAAACGAGAACAACTTCCAAGCAGCATGGAATTTATTGGAAGAGAGATATGAAAACAAAAGAACGATCATCGATATTCATGTAGGAGGTCTTCTCAATCTGAGAAAAATGAGCAGAGAAACTTCTTCGGATCTCAGACAGCTTGTTGAGGAATGTAGTCGCCACGTTGACGCTTTGGAATTCCAAGAACAACTCATTTCTCTTCTTAAATTAAATGGTGTGCTAATGCGCCACAGTTATTGCAAATTCCCGAAACTTACAGGGAAATACAAGTACCAATTGAAGATCGGAGTTCCAACGAAGTTATAAAAACCCTCGGGCTATTGTGGGACCCACACAATGACGTGTTTCTGTTCAGTATCCGAGTAAACAATGAGGATAGAGACTACCACACGAAAAGAACGGTACTTTCAGACACTGCAAAAATCTACGACCCGCTCGGTTTTTTAGGCGCAGTGACCATCCGAGCCAAAGTTTTTATTCAGGAACTATGGGCCAATAATGTAAACTGGGACGAACATTTGACAGAAGAGCAGGAGACAAGATGGCGACAGTTTAAAGATGAATTGCAGAACATTAACGAAGTGAGGATCTCACGGCGTTCTATCGGTGACAAATCAGTGGCATTCGAAATACATGGATTTTCAGACGCGAGCAAAAGGGCGTACGGAGCATGTGTGTATTTGCGTAGCCTTAAGGCAGACAATACGAGTGAAATGCATCTTCTCAGTAGTAAAACTCGTGTAGCTCCGTTACCAAAGAAACCAGGAAGTAAGCGTGGCAGTAAACCTTTTACGATCCCAAGAGCCGAACTTTGCGGTGCTTTGCTTTTGGCGAAACTTGTCACTACGGTGATTGAGTCCATGAAACTACACCTTAATGCGGTAACCCTTTGGTGTGATTCACAAATTGTTCTTTGCTGGCTCAACAAATCTCCAGCTAACCTTGAAGTTTTCGTGGGTAACAAGGTTCGTGAAATAAATCAGTTAACGGCACATTACAAATGGCAATATATCAATTCAAAGGAAAACCCAGCAGATCTTGCTTCGCGTGGGGTTAATGCATTGGAACTAATGAAATCTGCATTGTGGTGGCATGGTCCGTCCACGATACAGAACACTAGTGACATCAATAGTCAGTCTGAGTTAGTCCACACTAGTGTAGAAGAGCTACGAGATTCAGTGCACGCCAACGTATCGTTGCAGGATTGCCCTAATGAATTACTAACTAGATACAGCAACTTCAGAAAGCTCCAGCGGGTGTTCGCCTACGCCATCAGATTTATAAACAACTCTCGTGCGAAAGACAAGACTCAGCGAGTTTTGGGATCGTTGACAGTAGCCGAGTTGCGACAAGCTACGCAAAATATTATCGCCCAAACACAGAAGGAAGGTTTCAGTGATGAGTTAAAATTGTTAAGGCGTGGTAGAGCAAAAATGCTTCTACCGTTGACTCCGTTCATCGATCAACACGGCATGCTACGTGTCGGCGGTCGTCTAAGACATGCTAGGATTCCGTTCGGTAAAAAACATCAGTTACTGTTACCACGAAGTCATCATGTAACAAAGATTTTGATAATGTCCCTTCACAAGGAGCATCTACATGTTGGGCCACAAGCCTTGCTGTCGATAGTACGCCAAAGGTACTGGCCCGTTAGAGCAAAAAGTGTTATACGCCAAGTCATTAAGAAATGTGTCCAATGTTTTCGAATGCATCCTCCTGAGGTCGTTCAATTTATGGGTGAGTTACCCGCCTTCCGAGTCAACCCTTCGCTACCTTTTTCGACAACGGGGGTTGACTATGCGGGGCCCTTTTTCATTCGTCAAGGTGTCCGACATATGGCAAAGGTGAAAGCTTACGTGGCTCTATTTATATGTATGAGTACAAAAGCAGTACATCTCGAATTGGTGTCCGACTTAACCAGCGAGGCATTTTTGGCAGCCCTTCAAAGATTTGTTGGTCGTCGTGGTTGCCCAGAACAAATACTATCTGACAACGCAACTAATTTCCGAGGAGCCCAATCGCAGCTACATGAGCTGTACTTGTTGTTCTCGTCTCAACAAGCAAATGATGCGATCAACCATTTCTGCACTGCACGGGAAATTCAGTGGTCGTTCATACCGCCGCGATCGCCAAACTTCGGAGGCATTTGGGAGGCCGGAGTGAAGGCAGCAAAGTCTCATCTAAAAATCATTCTGCGAGATGCATCTTTGAAATACGAAGAAATGAATACGGTATTAGTGCAAATAGACGCTGTCTTGAACTCGAGACCGCTAACACAGTTGTCTGCGGATGTCAATGATCTTTCGGCTCTAACCCCGGGTCACTTTTTAGTAGGACGTGAATTAGTTGCAGTTCCTGACCCGAATTTCAAGGAGATACGTTTGTCGTCACTGTCGAGGTGGCAGCATTTGCAGAAACTAAAACATGATTTCTGGATTAGATGGTCGTCTGAGTATCTCCACGAATTACAGCCAAGGAGTAAATGGTACAAAAATAAGTTGATCTTACAACCAGGAATGTTAATAGTTCTCAAGGAGGATAATGTTGCTCCGCAACAGTGGCGTATGGGGAGCATAAAGGAGGTATGTCCCGGTATCGACGGATTGGTACGCGCAGTGAAGGTAAAAACATCGACCGGAGAAGTATGCCGAGGAGTGAGCAAGATTTCTGTCTTGCCGATTGAGGATAACGAAGTACCAGAAAATGAATGAATCAACACTTCGTGTCAACCGGGGGAGGATGTCGGATCTTAAATCTAAATCAGTTCACCCCTCGCTTTGATATAACCTGCATTTATATATTCTTTGTTACTACCAACTTTACCAAGAAAATAAATTCAGCGCCAAGTGAAACAGGCATGTTTCTTTTTATTGCAGTAAATCTCCCTATTTGAGTTGAAAGTAAAACACCGTTGTTGGGCATTTTTCCCCCGCACAGGTGCGATTTGCCCCGCTCATTTTTCAAAAGGTGATTTTTAATAATTTTGAAGAATTGAATTATTTTCATGTTTTGAATATTTTGCAAAGCGATATGATTTTGTTCGCTAAACGATTTCATTAATTAAATTTTCTCAATTGATGTTCTATAGCTTAGTTATGATCATATTTCCTTAAGGGGTGCGTTTTACCCCATCTTTACCTATAATGTTATTTTGAAATGCTACATGAAATACCATTGGTACATCCGCAGTGTTGGCAATGAAAACGATTTTTGGCATTTAATTCGATGTATCGAACTTTGAACAGCTATAACTTGGTTTAGAGACATTCTAACACCATACATCCTTCGGCAAAGTTTTTCATCCTTCCATCCTATCCTGGACTACACTTCTATTTATTTGTTGGCATACTGCAGGAAGAATTGTGGTCTGTAGAATTAAAAATGCAAAAAGTAGGTTTTCCCATACTAACCTCCATTTAAAATTCAAACGCAATGCGCTACGCCGGGTCAACACCAATCGACCCCAAATTTTGCACAGTTATTTGGGACCCCAAAAGGAACCAAAAAAGTGCTGTGCTGAAAAAACGATCATTTTGCCCCACCCTAATATAAGTGTCAACAAATGGGTGTTTTTCGAGAGTGAATGCTAACAGTATCTTTAGCGAGAATCATCAACGAATGTCAGGCAACTGAATCCGAAATGGTTTGGAACAATATTCGAAACCGGATCGAATTTTTTGTAGAAGATTCAGACCATTCAGACGGAAACGACATGCTTAGCAGTGATTGTGCTTTAAAGTTTATTGCAGTGAATGTGATATTGCATTAATCCATTGTCGAGTTCACTAAAATGTCACTAAATCATTTTATTGCTTACGTGTATACAATTGTTCGATAAGTGTTTGCTAAAAAGAAACTTGTTCTGGATCGCAGCATTATAAAGCTATATTTACTATATACTTATCATCTGATTTCTGCGCTGACTATTTTGTGCTCGGCTGCCCGTTCTGTTGAAAAAAATTAAAAACACCTCTAACTTACCTCTATAGCACGTAAAACAAGGAAATAACGGTACGGTATGCAAATCAGTGTTCAGGTAGAAATCTCACAATCATCTCTCCATCGGGGCAATGATTCCGCTCGGCATGAATACAGCACCCGAATCGTCGTCACTGGAGCTTTCGGCCAGAATCTCCTCGATCTCGTCCCGTACCAGTTGCGCATAGGATGGCTCCAGGAGGCCAGCCTCAGCTTCCGAGGTTTGCACCCGATTGTACTGATAGTCACCGCTGATACCGGCTGCCAAACTGCTGCCAGGGTTCGCCAGTAGCACCCCCCGGAAACATCGCATCCACAGCAGATAGATGACCACAAAGGCCACGAGCAGTGTCACGCCAACGACAGTTATCATAATGAGGTAGTCGGTGAACAGCCAGCTCTTATCGTGCTGCTGTTGGTCCGGGGCGGACGATGTGGCATTAGGGTGGGATTTATTTGTTCCGCTCAGGCCAGAAGCTGCCGGCTTATGTTTTGTGTTGATGGAGACGCACCGTTGCTGGGCGTGGTTGGGAGAAACGTTTGCATCGGTGAAAGCAAATCCTGACTGACACTCGGTGCAGTGGTAATCCTCTGGACCGATGCATTTCAGGCATGTAGGATGGCACGGGATGCATCGCGGTTGGGGTTGCGATTGCGACTGAGTGTCACGTTCTTGTGGTTGTGCCGCCAGCAGACTGTCGTCTAAATTGTTGAAATTATTGACACTCCCATTGGTCAGTCGGGTAGCGGCAGCTATAGACTCTGGCCTCCATCGTAGTCGTCGTCGTCGTCGTCGTCGTAGGGAACCTATCGGCAGTGGATTCTGTTCAACAATTGCACTTTCCCGGTCTGTCGGGTAGTTTGATGGGAAAGTGCTGGCCGGACAGGACGAATAGCAACGGCCATTGTAAAAGTACGACGCTGCACCGCACTCTAAAAGAAGAACGTTCACATTCGATTGAAAATTGCTAACCAGGATCGTTTGCGGGGGTTTTAATGTACATATACCGGGTCGGAATGTGCTTATCGGGGGATAGTTGCAGATAGATAGATGGTGGTTGGGTTAGATGAGCAGATGAACCGTCACCGCCGGATAATGCCTAAAGAGAAAGGTCCCAACTAGTATAGTGTTAATGCGCAGGGTGTTCCATATGTGTGAGCATGCAAATAAAATTAAGTTTACAGACCATTGGCGTTCGAAGTGGGGCGATAAGGGTTTCGATCAAACTGTACAAATGTGGTTTTATTTAGAGACCGGCATGAGAAACGGCAGTTAGTATACAAAGTTATAACATAAGTTTTCAAATTAACATTATAACAAGCGTGCCGTTCTCAGAACAACCGCAGCATCGAGCCATTTTTATTTTTGAAATTAGAAATGATTCGTTCCACTATCTGGGGCTGGGTGCCATTCTAAAATTTACAAACCATTGTCGATGGTTATTTGGATTTTCACTATTCAACCGTACATCAATTTAGACAATTTTGAACGGGGTTATTAAGGTCATTAAGGTTCGTCTGAGAATGCTTGGAAAAGCGGCCATCTTGGAAAACGAACAAAGCAGCTTTTTCTCACATGAATTCATTGATTCATTTTCATGAAGATTTTTTCAACGGTGTGAGAAAAAACTGCTATTTTCGTTTTCCAAGATGGCCGCTTTTCCAAGCATTCTCAGACGAACCTTAATTCCTCTGGTAAGTACGAGAGCATTTTTTAAAATTAATATTAATTTTATAATAGGAATCAGGAATCAGAATATAATGGCTCAAATGGCACGTTCCCCGTATGTAGTCAGGGAAGTGTGCCTTGCCGTGTCTTTTCATCATTTTCTGAGCGTAAGAGGGGGAAGAAGGAGATAGGAAGAAGAATTGGCAGGGTGGGAAAAATGACAGGACAAAAACAAAAAACAAACAGCAGGTAAGTTAAACTCGTTAAAGTAGTTTAACTCACCTGTGAGTAAGCCTAAAGATCTTTACCATATTGGATAAGAAACTTTAGAATGTCTGTGAGTTTCACTCGTCCAAGCATGGTGTCATCTATGTAAGAACGACCGAAAACTCGAAATCGCAATTGCGCTACTGCTGGGCAGTTGCATATCAGGTGATATGAGGTTCCATATTCGGATTCACAAAGATCACATGAAAACAACTCAGCGCGCTGAATAGTTGCCATGTGATAATTGTGTTTGCAGTGGCCGGTTAAAGTCCTGGTCAGCATGCCGCAGTGGAGTTTCGAAAAATGTAGGAGATTTTTCGAAATCACTGGGCACGCCTTTGTTTGGCGATACGTTTGTAGATTTCTTCAATAATAACGGTGCTCGGACGAAGCCCATGACCATATTTTTTCTCCTGTCCAACTCGTCGAAATTGACAGGGTGGGCTCAGAACCAAAGATTTATGCTTGGAATACAGTGCAGCATCAACCTAGTGAGAGAATTTGTTCCAATCTCATTTCACGACAGTAGACACCAGCACCAGCACTTCCATCCATCAGACAACCGTCAGTGTAACAGACGACTTACGTTTGTTGTTGTCTCTCCATATAGCCATATAACCACTCCTCTCGAGAGGGAATATTCACATGGAATGTCCTGTAAGGAAAACTATCAGGTCAATTTGTACTGGATTCCAGAACATTGTGGAGTTACAGGGAATGAAAAATCTGATGAGTTAGCAAGAAGAGGGTCTTCCAGTAATTTCATCGGACCAAAACCATTCTGTGGAGTCTCAACATGTGCCCTCAAAATGGAGCTGAAAAAGTGGGAGATCACAGCTATCAACAACAATTGGAGTACCATAACCGGACTGCGACAATCAAAGAAATTTATTTCACCTAACGAAAAAAAAGCCTGGAGTTGCTTAGATTAAATAAAAAACCTGTAGTCTGCATGTACATGATAGTGCTTCTTGTTTGAGGTGTATGTGTAATGGTTTAATATTTAGAAGGGCTTCAAGGGCAGCAGCCGAAGTTGTGGTGAAAGCACCAGTCAACGCCATGAGCGCCATTCTTTGCAGATGGTTTAGCTTTGACTGAACTGTCATCACCTCTCCCCACACAAGGCATCCATATGACAGTATTGGACGTACAATTGTCGTGTAAATCCAATAGATGTATTTAGGTTTGAGACCCCAGGTTTTTCCAAAAGTTCGTCTGCACTGCCAGAAGGCGAAGCACGTTTTCGTGACTCTGAACTCAATGTGACGAATTTGAATCCGCTATAACTCAACTTCCGTATCTCTGCCTGTCTTAGCGACAAGCAAAGAATGCGGTTACTAAGCATTGCGTTTATCCAACCCGAGATACATGTAGATATTTACTGGTGTGGCCGCGTGTCACTTCCAGAATAGACTGGAAGGACACATTGTCAAGTGTTTTTGTGTTTTTCAAGGCATGTTTGAGAATGTCAAATGTCAATAGCACGGGAAGTATTCCATCTTTTCCGGATGATTTGTATGGAGCAAAGCTGTCAACTGCCCACTTGACCTATTCAGTGGGAACCAATGTGCGTGCTAACGCCCACGAATCTGAATCACTAGAATGAGATATGTGAATACTGTTCAGCTCCGGATCGATTCAACTTGGAAAGTGTGTGTCGAAGAGACAATTAAGAACATCTTTTTCGTCCGTCACATAAACATCATTTCTGATTTTTAAGGAGTTCATCTGAAAATCATTCAATTTCGAGAAAATTTTATTAAACTTGCTAGCCTTGTTCAGACTAGAGACATTAGTGCGTAGGTTTTGCCAGCCAGCCCGCTCTGCAGATTTAACACATTCCTTATATGCACTACAAGCTGACCTGAAAGCCCTGGAATCATAACGCTGACAAAGGTTCCAAGTTCTTCTCATATCCTTCTTCATTCTTTCAAGCTCAGCGCTCCACCAAGAGGTTCCCCTAGTCAATTTAACAGTACGAAGTGGACAAGCTTCTTCGTAGGATGCTACTATGAATGGGTTTGTCATATCCACGACGTCATCAAAGTCGTCTAGTTGACCAATTGTTGGGAAATATCCATTAAATTTAGTCGTTAAGTTTTCCAAAAAGAGGACCCAGTTTGTAGATTTAGGATTGCGATATGTTACCACATTGAAGGTGACATCAAAATAATCGAACAATATATATTTATGATTGGATAGAGACGGTTTTATTTGGAACCTGCCAATTTCCCAGCTCATACGAAACTCATTTAGAGCGAATCGTTATGTATAACACCTCCTCTCTCCCAGATCTCGCAAAAGTTGGTCGGTTTCACACATTCAGAATATGGAAATTTGTACTACAGCGCAAATTCGTTAGTTGGGTCACGACTGCGCCCCAACTAGCGAATCGTATCCGTTAATTGGGGCAACTGACAGCTGACAAAAATTACCCATGGGAAACGCTGATTTTTTGTTTTTTTTGTTTCATAAAAAAACAAACAGAAATATTTTACAATTCACAAAAGTTGGCTGTTTCCTTCCAGTTTAAATTTTTTTTTGTGACAAAGTATGTCATTAGTGTTCTTTTTGCCATCAATTATTTTTTGATAAATTCCTTCACATAAAACAGGAAATGGATACATGGTCGGGAAAAAGCCGATAAAGCACAAACATACTACGTTGCCACTAGCTAAAAAAGATTGGATAATGTGATTGAATACATCAGAGATGACCTTAAAAAGTTACTAAACTAACGTCTCTGCGACACAAACTAATTGATGCTGAATGAAAGAAGCGAAATATTTAACACATTTATTTCACTAAAATCATTCTGAAATATGAATTCAAAAAATAAAATTCCATTGAATTTCAAAGTATGATTTTTTTCTGGATCGCCACAGAAATCAACCAATGAACCCCTTGAAATCAATGACATTCAAACGTCAATCAGTTTTTGACTTTCAGTTTTGACATAAGAGTGTCTTTTAGCGAACACCCA